>NW_006921813.1:4237582-4244762 GCF_000298275.1 Orycteropus afer afer | reverse complement strand
AATTTCCACATTCTGTGGGATCACCTTTCTTTGGAATGGGTACAAATATGGATCTCTTCCAGTCAGTTGGCCAGGTAGCTGTCTTCCAACTCTCTTTGCATAATTGAGTGAGTGTCTCCAGCTTGGCATCTGTTTGTTGAAACATCTCATTGGCTATTCTGTCAATTCCCGGAGTCTTGTTTCTCATCAATTCCTCTAGTGAAGCTTCAACATCTTCCTTCAATACCATCCATTCTTGATCATATGTGACCTCCTGAAATGGGTGACTATCTATTAATTCTTTTTGGTATAGTGACTCTGTGTATTCCATCCATCTTCTTTTGGTGTTTCCTGCATCATTTAGTATATTGCTCATGGAACCTTTCAATATTGTAATCCAAGGCTTAATTTTTTTTTCCCTCAGTTCTTTCAGTTTGAGAAATGCCGAGTGTGTTCTTTCCTTTTGGTTTTCTAACTCCAGGTCTTTAAACTTTTCATTATAATAATTGACTTTGTCTTCTTGAGCTACACTTTGAAATCTTCTGTTCAGAATCAAGAAGTTGATTCTTCCATTTGCTTTAGCTACTCTCTGTTCAAGGCAAGCTTCAGAGTCTCTTCTGACATCCATTTTGGTCTTTTCTTCCTTTCCTGTCTTTTTAATTATCTTTTGCTTTCTTCACGGATGATGTTCTTGATGTCATCCCACAATTCCTCTGGTTTTTGGTCATTGGTGTTCAATCCATCAAATCTATTCTTTATATGGTCTCTAAAATTAGGAAGGATATAATCAAGGTCATATTTTGGTTCTCATGGACTTCTTTTAGTTGTCTTCACTTCAACTTGAAGTTATATATGAGCAGTTGATGGTCTGTTCCACAATCAGCTCCTGGTCTTGTTTTGGCTGAAGATATTGAGCTTCTCAATCACCTCTTGCCACAGATGTAGACAATCTGATTCCTGTGTATTCCATCTGGCAAAGTCTACATGTATAGCCACTGTTTGTGTTGTTGAAAAAAAGGTGTTTACAATGAGTAAGTTGTTGGTCTTGCAAAATTCTGTCATGCAATCTCCAGCATTATTTCTAACACCAAGGCCATATTTTCCAACTACCAATGATTCTTTGTTTCCAACTTTTGCATTCCAATCACCAGTGATAACTAACACATCTTGATTGCATGTTTGGTCAATTTCAGACTGCAGAAGTTGGTAACTTTGGTAAATCTTCAATTTCCTAGCTTTTGGCTTTGGTGGTTGGTGCATAAATTTGAATAATAGTCATATTAACTGGCCTTCCTTGTAGGCAATATGTATAGTATCCTGTCACTGACAGCATTGTACTTCAGGATAGATCTTGATACATTCTTTGTGATGATGAATGCCACACCATTCTTTTTCAATTTGTCATTCCCAACATAGTAGATCATGTGATCCTCTGATTCAAAATGGCCAAAACCAGTCCATTTCAGCTCACTAATCCCTAGGGTATCGATCTTTCTGTGTTCCATTTCATTTTTAACAACTTTCAATTTTCCTAGATTCATATTTCATACACTCCATGTGTTTGTTGCCCATTTGTATTTCTCCTTTGCAATGCCTATTCAAGTCCTCAACCCATTTTTTGATTGGGCTATTTGTCTTTTTGTTGTTGAGTTGTAGGTGTTCTTTATATATTCTGGATATTTAACCCTTAGATATATTGTTGTTGTTGTTACATGCCATCAAGTCGGCCCTGACTCATAGCGACCCCTCCTTGGGTTTCTGAGGTGGTATCACTACGGAAGTAGATTGTCCAACCTTCCTTCCGAGGAGTGGCTGGTGGGTTTGAACCGCCAGCCTTCTGGTTAGCAGTCAAGTGCCTTAGGCACTACCCTAACAGACCTATTTTCTTCTATTCTGGAGATTCTCATCATTTTGTTGATAAAGTCCTTTGATGAGCAAGTGTTTTAAATTTTGATCAAGTCCAATTTATCTATTTTGGGGTTTTTGCTCAAGCTTTTGGTGTCATATCTGAGAAACCACTAGGTCCCAAAGCATTTCTCTATGTTTTGTTCTAAGAGTTTTATGGTTTTAGTGCTTACATTTGCACTGTTCATCTATTTTGACTTAATTTCAATATTTGATTTAAAAAATTCAATTACTATTAATGATACCTCTTATTTTTTAAGTATGCACATGATTATAATACTTTTCTGAGCTTTGTTGTTGCTAGGTGCCGTTGAGTTGTTTTCAACTCATAGTGACCTTATGTAAAATAGAACAAAAAGTGCCTGGTCCTGCACCACCCTTACAATTGTTGCTGTGCTTGAACCAATTGTTGAGACTGCTGTGTCAATCCTTCTCATTGAGAGTGCTCCCCTTTTTCACTGACCTTCTTTATCAAGCATGATATCCTTCTCCAAGAAATGATTCCTCCTGATACCATGACCGAAGTATGAGAGACAAATTCTGGCCATTCTCTCTTCTAAGGAGCATTCTGGCTATATTTCTCCCAAGAAAGATTTGTCTATTCTTCTGGCGGTCCATGTTATTTTCAGTATTTTTGCCCACACTACACTCAAATGCATCAGTTCTTTGGTCTTCCTTATTCATTCTCCTGTTTTCTTATGTATGAGGCTATTGAAAAGACCCCAGTGGGTAAGGCATTTGGCTGCTAATGTAAAGGTCAGTGGTTCAAACTCACTAGCTGCTCCAAGGGTGGAAGATGAGGCAATCTACTTTCTCAAAGATTTACAGCCTTGGAAACCCTATGGGGGTCACTATGAGTCAGAATTGATGATAGTGGGATTGGTTTTTTGGTTTTGGGTCAGGCACACTTTAATTCTCAAAGTGACATTTTTGCTCTATAGCACTTTAAAGAGGTTTTTTTTAATTCTTCCAGCAGGTATGGCCAATGCAATACTTTGTGTCTTAGGCTGGGTTTTCTGGAGAAGCAAATCCAGTAAAGGGTATATACAGAGAGAAAAATTTATCTCAAGGAAATGGCTCATGCAGTTGTAGAGATGTGCATGTCCCAAGGGGTCAGACTTTAAACTGGAGGCTTCTCCTGACTTACACAGCTTCGGGGGCTGATGAAACCAAGATCCCCAAGATTGGTAGGCAATATAACAGACTGCTGGGCTAGGAAGCTAGCAATTCAAAGATGGCAGATAAAATGGCAGATTGTTGACTCACAGGCTGTGAACCCTGTGAAGGGTTCAAGTGCAGGAACCAGAGATGATCATGAGCCAGATGCAGACTCCAGATCTTGCAGAAAGTCCAAGGATTTTTCCAGGACATCTGTGATAGTTAAGATTGTGTGTCAACTTGGCTAGATGGTTTAAGTAGTTGTAATGTAGTCATGATGAGATCTGATGTGATATCATCATCTCCATGATAAGATATGTTATGAGTAACCAATTAGTTGAAAGGGAGTTTCCTCAGGGATGTGGCCTGCTTCCAGTATATATTATGGATGTCTTAGGGAAATTCTAGGGCTTTCTGTTGGGTCTGGATCCTGTATCAAGCTTATCATCATCCAGTTTTTGGAGCTGAACCAGTGGCCTGCAATATTGCCTGATGATCTTGGGACTATTTATTACCATCACAGCCTGTGAGGCAACAATCTGCCATTTTACCTGCTGATTTTGTTCATCATCTGCCGAAGTCAGCAGCCTGCTATACTGCCTGCCACTCTTGGCTTTGTCAGCTTCTGCAGCTGTGTGAGTCAGGAAAAGCTTCCAGCTTGAAGTTTGACCCTTGAATTTGGGACTAACCAGCCTCTACAATTGTATGAACAAATTTGTCCTGGAATAAGTGCAGCTGAAATGCTCCTTAGAAATGAGAATGGCCAAACTCTTCTCATCTACTTTGGTCATGTTGTTGGAAGGCACCAGTCCCTGAAGAAGGTTATCGTGCTTGGTAAAGTAGAGGGTCAGCAGGGTCAATGAAAAAGAGGAAGACCTTCAATGAGATGGATTGACACAGTGGCTACAATGATGGGCTCAATATAGCAAGGATTATGAGGATGGCACAGGACTGGACAGTGTGCCATTCTGTTGTACCTACGGTGGCTATGAGTTCGAGGCTACTCAATGGCACTTAACAACAACACAACTGTGTGAGCCATTTTCCTGAGATAAATTACACTCTCCCTCCTGCCTTTCTTCCCTTCCTGCCTCTTTCTTTCCCTATCTCTCTCTATATATACATATATATACATATATGTCTGTGCAAAAAAGCTAGAGACATTTCTCAAAGCTTCTTCTTATATATAGGAAGCAGACCACATCCCTAAGGCAGCTACTCAGCTGCTCACAATAGATTCCACTCTGGAGTTGATTACCAGTCTCATCATGGGGAATCACTACGTCCAGCTGCCCAGTCACTCAAAACCAGGCACAGGCAAGTTGACACATAACCTTAACTACCACGCTATTGGTTGTTGATCATATGCTACCTCCTGAAATGGCTGAACATCAATCAATTCTTTTTGGTACAGTGACTCTGTATATTCCTTCCATCTTCTTTTGATGCTTCCTGCATTGTGCAATATTTTGCTCACAAAATCCTTCAATATTGCACTTCAAGACTTGAATTATTTTCTTCAGTTCTTTCAGCTCGAAAAATGCTGAATATTTTAGTTCTTTTAGTTTGAGAAATGCTGAGCATTTTCTTCCCTTTTGATTTGCTAAAGGAACTCTCATCGTGCTGTGGGTAAGGCATTGGGCTGCTAACCAAAAAGGTTGGGAGTTCGAACTCACCAGCTGCTCTGTGGGAGAAAGATGAGGCAGTCTGCTTCTGTAAAGATTTATAGCTTTAAAAACCCTATGGGAGTCACTATGAATCTAAATCAACTGGATGGCAGTAGGTTTCTGATTTTCTAACTCCAGGTCTTTGAAAATTTCATCCTAATACTTTACTTTGTTTTCTTGAGCTGCCCTTTGAAATCTTCTTGTCAGCTCTTTTAGTTCATCATTTCTTCTGTCTACTATGTCAGGAATGACAAGTTGAAGAGGAATGGTATCACATTCATCATCAAAAAGAACATTTCAAGATCTGTCCTGAAGTATAATTCTGGCAGTGACAGGATAAAGTCCTACAAAGAAGACCAGTTAATATTGTTGTTGTTAGGTGCCATCTGGTAGCATAGTGCCTAAGACACTTGACTGCTAACCAGAAGGCTGGCGGTTCAAACCCACCAGCCATTCCTTGGAAGGAAGGTTGGGCAATCTACTTCCATAGTGATACCACCTTGGAAACCCAAGGAGGGGTCGCTATGAGTCAGGGCTGACTTGACGGCACATAGCAACAACAACAACATCTAGTTGGCTCCAACTCATAGCCACCCTATGTAAAACAGAACAAAACACTGCCTAGTCTGGCATCATCCTCACAATCTTTGCTATTCTTGAGCCCATCTTCTCAGTCACTGTGTCCATCTATTTTGTTGAGGGTCTTCAGTGAGTTAACACTGCTATCATTCAAATGTATGCACCAACCACTAAACCCAAAGATGGAGAATTTTAAGATTTTTACCAACTTCTGCACTTTGAAATTGGCCAAACATGCAATCAAGATGCATTGATAGTTATTGGTGATTAGAAGGTGAAAATTGGAAACAAAGAAGAAGCATCAGTGGTTGGAAAATATGGCCGTGGTGATAGAAATGACACTAGAGATTGCATGATAGAATTTTGCAAAAGCAATGATATATTCATCGCAAATACCTTTTTCAACCACATAAATGAGAGCGATATATGTGGATCTCACCAGATGGAATACACAAGATCAAATTGACTACATCTGGGAAAAGAAATGATAGAAAGGCTGAATATCACCAGTCAGAACAATGCAGAGGGCCGACTGTGGAACACATCATCAATTGCTTATATGCAAGTTTAAGTTGAAGCTGAAGAACATTGAAAGATGTCCACAAGAGCCAAAATACAACCTAGAGTATATACTACCATTTAGAGATCATCTGAAGAATAGATTTGATGCATTGAACACCTGTGTTAGACTGGGTTTTCTAGAGAAACAAAACCAGTAAAGCTTATATATATATACATATATATATAGAGAGAGAGAGAGAGAGAGAGAGAGAGAGAGAAATTTATCTTTGGAAAATGGCTCACACACTTACAGAAGCTGCCAAGTCCAAAGTTCTTGGATCAAACGTCAAGCTGGAGGCTTTTCCCGACTCTTGCTGTGCAGGGGCTGAAGAGCTCAAGGTTGGCAGGTAGTATATTGACTGTTGACTCCAACGAATGACAAATACAAGATCTCCAGGCCGAATGGTAGATTGTTCACTCACGGACAGTTGTAGGCAGCACAACAGAATCCCAATCCACAGAAGAATGTCTCTTTTCCCAGGATGTTCATAAATATACTGGAAGCAGGCCACACCCCTAGGGAAACTCCCTTTCAACAGACTGGCTGCTCAAAACATATTCATCTGATCCCATCATGGGAATAACCACATCACAACTGCTTAAACCACACAGAATTGTGGTCCAGCCAAGTTGACACACAGCTCCAACTATCACAACACCGATGACTGAACACCAGATGAGTTATAGGATGACATCAAGAACATCATATATGAAGAAAGCAAAAGTTCATCAAAAAGATAGGACAGGAAGAAAAGACCAAAATGGATACCTAAGTAAACCCTGAAACTTGCTAATGTGAATGGAAGAAATTATGTTCTGAGCTTTAAGTAGTGTAATTTCTTCTGACCAGCTCTACATTCATGAAATCTTTCAATATTAGACTATTTATAGGAATGCTAAAATGCAATTTCATATGCCCAGCACATTATTAATCAACATCAGTTGGTTTACCTCTGCCATTCTAAGCGTGGAAGTGACTATGACATTTATTTGTACAGGAAGTCCTTGTACCCCAGAATAGCACATCGTTTCTTTATTCTGCACACTAATCTGCTCAGTATTTTCTGTTCCAGATTTCTATCAAGTAACTGGACCTTGAATAGCATAACACATAAATCAAAAAAGATTTAATTCAAATTACTGTCTACTTTCTATGCAGATATCTTTCATGACAGGTTGGAAATGCATTGTTGGTTTTAAGAGATAATGTTAAATCTATAGACTAAATTGATGTCATGTGTTAATTTTTTACAATGAGATTATAGTTTTGAAACAGATAAGAGTTTATCATAAATAAGTAGTTAATAAAATCCAAATTCTATCTGGTGGCA
>NW_006921813.1:4224871-4229401 GCF_000298275.1 Orycteropus afer afer | reverse complement strand
TATACGCAGACCACTCAACCCAGGATGCCACACCCACACACTCAATGGTAATACATCCCTTAGAGCAATAGACATGGGACACCAAAGGACCAACATTCAAACTGAGGAAATGTAGGACAAACAGGAGTGCATAATTATGAGGGGCACACGGGGAGGGTTGCAGGGTAGGGAGGGGAGGAGACTGGGTTAGGGTTGGACATGGCGAATGGGGAATGAAACTAAATGTACACATGATGTTGAATGTAAAACAAGCTCTTAAAATAAAAAATAAAATAAAATAATCTTCAGGAAAAAAATAAATAAAGGGTGTTTAAAGATGATGTCGGGGATTATTTCAGTTTTAGGTTTAAGGTTTAAAGTTTTTCTCAGGGTAATTGTTTTGGGGGGGATTGGGTCATGCAGCCTCAACGGTTCCATAAGAATGTCAAGTTCTATTCCACATATTTCCTCCTTTTGATCAGGATTCTTCGATAGAATCAAATTGATTAAATTGTTTCCTAATAGGAGCTGGGCATTGTCCAGTTCTGGTCTCATGCCAAAAGAGGAAGTTGTTCATAGAGATAAGTGGATTCAATCCTAGTTTCTCCTCCAATTCCTGACCCTCTCTCTTCCTCTGCTGTTCAGGTAATAGAGACCGATTGTTGTACCTTAGATGGCCACTGGCAAGCTTTTAAGACCCTAGGCACTATGCAGCAGGCAGTCCTGCAAAACCATAACCCCAAACCTAAGATTGGACAGTTCTTACGGAAAGCTATGGTGGAGGCCAAATTGTAAAAGACCCTCAAATTCCAAACCAAGAAGTTTAGACTCAAAATTGTGGGCAATGGACATTTCCGAGTAGACATTTACTTGTTGAAAATCATGCCTTCAACAAGTAAATGTTAGGAGTTTAATCTGAAATCAATATGCAGAAAGGGTTGGTAAGAGACAAAAGGGTGGAGGAGGTAGAGGGGCAAGATCCGGAACAGAGAAGGAGCAAGTTCAGTTACTGGATGAACAGGGCATGAAGGAGAAAGGGCTAGAAATCTGGAAAATAAATAGACATAAAAATAATAGAAGGAAACAAAACCCAAAACTGTTCATTATAACAACAACAAAGTCTAACCAATAGTTTTCCAGGTGGTATAGCATGTTTCAGAGCATTCTTCTGGACACATAGAGGGTTTTGCAACAACAAAAATACTCAACCAAATCAATTGTAACTTTAATACAATGTCTTCTTAATCTGGAAAGGTTTTTTTGTTTTGTTTTGTTTTTTTCCCCAGAAGTCTTTGAAGATATAAAGTAAACTATTCAGCATGAAGGATAAAAACACATGTATGTGCAGGGAGACAGGTCAGAAGGCAGGCATGCACAGGAAAGAAAGACACGGGGAATATGTAACCACAGGGAGGAAGTCGGAAGAGAGCTGTTATATTGCTGGTGTTGCACTTTATGTCACAAAATGAAATGTGTATGAACTATTGAATGGAAAGTGAATTTCCTCTATAAACTTGCACCCAAATCATAATAAAAATTTTTAAAAAGAAACAGTCTTCCCTTACCATCTGTAGTAGACCACCTGTCATTCTCTCTCACAATACCTTGTTTACTGCCTCCCTACCAATAACCATCTTTATAATTGTTTGTCTATTTACTATCTGTCTTATCCACTAGATTATATACTCAATAAACAGAGGAATCATAATAAATAAATAAAAACATATGTATGACCAACAGCTTTTCACCTAAGTCAGTTCCCTCCGAGCTATTTCACAGTACAAACTCTGTTCTCCTCGATGTTCTTGGAAGGTGTAGTGGATCTAGGTAATGTGGCCTTATACAGACTTGGCTTGGATTCCTCCAAGAGCATTTATATTCACTTCATTTTGGACCTTGTGCAGCTGTAAACTCACTTTCACAAGTTCTGTCAGAAGATTCCTTCAAGTATCGCAGAGCCAGGGGATTTCCATTTCTCTTCAGCAGTACTCTTAGATCTATCCTATATGGCTTTATTTGGATGGGGATTCCCTGAAGCCCCTCTGTAACTAGAGAAGTCCCTTGTAATCGCACTGTACAGACTGAGAACTAATGAATTGCTTCCATCCCCCTCCCTGCTTTAAAACCAACTTCTGTGGTGTAGAGTTCAACTCATGGCAACGACATGTATGTCAGAGTAGGACTCTAAGTATCTGGGTTTTTTTTTTAAGAAAAACTTTTTATTGTGATTTCAGTGAAAGTTAATAGAACAAATTGGTTTTCCATTCAATAATTCATACAAATTTTGTTTCATGACATTGATCGCAATCCCCTCAATATAATAGCACTTTTCCCACCTCTTCCTGTGTTTACTATTTCCATTTGTCCTTTCCTGTTTCTTCTTGCCTTCTGAGGTTTTTTCCTGGGAAAATGCTGCCGTTTTGATCTGTATGGTTTATTGTTCCAAGGAGTGCACACCTCACCTTATAGACCTGTCTATTGTTTGGCTGAAAGTTGGGCCATGGGAGTTAGTTCAGTTCAGGCCGGAAGGATGTTGAAGGGTCATAGTGTTGGAGATTCACCAGTCTCTATCAGACCTGTGAGCCTGGTCTTTTTTTAATTATTATTTTGAGGGTTTTTTTTTTCCCCATATTTTTCTCCCATTCTATCCAAGAGTTCCTGTTGTGATCCCATTCACAGCAGTCAGCAGGGGAACACCATCCAGTTGTTCTCGTCTCATGGTTGCAGATGCTGGGGTTTGCATGGTCCAATTGTCCTTTGGGCTAATTGTTTCCTTGAGTCTTGCATTTTCTTCACTCTTCTTTGCTCTGGATAGAGAAAAGCCAATAGCTTTACCTTAGACAGCTACTCACAAGCCTTTAAGACTCCAGGTGCTACACAAAAAAAGTTTGATGTAGAACATTGTCTTTGTAGATTATGTTATGCCAACTGACCTTGATGTACTGGATGACTATGATTTTGAGCTCCCAGGCCCAAAATCTTGTCCCCTCAAGGTGTCTGGTTATGGCTAAGGAGTTTTCATAACATTGCTTCCTGTATGCTCTCCTATATTCATGGATATATTTACAGTACATATAGGTACATATGAGACATGTAATAGAAATATATGCATAGAAATGTACTCTGTCAAACCTATACATATTCAAGGGTTCAGTTCCTATGTGTATGTTTTCCATGGCTGATTTTTCAGAACTACTTCTGAAAAAGTAGATCACCAGGCTTTTCTTCCATGGTGTCTCTGGGTCAACTTGAACCTCCGACCTTTCAATTAACAACTGACATTGTTAACTGTTTGCATCACCCATGGGTTCCCCTGCCCTGCCTAAAACATTTTAATATGGATGTTAAGGGTTAAGGCTCAGGGAGCTGAGCTGCCTAGATTCAAATCCTTGCTCTATCACTCTGTGGCTTTGAGACAGACATTGGGAGAAGATTTTAATGGCCTTGTGCCTCATTTTCCTCATCCATTAAGTGCAACTTATTCTAGAAACTAGTTCACAGGGCTGTTACTAAGTCTGAACGGTTTATTATACATAAAGAATGTAAACAAATACCTGGCATGTTATGATTACCCAATAAATAAGATATTTAAATATTTGTGTTGTTGCTTTATGACATCCATAACACTGAAAAATCATCAAGTCTAGAGAAAATATTCAGAAACTATATCCTTATGAAGAAAAGGCCATCCACTTCTCAAAGAATTGGCCAGTGAAAACCTTATGAATAGCAGTGAAACACTAAACCAAAAAACTAAACCCACTGCCATGGAGTTGGATCCAACTCATGGCAACCCCTCCTTGGGTTTCCAAGGCAGTATCACTATGGAAGTATGTTACACAACCTTCCTTCCAAGGCATGGTTGGTAGGTTTGAACCGCCAGCCTCCTGGTAAGTAGTCAGATGCCTTAGGCACTACACTACCAAAGCTATTCAAGACTATAATATAGTCTGCTATACTACTGGAAAACTTTATGAATAGCCATAAAACATTGTCAGATACAGTGCTGGAAGATGAGCCTCTCAGGTCAGAAGGTACTCAAAATACAACTGGGGAAGAGCTGCCTCCTTTGAATAGAGCCAACTTTAATGATCTGGATATAGTAAAGCTTTTGGGACCACCATTTGCTAATATGGCACAACTCCAAATGAGAAGAAACAGCTACAAACACCCACTTATAATCTAAACATGGGATGTAGGAAGCACAAATCTAGGAAAATTGGAAGTTGTCAAAAATGAAATGGAACACATAAAAATCAATATCCTGGCATTAGTGAGCTGAAATGGACTAGTTCTGGCCATTTTGAATCAGACAATCATATGATCTACTATGCCAGAATAAAAATTGAAGAGGAATGGTGTGATATTCATCATCACAAGAAATGTTTCAAGATGTATCCTGAAGTACAATGCTTTCAGTGACAGGATGATATCGATAGCCCCACAAGGAAGACTAGTTAATACCACTATTATTCAAATTTATGCACCAACCACCAAAGCCAAAGATGAGAAAATTAAATATTTTTACCAACTTCTGCAGTCTGAAATTGA
>NW_006921813.1:4220443-4224771 GCF_000298275.1 Orycteropus afer afer | reverse complement strand
AATCCTACTTCCGTAGTGATACTGCCTCGGAAACCCAAGGAGGGGTCGCTATGAGTCGGGGCCGACTCGACGGCACATAACAACAACAACAACATATGGTAAGTAGAATGCCAAATACCTGGTCAAGGCTGGTGGAAGATTCCCTCTTCCTCCTGGGATTCAAATCCCAGGAGGATTTGAATGTAGAGATGATTTTATTAATTTGCACAGCCCAGGCTTTAGCACAGTCTGTGGATATAGTAAAAAAACCAAACTCACTGCCATCGGGTCAGTTCAACTCATAGCAACCTCTCCTTGGGTTTCCAAGGCAGTATCTCTATGGAAGTAGATTGCCCAATCTTCCTTCCAAGGAATGGCTGGTGGGTTTGAACCACCAGCTTTCTGGTTAGCAGTCAAATGCCTTAGGCACTATGCCACCAGAGCTCCATAAATTTGTGTTCATATGTTTCTATGTCTTGGTATTTCTCCTCTTTATTCTGACTCAGGATTATTTTATTTGCAAAAGTATATTAAGATCCACATAGACTAAAACAACAAGGAGCATAGGGGCTCATGTCACTGGTAGTAAGTACAGGAGTAGTTCTCTGTGTTTCATGATCCAAATTTGAATATGTTACTTGCTTTTTCTCTCATTTTTACTCTCTTGATTTCTTATTTTCGATTCAATGCTGCCTACATTTTCAGAAGCTCCATGGTTCTCTACACAGCTGTATGGGTTACATACTTCCAGGTTCAACTCCATTGACAAAGTTCCCAGACTGTCCCTGAACCATTCATTCTGACCAGGCTCATCAGTTGATTAATCAACTAAAGAAATTGATTAACTTAGCCTTGGGCATGTGTTCTACCCCTAGATTACAGATGGAGTCAATGCTTCCAAAAGCACCAGAGTAGGTAAGCGGGAGTTGTGAGAAATAACTGATTTGGCCTTTGTCTTGATTCCTGAAAGATAGCCCTTGGAATTTCATGAATGATCAAGGTACATTTGTTACCGAAAACCGTCAGACACACTTGAGAATTTGTGAAAATGAGAGAGGGCTACACAGACCACACCTGGTCAGCTAACCTCAGGAAGGGAGGAGGGGCATGATTTCAATCATGCATATTCAATGATTCATTCAACCACGACTATGTATTGAGGTTCCAATCATGAGTATGCAATGAAGCCAGTGAAAGGCCCGGAAGAGGGGAGTAGCTTGGACTTCCTGGACTGGGGAGAACATCTGCTCTTGAGAGGATGGTGAGAGGATGGTGCATCTGACACCATCCCTGGAGACAAAAGAAGATTTGTCTGGTTGAGACTTCCCCCACCCAGACCTCACCCTATGTGCCTTTTCGTTTGTATCCTTTCTGATTATAATAAATTGCTAGCTGTAAGTATAGGAATCCACAAGGGTGGTGAGAGTCAAGTAGGAGCTGGCATCTGCCTATTAGGCAATCTGAAGGATTTATGTCCTCTTAACTCATGTGTTTTGACTTAGCTTAGTGTGGCTAGGGCCAGAGAAGGATCTGGCTCGTCTAAAGTGGAGGAAATTGTGTGGATTTCTGAGTTTATGGCCAATGCCAGCTGAGCCTGCCCCAGGTGGGTAAGGGTGAGAGACAGGGCCAGCTTGTCTTAAGTAGAGGCAGTCATGTGGACTCCCAAACTTGTGGCCTGTACTCCACTGACCTAGTCTTTGGTGTCTGGAGACAACTCTGGGTGGCTGGTTTGGAGGATGGAGAAGTGAGAAAGTGAGGACCGGATCTACTTCCAGGTGGGGATCGGATTCATGTTGACCTTTCACACACAGTTGCATTGAAGGTGAGATATGCCCACTGTGCCCCTTGCTTACTGCAGGGGTAACTCAATGAGAGAAATGGAGGGAGAGTTATCAGGAGAAGACTGAATAGATGCTGGACAAAAATAGACCACAGTTGTCTCCTGCAGATATTTATACTGTTAAACATTCAATTAGTCAACTAAATGCTACACACTTCTTTTTTTTTTTCCACATTTGAGTATCTCTGAAACAGAACGTGTCATGCAATCGCTGTTACTCAGTGGCAATCTCAACGTGGTGCTATTGGCAGTGCATGCCCAAATGGCAAAACCTCTAACACCAAGACTTGTCAGCATGGGTCTCAGTAGCTTGAAAAAAAATCCACAGACAAATATTGAGGTACTCTCTTAACCCTTAGGAGCCAAATGGTTGTGGGCAAAGAGATGAGAGAAAGCAGTGACTCTGGTGTGTTTAACAACATTCCTGAAGCAGGAGTTAAAAACAAGTTGTTACAGTATACTGGCAAAGCCAGCTGAAGAGCCCAGCAACAATGGCTTTTAGTTCTTTTACGGCATTTTTTAACAAAGGCTACATCACCAATACTTTTGATGGCACAATGTATGATTAAGAAAATATGTTCGCTATATTAAAAGATAGCATTTTTTTCTCTCTCTTACCAAAAACTAAACCTATGGTTGCCCACTTGATTCCATGTCGTGGAAACTCCATGTGTTACGAGTAAAAATGTTCCATAAGGTTTTCTTGGCTGTAATCTTTATGGAAGAAGATTGCCAGGCCTTTCTTCCACAGCACTGCTCGGTGGGTTTGAACAACTAACCTTTAGGTTAATGTATTTGTGCTTCCATAGTGACTCATCCTACACCCGGCAATAATTCAGATTTGATGAAATACAGTATCTGCTCTGTGTCAGGATACAAAATGCTCAGGAACACAAAGAAACACAGAAAAATGTACACAACATGATCCTTGCCCTGAAACAGTTTATGCTGTAGCCAGGAAGTAAAGCCACCTGTTTGTTGTGTTTATGTATATGTAAGAGTACAAGACAGCAGATGGCACAGCCCAAGGGAGTGGGTTAGGACTTCTGAAGAGGCAGTGATATGGGGGTTCACTTAGAAATTAATCAGGGACCCTCTTCTGAAAGAAATGGGTCTTGAACTTGGCATTTAAGTTACAAATTTACACAGGAAAACAAAAAGGAAGAAACTAAAAAGAATTGATTAGATAGTAAGAAAAAAAAAAAAAACGGAAATAGCAATATATAACTTAAGGGGAAAGCCAGTCAAAATTGGAGAGAGAGAGAAGATATACAGCAAAACATGCATTACTTCATTGTACCAAACTAAAAAACTAAACTCACTACCACTGAGTCAATTATGACCCCCATTGGGTTTCCAAGGCTGTAAATCTTTATGGAAGCAGACAGCCCTGTCTGTGGAGCAGCTGGTGGGTTCAAACCACTGATCTTTTGGTTATCAGCCAAATACCTTAACCACAACACCAACAGAGCTCCTAATTCAATGCACAATTAGGTGATATTGGTTATATTCTTCAAGTGAAGCCACCTTTCTGGATATCATTTTCTAATTGTTTCATCATCATCAACACAAACTCACTGACCACTGAGCTTCTCATCTAAACTTTCCATTTTTGTGGTTAATTTGATCTCATATGGATAATTCTTTAAAAGAATACAATGCTCAAAGCAGACATTCTTTTCTAATTAAGCTAAACTATTTTAAAGACTAAGGTGCACCTCACCCAAGCCATGGTATTTTCAGTCACTTCATATGCATGTGAAAGCTGAAAAATGAATAAAGGAGACTGAAGAAGAATTGATGCCCTTGAACTGTGGTGCAGGTGAAGAAGACTGAAAATACCAGGGACTGCCAGAAGAACAAAAACATCTATCCTGGAAGAAGTAGAAGCAGGAATGGTCAGATTTTGTCTCATCTACTTTAGTCATGTGGTCGGAAGGGACTAGTCCCTGGAGAAGGATGTCATGCTGGGTAAAGTGGAGGGTCTGAAAAAGAGGGCATGATGCTCAATGAGATGGATTGACACAGTGGCTGCAGTGATGGCCTCAAGCATAGCAAGGATTGTGAGGCTGGCACAGGACTGGGCAGTGTTCCGTTCTGTTGTATATTGGGTCACTATGAGGCTAAATCAACTGATGGGCACCTAACACCTAACAACAACAACAACAACACTTTAAAGATAGTTTTAAAGGGTGTTTAAACTTGTGCACTGCTGGTGGGATTGTAAAATGGTACAACCATTGTGGCAAACGGTATGGCGTTTCCTTAAAAAACTGAAAGAAGTACCATTTGACCCAGCATTCCATTACTAGAAATATATCCTAAGGAGGTGAGAGATAGCACACGAACAGACATATGTACACCTATGTTCATTGCAGCACAATTCACCATAGCAAAGAGATGGAAACAACCTAAATGCCCATCAATGGTGAGTGGATAAACAAATTATGATAAATCCATACAATGGAATACTATGCCACATTAAAGAACAATGAGGGATACGTGAATC
>NW_006921813.1:4219360-4219910 GCF_000298275.1 Orycteropus afer afer | reverse complement strand
GAAACAATAGAAGACAGACACAGAGTAATCCCTCACAGACATACTGACACTATAGGAGAGAGATCCAATAGAGCTATCTCAGGACCATAGTACTGGGGGACACCAGACTCAACTGGCACAACAAAATACATAAAAGCCTTGTTCCACATCCTATATTGGTGAGTAGCAACTGAGGTCTTAAAAGCTTTCAAGCAGCCATCTAAGATGCAGCTAAAGGTCTCCTAGAGTCGGAAGTGAAGAGGAACGCACAAAAAAAGAAAAAAAAAAAAAAAGGCATTTAGAAGCAATCAACCCTAGGACACGATGGCCCTTGAGACCAGAAGAACTGGGAGGGAAAACATGGAACAAAATCCAAAAACTCAATAATGACCAGAATTACTGCTTAGATGAAGTCTGGTGAGACTCCCAATACTATGACCCTGAAATACATTTGGCACCTGGAATAAAACTTACCCCAGGGAAGAGAATGTTTGTTTAATAAATGGTGCTGGCAAAACTGGAGATCCATTTGCAGAAAAATGAAACAAGATCTGTACCTCACACCACACAC
>NW_006921813.1:4209642-4214890 GCF_000298275.1 Orycteropus afer afer | reverse complement strand
GGGGCTGACTCGATGGCAAACAACAACAACAACAACATAGATATGGATTCACCAGATGGAGTACACAGGAATCAGATTGACTACATCTGTGGCAAGAGGTGATGGAGAAGCTCAATATCTTCAGCCAAAACAAGGCCAGGAGATGTTTGTGAAACAGACCATCAACTGCTCATATGCCAGTTCAAGTTGAAGCTGAAGACAATTAAAAGAAGCCCACAAGAGCCAAAATATGACTTCGATTCTATCCCTCTTGAATTTAGAGAACATCTAAAGATGATTCGATGCATTGAATACCAATGACTGAAAATGAGAGGAATTGTAGGATGACATTATGAACATCATCCATGAAGAAAGCAAAAGGTCATTAAAAAGATAGGAAAGAAAGAAAAGACCAAAATGGATGTCAGAAGAGACTCTAAAACTTACCCTTGAAAGGAGAGTAGCTAAAGTAAATGGGAGAAATGACAAGATCAAAGAGTTGAACAGAAGATTTCAAAGAGCAGCTCCAGAAGACAAAGTCAATTATTATAATGAAGTATGCAAAGACCTGGAGTTAGAAAACCAAGAGGGAAGAACATGCTTGGCATTTCTCAAGCTGAGAGAACTGAAGAAAAAAATTAAGCCTCGAGTTGCAGTATTGAATGATTCTTTGCACAAAATATTGAATGATGTAGGAAACATCAAAAGAAGATAGAAGGAATACACAGAGTCGCTATACCAAAAAGAATTGGTCAATGTTCATCCATTTCAAGAGGTGGCATATGATCAAGGACCAATGGTACTGAAGGAAGAAGTCCAAGCTGCACTGAAGGAACTGGGGAGCAACAGGGCTCCAGGAATTGATGGATAGCCATTGAGATGTTTCAACAAACAGATGATGTGCTCAAGGCACTCACTGGGTTATGCCAAGAGATTTGGAAGACAGCTACCTGGACAACTGACTGGAAAAGATCCATATTTGTACCCATTCCAAGGAAGGGGATCCTACAGAATGTGGAAATTATCTAACAATATCATTAATATCACATGCGAATACAATCTTACTGAAGGTAATTCAAAAACAGTTGCAGCGGGATATTGACAGAGAACTTCTAGAAATGCAAGCTAGATTCAGAAGAGGAAGTGGGTTGAGGGATATTGTTGCTGACGTTAGATGGATCTTGGCTGAAAGCAAAGAATAACAGAGAGATGTTTACTTGTGTTTCATTGACTATGTAAAAGCATTTGTTTATGTGGATCATAACAAATTATCGATAACAGTGACAAGAATGGGAATTCCAGAACACTTAACAGTACTCACAAGGAACCTGTACATAGACCAGGAGCCTGTCATTTGAACAGAACAAGGGGATACTGCATGGTTTAAAATCAGGAAGGGAGTGTGTCTGGATTGTATACTTTTACCACACTTATACAATCTCTATGCTGAGCAAATAATCCAAGAAGCTGGACTATATGAACAAAAACATGGCATCAGGATTGAAAGAAGATTCATTAACAACCTGCAATATGCAGATGACACAACTTTCTTTGCTGAAAGTGATGATGAATTGAAGCACTTACTGATGAAGATTGAAGAACACAGTCTGCAGTATGGATTACAATTTAAGACAGAGAAAACAAAAATCCTCATTTGACCAATAAGCAACATCATGATAAAAGGACAAAAGATTGAAGTTGTCAAAGATTTCATATTACTTGGTTCTGCAATCAACACCAATGGAAGCAACAGTCAAGACATCAGACAGTGTATTCCATTGGGCAAATCTGCTGCAAAAGACCTCTTTCAAGTGCTGAAGAGCAAAGATATCTCCTTGAAGACTAAGGTGCGCCTAACCCTAGCCATGGTATTTTCAATTGCCTCATGTGAATGTGAGAGCTGGACAATGAATAAAGAAGACCAAAGAAGAGTTGATGCTTTTGAGTGGTGGTGTTGGTGAAGACTACAGAAAGTACCATGGACTGTAAAAAGAACTAACAAATCTGTCCTGGAAGAAGTGCAGCTGGAATGCTCCTTAGAAGCAAGAATGGCAAGACTTTGTCTCACCCACTTTGGTCATGTTGTCAGAAGGGACCATTCTCTGGAGAAGGATATCATGCTTTGTAAAGTGGAGGGTCGATGAAAAAGTGGAAGGCCCTCAATGAGATGGATTGACACAGTGACAGCAACAATGGGCTCATATATAGCAAGGATTGTGAGGCTGGCACAGGACTGGGCAGTGTTTTGTTCTGTTGTACATAGGGTCGCTATGAGTTGGAGACGACTCAATGACACTTAACAATAACAACAACAACATCCTTATGAAAAAGTTTTGTTGCATATATATATATATATGCATATACTTGGGTTTTCAGTGACTGATTTACCAGTAGCAGATCACAAGGCCTCTCTTGTAAGGTGCCTCTGGGTAGATTTGAACTGCCAACCTTTTCGTTAACAGTTAAGTATGTTAACTATTGCACCACCCAGTGACTCCACCTAACCACTCAATATAGCACATTTGCAAAGACATAAGGTAAATTCTTTCAGTTACTTTTAAATAATTGCTTCTACACTTGTAAAAGTGTCAAAACCCAGCCCTTATAATCAAGAGAGATAATTAATACGTGGGAGTATTTTATTTCTTTTCAAATGAGTAAAGTTTTTTTTTTAAAGAAGAGAATGTTCTTACTGTAGAACATACTGAATTAAAGAACATAGCTATATAAAACAATAATAATCCTTTTCTGAATTTCTTCTAAAATAATCTCCTATTATTAGCTCATGGTTATGTGTATTTGGATCTTATATCATCAGTCTACTCTTAGGGAAACCACTAGAATATGTCTAATATCACAATTAGTACCTACTGGAAGATTAAGAACCAATGGAGATGAAAGTGGAAAAAAAGACATTGTTGAAGTACATTTATTTTTATGAGTGAAGTTACAGTGGAAAAAATACAAAACCTAAAAAGCAAAACTAGTAGTATAAATTTGTAGGAAATGTGAGGATAGAAAAAAACTTGGGTAAACTATATCACAAGGAAGGAAATAAACAGACAAATGCAGCATGTGGGACATTTGGACATTATGGACCCAGTTTCTTCAACAAATCAATGCGATGGAAAACAAAAAGACTAAAAGACATGTAGGAGCAATAACAGCCAAATGCAGTGGGTGGAGCTTGTGTAGTCCCTGATTAAAAAACTAGCAAGCAAACAAAATACAATTGTGAAAACATGCTTTAGAGACAGTTGAGGGAGTTTGGATATGAAATGTGCATTATTTGATATCAATAAATTATTCTTAATTTTGTTAGTACGATAATGGCTTTAAGATCATAAAAGAGACTCATACTGAAGTAATTAGGGAAGAATTAAGCTGTCTGAGATTTGCTTGAAATATTTCATCAAAGGAAAGAAAACAAAACAAAAAAGATATGATACACAAGTGATAAATTATTGATAATTATATAAAGGTTCATTTTACTATATTCTCTTTGTGTATTGAAATTGTTAATAATAAAATATAACTTTTTAAAAGCAATACATATAATTTTAAAATGTTACTAATTTCTTCTTGTAGGCAAAAATGTGATGTTGTTGTTACATTTTTAGATGCCAATGAGTCAGTTCTGACTCACACAGCAGAATGAAACACGGCCCAGACCTATGTCATCCTCACAATTGTACTATGTTTGAGCCCCTGTTGCAGTCACTGTGTTAGTCCACCTCATTGAAGGTCTTCCTCTTTTTTGCTGACCCTCAACTTTACCAAGAATGATGTCCTTCTCCAGGGAATAGTCCCTCCTGATAACATATCCAAAATGCATGAGACAAAATCTCACCATCCTTCCTTCTAAGGAGCATTCTGGTTGTATTTCTTTCAAGACAGAATTGTTCATTCTTCTGGCAGTCCATGGTGTAGTCAATATTCTTCACCAACACCACAATTCAAAGGCATCAATTTTTGTTCAGTCTTTCTTATTCACTGTCTAGCTTTTGCATGCATATGAGGTGACTGAAAATACCATGGCTTAGATGAGGTGCACCTTTAGTCCTCAAAGTACCATCTTTGCTTTGTGTGTGTGTTTTAAATACATTTTATTGAAAAATAATTTATGTACAGTGAAATATACAAAACTAAAGTGACACGCTTTTTTTTTTTTTTTTTGCAGTGTTCCATCCTGGTAACCAACAAAGACAGTTTCCTTCCATATATAACCTTTCCTTGACTTTTCCAATAATGAACTAATACTATATTTGTCCTTCTGTGAGTGGTTTATTTCACTCAGCATAATGTCCCCCAAGTTCATCCATGCTATGCAGTGTTTTGCAGATTCTACATTATTTTTTTAGTGTTGTATAGTATTCCATTGTGTGTATGTACCATAATTTGGTGATCCGTTGTTCTGTTGATGGGCACGTAGGTTGTTTCCATCTTTTTGCTACTGTAAATAATGCAATGAACATGAGCGTGCACATATCTGTTCCTGTCCTGGCTCTTACTTCTTTAGGATGTATGCCCAGTCATGGGATTGTTGGGTCAAATGGCATCTCTAATTCCTGCTTTCTAAGGAATTGCCATACTGTTTTCCACACTGGTTGTATCATTCTATAGTCCCACCAGCAGTGTATGAGAGTCCCAATCTCCCCACATCCTTGCCAGCATTTGTTATTTTCTCTCTTGTTGAACTTTGCCATTCATGCTGGGGTGAGATGATATCTCATTGTTGGTTTGCTTTGTATCTCTCTGATGGCTAATGATCGTGAGCATTTCTTCATGTATTTGCTGGCTGCCTGAATACACTCTTTGGTGAAATGTCTATTCATATCTTCTGCCCATTTTTAAATTGGATTGTTAATCTTTTTGTTGTTGAGGTGTTGGAGTTTTCTATAAATTTTAGAGATAAGCCACTTGTCAAATATGTAATTATTGACAAGTATGAATTTGTTGCCGTCATTTTGTTATGTGCTTTCTTGTGGTGTTCCTGATTTCTTTGTTCCACATAATTTTCTGTGCTGAGCTCATTTTTTATGAATTGTGTTATCATTTCCTTCATTGTTATTGTTTTAGCATTTGCTAAATTTTTGTGCTAAAACAGCACAAATATTTAGCAAATGCTTTAGCATTTCTCTCTTCTCTGTCCAAAGGACACCCTTTAGCATCTCTTGTAAGGTTGATCTGGTTTTAACAAATTCCCTTAATTTCTGCTTATGCAAAAATGCTTTAGCATTTGCTAAATATTTGTGGGGAGCTCTGGTAG
>NW_006921813.1:4198400-4209136 GCF_000298275.1 Orycteropus afer afer | reverse complement strand
CAAACTCCCTTAATTTCTGCTTATCTGGAAATTTCCTAATTTCACCATCATATTTGAGGGACAATTTTGCTGGGTATATAATTCTTGGTTGGAAATTTTTCTCTTTCAGGGTTTTATGTATACCATCTCATTGTCTTTAGCCTGCATGGTTTCTTTTGAGAAATCCGAGCTTAGTCTTATTGGTTGCTCCTTGTAGGTAACTTTTTGTTTTTCCCATAATGTTTTCAGGATTCTTTCTTTGTCTTTGGTTTTGGTAAGTTCGATGATGATATGTCTTCATGATTTTCTTTTGGGGTCTATCCTGTTTGGGGTTCATTGGACTTCTTGAATGGATATATTCTCACCTTTCATCATATCAGGAAAATTCTCTTCCAACAAATCTTTGACAATTTTCTCTGTGGTTTGATTTGTCTCTTCCTATTCTGGAATTCTGATTACATGTAGGTTATTCCATTTGATGGTATCCCACATGAACCTTAGCCTTTCTTCATTTTGTTTTGATCTTTTTTTCTGATTGATCCCTTCCCAAAGAAGTATTGAGGTATTTGTCTTCAATCTCACTAATTCTGTCTTCCATTGATTCAATTCTACTCCTTTGCCCATTCAATGTGTTAACTATTTCTGAAAATTTAGTATTAATCTTCTGGATTTCTATCTGTAGATTTTGTATTATTTAAAATTTTTCATTTATTTTGTCATTTTGTTTTTGTATTGTCTTTAGAAATTGTTGTAGGGTTTTCTCTGTCTTTTCCTCCATTTTGTCAGTGTTTTCCTTGATCTGTCTCTCAATTCATTGAAAGTACCTAAATATAATTCTTTTGAATTCCTTCTCAGGGAGTTCCGGTGCTGCTTCTTCCTCAGGGATGTGTTCTGGGTCTGTATCCTGGTCCCTTGTTTCTCTTGCTTCTTTGTGTGGACTGTGATGGTCTGTTGTTTCCAAGACATTGTGACATTTTTGTGTTTATGTTTATTGGTGATTGTATGTTGGAATGATTTGCCCATGATTTTCTTTGTTTTGTTTGGATGTTATCTATGTAAGCAGCGTACTGTGCTCCTCTATTTGCTAGTTGGCAGCACTTGTACACTCACCACCTGTCTCCTTTCCTGTTGTTAGTCTCCTGTATGCCCCTGCCATCCTTGGCAAACACAGCCTATTCTTAGGTCCTGTTTTCATTCAGGTTTTTCTACTAGTTGGTGCCTAATCTACTTCTGTATATTTCTTTTCAAAGTCCAGGGCTCCAGGATTATCTTCTGTGTCTCTATCTATTGGTTTCTCTTTTCTTTGTTGAAGAGGGTCTGTGTAGCTTGTCTGCCTATTCTGCTGTCTTACCAGAAGTATCACATTGTTCCATCTTCGCTTTTTAAGACTTTCAAAAGGTCTTTTGCAGCAGATTTGCCCAATGCAATATGTCATTTGATTTCTTGAGCTGCTTCCATGGGTATTGATTGTGGATCCAAGTAAAATGAAATCCCTGACAACTTCCGTCTTCTCTCCATTTATCATGATGTTGCATATTGGTTCAGTTGTGAGGATTTTTGTGTTCTTCATGTTGAGGTATAATCCAAACTGAAGGCAGAAGTCTTTGATCTTCATCAGTAAGTACTTCAAGTCCTCTTCACTTTCAGCAAGCAAAGTTATGTCATCTGCATATCTCAGATTGAGTCTTCCAATAAACCTGATGCCACCTTCTGGTTCATATAATCCAGTTTCTTAGATTATTTGTTCAGTATACAGATTGAATAAGTATGGCAAAAGGATACAACCCTGATACACACCTTTCCTGATTTTAAACCTGTAGTATCCCCTTGTTTTATTAGAATGACTGACTCTTGGTCTGTGTACAGATTCCTCATGAGTACAATTAAGTGTTCTGGAATTCCTATTCTTCTCAATGTTATCCATAATTTGTTATGATCCACACAATCAAATGCCTTTGTGTACTCAATAAAACACAGACAAATATCTTTGTGGTACTCTTTGCTTTCAGTCAAGATCCATCTCACATCAGCAATGACATCCCTCGTTCTATGTCCTCTTTTGAATTTCTGGCAGTTCACTGTCAATGTACTGCTGCAACTGTTTTTAAATCTTCTTCAGCAAAATTTTGCTTGTCTGTGATATTAATAATATGGTTTGCTAATTTCTGCAGTCTGTTGGATCACCTTTCTTTGGAATGGACACAATTATGGATCTCTTCCAGTTAGTTGGTCAAGTAACTGTCTTCCAAATTTCTTGGCATGGACTAGTGAATGCTTCCAGTGTGTCATCAATATCTCAATTGATACTCTGTCAATTCCTGAAGTCTTGTTTTTTGCTAATGCCTTCAGTGTAGCTTTTACTTCTTCCTTCAATACCATTGGTTGATCATACACTACCTCCTGAAGTGGTTGAACGTCAGCCAATTCTTTTGGCACAATGACGGTGTATTCCTTCCATCTTCTTTTGATGCTTCATGCATTGTTCAATATTTTGCCCGTAGAATTCTTCAATATCACAACTCAAGGTTTCAATTTTTTTCCTCAGTTCTTTTGGCTTAACAAATGTTGAGCGTGTTCTTCCCTTTTGATTTTCTATTTCCTGTTCTTTGCATGTTTCATTGTAATACTTTGTCTTCTGAAGCTTCCCTTTGAAATCTTCCATTTAGCCCTTTTACTTCATCATTTCTTTTATTCACTTTAGCTATTCTCTATGCAAGAGCAAGCAAGATTCAGAGTCTCTTCTGAAGTCTTTTTTGGCCTTCAGAGTCTATTTTGGGCTTTTCTTTCTTTCCTGTCTTTTTAACGACCTTTTACTTTCCTCATGTTTGATGTCCTTGATGTCATCCCACAACTCATCTGGTCTTTGGTCATTAGTGTTCAGTGCCTCAAATATATTCTTAAGACGGTCTCTCAATTCATTTGGGAAATAATTTGTCTCTGGTAGACTTGTTTTAATTTTCTTCAGCTTCAATTTGAATTTGCATATGAGAAACTGATGATCTGCTCTGCAGGTGGCCCCTGGCCTTGTTCTGGATGATGATATTGAGCTTCTCTGTCTTTTTCTACATATACAGTCAATTTGATTCCTGTGTGTTCCAACCGGTGAGGTCCATGTATATAGTCACCATTTATATTATTGAAAAAAACATTTACAACGAATAAGTTCTTGGTCTGCAAAATTGTATCATGTGATTCCCCAATGCTGTTTCTATCATGAAGGCCAAGTTTTTCAGCTACTGATCTTTCTTTGTTGCCAACTTTTGCAGTCCAATCACCAGTATGTATCAATGCATCTTGATTCCATGTTTGACTGACTTCAGATTGGAGAAGTTGGTAAAAATGTTCAATTTCTTCATCTTTTGTGTTAGTGGTTGGTATGCAAATTTGAATGGTAGTCACATAAATTGGTCTTCCTTGTATGCATACCCTATCACTAACAGCACTGTACTTCAGGATAGATCTTGTAACGTTCTCTTTAGCAACGAATGTGATGCCATTCCTCTTCAATATGTCATTCCCTGCATAGTAGACTATATGTATGATTGTCCAATTCAAATTGGTCAATACTTGTCCATTTCAGCTCAGTAATTCCTAGGATATTCATCTTTATGCATTCCATTTCATTTTTGACAACTTCCAACTTTCCTAGAGTCATACTTTTTATATTCCATGTTCTGATTATTACTGGACGTTTGCAGCTGTTTCTCCTTATTTGGAGTCATGCCACATCAGCAAAGGCAGTGTCTGAAGGCTTTACTCCATCCACATCATTAAGGTTGACTCTACTTTGAGGAGGCAGCTCTTCTCCAGTCTACTTTGAGGGCCTTTCAACCTGAGGGGCTCATTTCCAGCACTGTAACAGACAAGGTTCTGTTTCTCATTCACTGTGGAGAGCCAGGAATCTGGTCTTGTGAAGATGCTTATCTCAGAGACAGCGATCTTTAATAAAACAAAAGGCTCTTACTTATGTCCTTTCTATTTCTCCATACTAACTATACCTTGACCTTTTAAATAGTGTTTGTATAAACTTTCCAGTACCCCTTAGAAATGCTTTCTTTGCCCGACCAATCAGTTAGAGCTTTCTTTGTTAGTTGCCAACCAATCAGTTGTTGCCTAATTTCAGCGCGCGGGCTTCTTTATACCTATCAGCTACTTAATACCTTTAAACATATTTTCTGCACCAATTGCTGGCATCCAGCACTGCCTTAGGTAACTGCCCTTTGATAAACATCACTTCTAGTATATATGCTTTGTTCTGAATTTAATAAAGTTGAGACTTGATCAGAATTCCAGTCTTGTCTCCATTTCTCGTGTCTTCTGTCCCATCTTCCTCACTCCCTCCCTCAGGGTCTCCGTTGATTGACCTGCGGGCCGGGTCAATTCACAAGGTTTGTATTGGCCAATTTTTTAGATCACCAGGTCCTCCTTCCTAGTCCGTCTTAATCGGGAAGCTCTGCTGAAACCTGTTCACCATGGTTGACTCTGTCAATATTTGAAATACCAGTGGCATAGCTTCCAGTGTTGGAGCAACATACAAGCTGCCACAGGCTGACAACCTGACAGATGAGTGTTGGAAATTTTAACAAGCTAAAATTACATGCAGCTATAATAATTTTAAAATGTTTTTTTTTTATCATGTTGTTGTTGTTATGTGCTGTCGAGTCGAACCCGACTCATAGTGACCCCTCCTTGGGTTTCCGAGGCAGTATCACTACGGAAGTAGATTGCCCCATCTTCCTTCCAAGGAGTGGCTGGTGGGTTTGAACCGCCAGCCTTCTGGTTAGCAATCAAGTGCCTTAGGCACTATGCTACCAGATCTCCTTTTTTAAATCATAGCTGCATGTAATTTTAGCTTGTTAAAATGAGAGGCTTACCTAGTTAAAGTTAGAAGGTGAGTTTGCATCTTGTACTTGCCATAAATAACTCTTGCATAATTAATAATAATATCACTTGATATGAGCATTAGGTATCTAAAAACTGGCATCTAAATTTCTTTTTACATATTTTCCTTAAATTTTCAAATACTAAGATTCCAGGCAAAGTAATATAGTTCTAAGAATATATATACCAAGATTATTCTAAGTGCAATTTTGATAGAACTTGGGAGGAATGACATAGGGAGAAAAAAGACAGGAAGAAGCACAGATGGCACGACGTTTTCGGTTCTGGGTGTCTAAGAAAATGATGCTGCCGATAGAATTATGAGAATGGGAATATGAGACTAAGTGTAAGCATCAGACGCTGACTTCTGAAACGTGGAATTCAAGGGTTAGTGGAACCTTCGGGCAAACTGCTCAGCAGGCGGTGCAAAATAGGGCACGGCGACTCAGGGTCTTGCAGGGCTAGAGACTCGGGGTTTGTATGCCTAGAGGTGATTTATGATGAGCTTCTGTATGAGTGGAAAGGAGAGTGGGAGAAGATGGAAAGAAATATCTCCTTTCCTTTTCAGAGACAGAATATTGGAAGACCACCCACATTTAGAAGAGGAGAAGAGGAAAGCATGGAGATCAAAATATGTTTTAAATACTCAAAGAAGCAGAAAATACAGAGTTTCAGGAGTTAGTGGAGGAATTGTGTTCTGCCTAGGCAGCCATTATTTCTTCAATGCCGGTAACTACTTTGAATGGACAGATCATTTAAAATAGGATTTTCTTCAGCTTCTGGATAATTGCCTTGTCTCTGCTAAGAGGTGTGAGATGCTTCATTTGGGTTGTTTACAACCTAGCAAATGTGTGATAAAAAGTATTGAGAGAGTATATATAATCTAGGTATACAAAATATACGTACTTTTGGATTATTGATGCTTGCCATGGGATGCCCAGGAGTCTGGCTGTGGTTGAAGTGTTTAAATTCATGGAGTGTCAAAGGGGACGAAGGCCTCTAAATAAGGGTAATATCAGGTAGATATCTCATGGCCCATAAGAAATTCCCTTAAAAAAATCCTGTCGGGGAGAGAATGGGAAGGGGAAGATAGGTCAGCCTGGTAAAATGAATCAAGAAAGTCAAGAATGCTGAAGGCTCAGCCCACCAGGTTGGCATTTAAGAGAAGAGGTAAGAGCGGTTGGTGAGCTCATTTAACCAATGCATCGTCAGCGTTCCTTCTCTACAGTGCGTAGGGCCCAGAATGTGAGGCAGTAGGATAGACACTGATTGACAAAGTTTGGTAGTAAAGGAACATTGAACCTTGAAAAATAAGGCAATAGTTCAAAATGATAGCAGGATTGTTGAAAATTTTTTTTATAATTATAATTTTTATTTAAAAAATGATGGAGACCTAAGCTTGGAGGCAGAGGCTCAAGAGCCAACAGCCAACAGAAAAGTGGAGGGCTTTGAAAACACAAGCAAAAGGAGACAACTGATAAAGTCCAGTCCTGGAAAAAGTAGAAGTTTTGAGTTTAAGGCTCAGCGTTAGCTTCAACAAAGAGGAACAGTTCCTCAGATGGGAAGATGTACAATTATTTGTGGAAGCTCAAGTGGGAAGACTCCTAGCTTCTCCTGAAGCAGCAGGCAATTCCATCTGTTGAGAGTGAAAAGTAGAAGTCTTGGGTGGGGTTTAAAATTGGGAAGGCAGAGGATGCCTCAGAGAGATGATGAAAGGGATGCTGCAAAGTGGTAAAAACAGTAAGTGCTCTTTCTGAGATTCTATGAGTTCCCAGTAGATCCAATCAGCCCATTCTTCTGACATTCCAATAATAAGCAACCGTCTGAGAAAGTCATAAAGAACGTGCATGAGGACAATTACTGACCAGGAATGGAAGGCTGTCAAAGATATTGAAGAATTCACTGGTACAAAGGATCTTAGTGCTTTTAGTAAAACAGAACCAAAAACTGACTTACACTAGGAGGAGAGATAAGAGAAGTCAAATGGAGGTAATGGACTGAAAAAACACGAAGGGTTTTCAGGAATTGAAGATCACAAGAAATGAAAAATGGGAAGGTATACAGCAGACAGTGAAAGGACTGGGGGTTGTGTGCCGTATGAGAAGGGAATTCCACTTGCTTGGGTAATTTATTCACTTGGCAGTCCTTACACTGCTAACTAATGAGTTCCTGAAAACGTATTCAAAAGGCAAATGTATAAGAAAAATAATAGATGTCAGAAATGGTTTTCATTACTAGAAAACAGAAATGGTTACAAAATTCCTCATTATGACTTGTCAGCCAGGAGGGTGTGTGAGAGTAATAGCTCCTCAGGAACCTCCTGCAGAAAGATGGCTGCAGTGTCAGGACCCTTGGGTTCCAGGCACCTGGGGAGATTAAACCTGGCTGCCAGGGTCATACCAGGCTGAATATTTGAAATAGAGGAGGAAAGGGATCTTGATTTTCTGGGCCTACAGAGGATCTGATTGTGCTGTTTCACTAAGGGGTTGAGACTAGTTGCTACAACTTTCAAGAATTACCCCCCAGGCCCGCAACAGGTGGAGTAAGTTCTAGGCCCTGGGAGTGACCTCTGCACCTCCTTCATAAGGGTTGTGAGTGGGGAGGCAGAGGGGAAGACTGCACCTCTGGGTATGGAGTGTTGGCCATTGGGAGCTACAAGCTCCACACAACTTCTAGGTCTGTGAGCAGAAGCCTGATCTTGGGGAGCAGCTGGAAGAATCATCCAACACTCAGTGGCCTGTTGCCATCTCTCAGCAGGTAACAATGGAATCTGGTTAATGAAAAGTAGTTCAAACCAAAACCAAATACACTGCCATCAAGTCATTTCTGACTCATAGGAACCCCCACTGGGTTGCGAAGGCTGTACATCTTTACAGAAGGCAGACTGCCTCATCTTTCTTCGGCAGAGTGGCTGGTGGGTTTGAACCACGGAACTTTGAGTTAGCAGCCAAACGCCTTAGCCACTACACCACCAGGGCTCCTTTGGAAAGGTAGTTGGGGTGTGTGTGTATGAATACAGACTGTACAACTGTGTAGACTGCACACTACTAAAGACACCATGTTTGAAAGTTGAGGAGTGCTGGATATGCCAGTGAAATTTGCAAATGACAGGACTTCTGATTAGGCATGTAAGAAAAGAACTGTACTCTCAGTCTGCGTTTGGGGAATGAGCTTGTTTTAAACTTCACACTCAAGAGCCTCACATTCTCTGCAAGTCCTTTCAGAAAGCACCAGAGTTACTCTCCTCCCTCATGTTCTAGTCTGCAGCCTGTCACACAGCCAGCAAATAGATGGTTTAAGTCGTTTTACTGCCAAGTGCTTGACAGTGTGGACTAAGGAGCAGGGACTCTGGAGTCCTCTCGCCTGGATAAACTAAAGTGTTAGCTGTTACTCCTTTTCTTAGATCCACAATTTCACCCCCTCCTCTGAAGTTCTGAAAAATCACCTATTCCTTGAAAGTTATAGGTATTCCCCCCCCCCTCACTTCCTTTATTGAATTTGTTTTTGAAAGTCTTTGAAAGTTCACTTCCTGCATGAATGGTTCCCTGCCCCAGGGAGAGGTAGTGAACTTGCCTTCCTTATCTAAACATGCAACCTCCCATCCCCCACCCACCCCAAAGCCACAGCAGGAGGAAAATGTTGGGGGGGTGGGGTGGGGACACAGATGACTGGGATGCAGGTTCTATTTTCTATCTTAACAAAAAGGTGCTCTTTTTTACCTGAACACGATTTTTTTAAAAGTGTGGGTTAAATTCCACAATTTAATTAGAGGATTTAATTAATGCACCTTTGAAGTTTTCTCATGTTTGGGAGAAGCAGATCTTTTCCCTCTGAGAAGCAGGCAAGGGACAAGATGCCCCCCTTCATTACTCCATGTCTTTCTCTGTTCTTTCCTTCTTCCACTCTCCTCTTAAAATTTGATTTGCCAGTTTTACTGGCCAACAGTGACCCAAGAGCAGGATACAGTGAGAAAAACAGAAGGGAGAAAAAAGCCTCTGCTATAACATCATTTTACAAGGGTCATGTCTCCTGAAAGGTTTTGACTTTAAGTAGTTACCACCACCAAATACTATTTCACTAAATCCTTTATGAATTTATCAATGTTTTCAACAAATTTCCTATTATGTGTTTGGTACTGTACTATGCATTCATTCTCCCATCCTCATCATAGAAAACTAGGTTGTGGATTTATGCTTTTTGTTTAGTTCTCCTGTTACAGAAACTTAATGTAATAACCACTGGAATTTGGTATCTTCTTTCACCCACCTTGGAAGACATAACTGCCTTCAGTAGTTTCTTCTCTTCTCTCCAAGGTAGAGAGAGAGGGAGAAAGGAAGGGAGGGGGAGAGAGACAGAGAGGGAGTCAAGTTTTAGATTCCAAGCAAAACTCTATTCAAATCCTAGGTATCTGTGTAACCCTGGACAACAACGTATTTTGGGGCTTTCATCAGTAGGGTAATAATTACTATTGCAAAGAGAGATGGAAATTCGGTGAGAAAAAGTATGTAAAGTGCCTTGGCACAAAGAGAATTCCTTTCATTATGTTATGGTTTGTCTTAGTTTATAAACCCTTTGGAGCTGGATTATAAACCCATTAATCTGCATTGCAGTAGTATTAATAGTGATAGAAAAAGTAAACAGAGTGCTAACAGAGCCAGCAAATGTGTAACCCTAACAGGCAAGTAAAGCCATTTATTGATTTTGCAACTGGGTATTTCACACACAGGATTGTGGTTTCAAGGGCAATCCTTCATTTGCTGTTGAACAGAACCGGGGAAATTCTTCAGTGAAAATTCAGATAGAAGCATTTCTGAGGCACTTTGTTCTCTCACGGGGAATTTTTTTTCGTTTCTTGCCCAAGCAAAAGTTACAGCAATATATTTACATATTCTTTTTTTTTTTTTTTCCCGAGGTGGAATTGTGGAAAAATTAGCTACTTGCAATGTGGCAGAACTGCGTTGTGTGTGATGATGACCGAGTCTAAAGACTTCTCCGAGCCTTCGCTGTGTGACCTGTAAAACGGGCATAATACTTATGCACCAGTCTGTGTATACAGTCCTTGCAGTATGGGCACAAAACACCTGGCACATAACTGCCAATGTTATTTTCTACTCCCCAAAGTCCACCTGCCCGCACACAGGAAAATCATCACCATAAACACCACCTGTTGAATAAGCCAGGCACTGTCCTTGGCGCTTTACACCGTTCCCTTCTTTAATTCTCGCGACAACCTTTTGACTGTTTTCCGTGAAGCTAACGAAGCTTAAAGCTTCAGGCCCTCTCACTTGTAAAGGTCCCTTCCAAAGGCCTGAATCTAATTTTATATTCTTCCCCCCCAAATGTTTAACTTTCAGGGCCCACAAAATCTGGATTCGCCCCAGCTCAGTACTCTTATTAATTTCCTCATTTTGCAGAGAGAAGTAAGTACCTCACACTGTTCAGCGGAGCACCTTTTGAACCTCTTAAGTTTGACCCCTGAGCTCAAACTCTTCACCGCTGCAGGTGATGACAATAGTCTCGCTCCGAGCGAGAACAAAGCGCAAACGCCGGGGAGGGTAATAATAGCGCAGAAATCCCCCGCGCTGCTAACGTGCGCAGGCTGGGGTCGGAGGGAGATCTCGCGCCCGGGCTCCCCGCCCCTTCCTCCCCTTCTCCTTTTCCGCGCCGCCGACTCGGAGCCGCGCAGCACGCCCGGCGGCGGCCCACACGGGCTCGCTTCCTCCGAGCTGTGGGCACCGGGCCCTGGGCGCGGCGGGTCCGGGCTCGGCAACTTTCCAAGTGGGAGAAACTTGGTGGCGAGGCGCGAGGACGAGAAGGTGAGGCGCGGAGAGCCGGGATGCTGCGGGGGGCGGGGACGCGCGGGCCCGGGCGCCGAG
>NW_006921813.1:4180702-4198165 GCF_000298275.1 Orycteropus afer afer | reverse complement strand
GTTGAGGTAGGAAGCGATCTCCCGGCGGGGGGCGTGTTTGCCTGCTCCCAAGTTCTGAGCTCACACGGCCGGGGGGCGGGGGATGTCTGCGCCGACCGCAGGGTAATAATTTCTGAACTGCCCCAAACGTGAGAATATCAAGTTCCAGCGCAGCCCGTCCCCTGATAGACTGAGTTGATGGGCAGAGAATGAGCGCCTGGCGGCGGGGGAAGTCCCGGCAGACTTCTGTAGAAAAGGCGGGAGGCGGGGGCGTCGCGCTCCCGGGACTCCAGGCGACGCCCAGGGAAGATTTAGGAAGAGAGGGGGTGACCTTGTTCAGTGGCGGGTCGCATGCGCTGCGCGCGGTGGTGGTCGTGATGGCCTCCCCGGGGGCCCCGCGCAATTGTTTTTGTACCGCGGCAGCGCCGGGGCGGCGCGGGAGGGGGAGCGCCGCCTGTGGAAAGAGATCTCCTGGGTGCTGGTTTCGTTTACTGGGTGTGAAGGGGTCTGATAGCACGGGAGCTTAGCGTTCCATTGAAAAACAGAAGTGGAGCGACAACGCTGGCAGTTACTCCTGGGTCTTGGTGTTGAGCGTCTGTTTGACCACTTTGAGTCAAAGAAGGAAGAAATATGACGTGTAGAGGGAATAAATAATGACATGCTATTTTATGTTGCCTGGTGTGGGCTGCCTAACCGGAGGCGCCTCCCAGAAGCACCTGGAGAGTTTGTCAAAGAACGAAGGATGGGCCCACCCCAGACGTCTGGAATTAGGAGTTGGGGTGGGGTGGGGAAAGTGAAGCCTTGTCGCCTGCAGTTTATAAAAGCTTCCCCAAAAGATTTGCTGGGCACACCTGATTGGGAATCAGGAGGTAGGACTGCGTTCTCCTCAGTGGGATACTGAAGGAGTTGTAAGCACAGTGTTTCCTCATTTGTAAAGTGGCCCCTGTTGTTGTTGTTGTGGAGTCGGGCCGACTCATTGCGACCCCTCCTTGGGTTTCCGAGGCAGTATCACTGCGTAAGTAGATTGCCCAACCTTTCTTCCGAGGAGTGGTTGGTGGATTTGAACCTCCAGCCTTCTGGTTAGCAGTCAGTTGTGGCCTTTAAGAAGTTGTTATAAAGGTAGGATGATAGGTGATGTGTGGAATGTTGTGAGCAGGGAGAGAGGGGCATAATGTACCAAATTGTGGTGCGTGGCAACAGGAGGAGGTTGGCCTCTGCAAGTGATGTCTGGAACAACTGGAACAGTGACCTTTCCCGAGAAGGAAAGGTTGGTTAGCTTTCAGATGGTTAGAATACCACCAAAACTAAAACCAAACCAACTGCCATCGAGGCTATTCCAACCTATAGGACAGAGTAGAACTGCCCCATAGAATCTCCAAGGCTGGTAATCTTTATGGAAGCACACTGCCTCATGTTTCTGTGGAGCGGCTAGTGGGTTGGAACCGCCGACCTTTGGGTTAGCAGCCGAGTGCTTTAACCACTACAGCATGTGAGCTTCTAGATAACTGATAGTGTAAACTGTAACTTGGAAAATCAGTATCATGCAGATGAAAGCTAAGCTAGCACCGGCCTTGAAAAATGTACCATGTATATTTCCTTTCTCAAGAATCAAGTGCTTTAGATTATTTTCCTTTAGGCAAATCAAGAGATCATCATCACCAGGGTGTCCTGCTCCATGGCAACCCTACGTCTGTCTGAAAGCTGCGTGTTTTTGCTTCATCATCCAACAAACATGTCTCGAGGATCTTTGTGTGGCAGTCATGACTGAGATACAAAGATGAATGAAGTGCTGTTTTTTACCCTGCCTCTCCTCTCTGTCTAGTGTGAGAGATGGAGCTGAAAACAGGCCGCAGTATAAGCTGGTCACAATGGTAATAGAGATAGGGGATGAACAAAGTACCCAGAGGACAGACAGCTCAGATGGCTGGAGTGGGTGTAAGGAAGGGTTTCACAAAGGAAGTGACACCGGAGCTGAGTAGAGAGTTCCCCTCTGTGAAAGCTCTGAGAATTTAGGATTTTGCATGTAGTCAAATCTGTGCTCCTTTTTTTCAAGTCTGGTAAAATTCTAGAGTAATCATATGCTGATAGTCTAAGGTAGAAATGGCTTTTGATTTCATGATAACAATTTTAGTAGGCTTTCTGTCATTTTATCTTTGTGAAAGTCTCAACTGTGTCTTCACTTAATGCAGGAAGAGTTGTTTAAAGCACACACACACACACACATACACATACATGAAGACACAAAGAAATATTCAAACTGTGTCCTACAGCCTTTGTAAATATTTCGTTCCACTGAAAAATAATATTCAGGTCTTTTATATACACTTTAAAAAGTTGTGCTTTTATTTATTGTTTAGTAATTGTTCTCATGTTAATTATGAAAGCATAAAATGAACAGTAGAGGAGAAGATTCCCTGAAAGGAAGCAGGAAGAGGAATTAAAAAGGAATAACTGGAGGAAGGACAGTAGTTGGAGAAAGGGATTTGATGAAATTGGTGATGGACAAGAGAGAAGTAAATACTGGGAAGGAAAGGTGAAAGAGAAACGGATCAATCAAATTTGTCTGTCAGCTGCTTCTTGTGGATTTATTGTCTTAAACATTTTCATGGTGTTGTTATGTCATAGAGCCAACTCACAGTAACCCTATGGGACAGGGTAGAACTGCCCTGTAAGGTTTCCTAGGCTGTTACCTGTATGGGAGCAGATTGCCAGGTCTTTTTTCCTGTGGAGTGGTTGGAGGGTTTGTACTGCAGACCTTTTGGTTGGAACTGCATGCTTGATCATTGAGCAGAGAGGGCTTCTAAACATTCGTATGGACTCTTAGAGGAAGGCAGTTTAACAAATGTGGGGGTTAAAGTTTGGGCAAGGCTGTTAACTAGCCAAGTCTGCTCACCTGTAAAATGGGGATAGTAATGCCAGCTACACAAGACTTCCATGGATTCATAGCTGTGATGCTTCTGAGGCACCTGGCTGTGGTACGGGCTCAGTCAGGCATGGCTGCTGCTGTTCACACCATCACACATTCTTTGATCCTAGAGGAACACTGGTGCGCTGGGCAGATAGATCGGTCCTCCCTTTACAGTGGAAGAACTGGTGTTTGGAGAGGCTGACTTGCTAAAGTCATAAACTAACAGGTAAAAGAACCACCATGAGAACCTTACTCTAGCACCACACTGCTATTGATTCGCTCTGGCTGTTAGAGACTCTCCTGGAGTTTAAAGAGGCTAAGGCTGTCATCATGGATGTTAGGAATAACTCGCATCAGCACCCAGTGACTCTCTAGTTCTCACTCTGTTCTTTGAAAATTACATTTTGCTTTCTGAGGTGATGGGTGCGAGACCTTCTAGTTGAGGGTTGGTAAAGGCATAAGAAAGTTATCCAGTCACGCATTGCTTGATATCCATGATACGTTCCGTAAAATAGGACATTATATGATTTGGACATTGTGCCGTTGTGCAAACACCATATGCTAGCCTGCTCCTGCTTTTTCTTCAGCATCTCAGACACGCCTTGGCAGTGATTGTTAATGTGCTGAGAGGGATTTGCTTTTGTGTTTGATCTTCAGTCCATATCATTAGCCATTAATTTCTCCATATCGCCTCTAACATTTTTGTTAACCTTGTAGCTTTCAGCGGAGCCCATCCTGTTACAGCTCGTAGAATTTGTTCCTTTTCCTGAGGATCATTGTGATTGTTGAGTACAACTTGCCTAACCTGGGAGCCATAGTGTTTACTGATTTTCCACCTTTGTGGTGGTTAACAACCTTTTGTTTCACTTCTAGTTCAATACTCTTCCTTTCCCTCTTGTTGCTGCTATCACTAGCTCTGGTTTTGCTTTGTTTGGACCCTGATGGACTTCATGGTAATGTTTTTGAAAGAAAATGAAACAGATAATGCTACAACACTCAAGAGATGCATGATACATGAGATTGGATGTTGCTGCCTACGAGTCAAAGCATACACTGTTATGTGCTAAACTTTTACATAGAAAGTACATTGCATACGTAAGCCAGGAACGTAGGCATTTACCGTGACTATCAAGACATATGTATTGTAGGTTATATATATATATATTGTACACATGGCAGTGCAGTCGCTTTGTGTACAAGAGATGTGAGATACATGTGTTGTATGTGGGAAGCTGTTGTCGCACGCCATTCTCCAGTTGGGATTTCTGAACTCTGTTATAACCTTATGGGACCTCGGATGTATATGCAGTTGGACATTGCCTGAACAGACGCTGTGTGGTACATGACTGTATATGGAAGTGCTTAAAAGAGGGAGAACCCCTCTTCAACATGTTGTAACATTACTAGAAAAATAGCTTTATTGCTCAGCGACTCAGCTGCTTTCATGTGCAGCTGGGGGTTCTGGTGTCAGAATCGTGTTTCCTGGCATATCCCCTGTCACATATGTTTGGTCCATGGACGGGGCAGGGGGAGGGGATCATGGATCTGTACAGAGAGAGCATGGATGTGGGTCAGATTTTAATTGGAATGTTAATTGGTAACTTGGAGTGAAAAAAATGTGACCAAGAATCTCTTCCCTGTGAAACAAGGACACAGGCAGTTGTAAGGGAAGAAAGGTTTTGAAAGAAGGCCCCAGTGGTGGTTTGGTTTTCCTTATGAAGGAGTGTCCTTAATTTTCATGGATCACCTTCTTATTTTTAGGTGGGAAGGCCCCCCAGTTTCCTGTCTTTCAGGTTAGTATTTTTAACTTTCGTAATTGGGTAATCAGAAACTGTATCACATATAGCTCATGTGCCCAGGATCATGTTGGGCACTGCAGATGATCACAAAGATAGAAAGATGGTCCTTAACTCAGGGAGCAGTGAAAAAACTGGGTGAAATAAATATGAATGCTACATGATGTGGTGCAGTCTTCAGGAAAAACAGGGACCCAGACTACAGGGGTGAAAATGCCCTTTCAGACCCTTGGTCATCTGGGGATGGGGCCAATGGCGTTAGAGAGGGAGATGTGAAAGAGAAAAGATATTAAACAAGGACCTGCAGGCCAGTCTCCCAGAACCACCCCACATACCCCAGAACACAGTAGTGGGCTTGCTTGCTGGACAGGATGGAAGAGAGTTAGGTGCAAGGCAAAGCTTCCCCTAAGCAGTTGCCAGTGGGCCAGCCCTGACTCGCGGTGACCCGTGTACATCAGAGTAGAGCTGTGCTCTACAGGGTTTTCATTGGCTGGTTCTTCAGAAGTGTTTTACCAGGCCCTTCCTTGGAGGGCCTGTGGGTGCAACTGAGCGTGTTAATTGTTTGCCTCGTGCAGGGACTCCAGACAAAGCTTACTCTGCCTCAGCATGGTTCTCTCAAGTTCACAGACCCACTAAACCACTGCCATTGAGTTGATTCTGACCCACAGCAACCCTGTGCAACAGAACAGCCCCCAAGGCTGTAAATCTTTATGGAAGCATGCTGCCACATCTTTCTCCTGCAGAGATGCTGGTAGGTTTGAACCACTGACCTTCCTGTTAGCAGCCAAGTGCCAAGTGCCACCAGGGCACTTCTCAAATTCACAAAACCAAAAAAAAAACTAAACTGCCTTCGAGTCGATTCCAACTCATAGCGACCCCTCCTTGGGTTTCCAAGGTGGTATCTCTACAGAAGTAGATTGCCCAGTCTTCATTCTGAGGAGTGGCTGGTGGGTTTGAACTGCCAGCCTTCTGGTTAGCAGTCAAATACCTTAGTCACTGCACCACCAGAGCTCCCCTCAAATCCACAAGGCGTGAAAAATAGAAGATGTAGTGAATGACTATGTTAGGTGGTTGCCTTTTGTTGAAAGTTATTGGTGTGTGCTGCCAAGTTGGTTTTGAGTCACAGCCACTCCCCATGTTGGCAGTAGAATTGCCCCATAGGGTTCCCTTGGCTGAAGTCTTTATGGAAGCAGATCACCAGGCCTCTCCCCACGAAGCCTCTGGGTGGGTTCCAGTCACTGACCTTTCATTTAGCAGCTGAGTTCTTAACAGTTGTGCCACCAGGGCTCCTTACTGAATGTATTTGCTAAAGTTATTGAAACTCTCTGGGAAAGTTAATGCTCTTGGTGTGAATGTTGTTGTTGTTGTTATGTGCCGTCAAGTCGGCCCCGACTCATAGCGACCCCTCCTTGGGTTTCCGAGGCAGTATCACTACGGAAGTAGGATTGCCCAACCTTCCTTCCGAGGAGTGGCTGGTGGGTTTGAACCGCCAGCCTTCTGGTTAGCAGTCAAGTACTTTAGCCACTATGCTACCAGAGCTCCTTTGGTATGAATAGTGTTTATCAAAGTATCAATGAGTTCCTGGGAGAGGGGGTGAGAGAACAGGAAGCCACAGGGTCTTCGGGAAAGGGAGCTGGAGGGGAGGGCTCTAGAGAGCACTTGGGGACTTTCGTTAACAGACACAGAGGTCCTGAGCCCTGCACACATGCCAGGTGCACCTCACCAGGGCCTGTGGGTCTCATTCACACTACGCAGCCTGATTAGAAATGAACACATCCCATTTTCAGTTAATGTACACCAAAAAGGCTAAGTGCATACACATTCGGTAGTGGTTTTAAGCATTTTCTTCATGGTTTGAGACCAAATAAAGGCTGAAGACTGCTGCTGGGTAAGAGAGTAAAGAGAGGTGACTGATCTTTAGTGAAAAGTGTCAGGAAGGTGAGGAAGCCTGATGAGGCCTTTACCTGCCCGCTAGCAGAGACGTCCTTGTTGGTAGGCCGGCCGGCTGGCCAGACTCTCTCTGCACAGTGTCGCAGAGATACTGGCTGATGAAATGCTTCTCTTCAGGTCTCCATTGCTCAGACTCTTGGCTCATTGCCCACTTTCTGTTTATAATTTGTCAAGCACATAGCAGGTTTTCATGATTTTGATCTGTTAGATTATGACATTGTCTCCCAAGGTGGTGGCCATTTCTCTTTGGAGAAATCCTAGTCCATGCAAATTGACTTCAGAAATCCTAGTCCACGCAAATTGACTTCGAAGTACTAGTTTGGTGCAGTCCGTGGGTGGTACAAATGGTGAAATATTAGACTACTAACCATAAGGTGGGGGAGCTCTGGTAGCATAGTGGCTAAGACACTTGCCTGCTAACCAGACGGCTGGCGGTTCAAACCCACCAGCCACTCCTTGGAAGGAAGGTTGGGCAATCCTACTTCCGTAGTGATACTGCCTTGGAAACCCAAGGAAGGGTCGCTATGAGTCGGGTTTGACTCGACGGCACATAACAACAACAACAACCATAAGGTGGGGAGCTCTGGTAGCATAGTGTCTAAGGCACTTGACTGCTCACCAGAAGGCTGGCGGTGGAAACCCAAGGAAGGGTCGCTATGAGTCGGGGCCAACTCGACGGCAAACAACAACAACAACAACCGTAAGGTTGGCAGTTCAGACCTACCCAGGGGTGCTTTACAAGACAGGCCTGCCAATCTGGTTCTGAAAGGTCATAGCCTTGAAAACCTACGGAGCCTTTTTTTCCTGTATACTTGGGGTTGCCATGAGTCTGAATGGACTTGAAGGCAACTAACAGCAACACTTTTAGCAACTATGAGAATTTTAGCTTCCATATTCGTGTTCAAATTTGGAATCAGTTTGAATTAATCTCTGATTGGAGATACTGGGCATTGGTTCAGCTTAAACCTGGATCTGGCTGAAGGTACAACAACAGTAATCATAATGGGCTCCGTTGGGCATGTGTTTGCACAAGTCTTTGAACCTGAGGACATGTGGGTTGATGATAGAAAGAAGCAGCATCTAGAGAAAAGAGAAATGGAGGGAGTGGTGTGGAGCAGATGGGATGGGATGGGATGACTTTTGGCACCATCTCTGGTGGTGTAGTGCCTAGGGCATTTGACTGCTAACCAGAAGGCTGGCGGTTCAAATTCACCGGCCACTCCTTGTAAGGAAGACATGGGAATCTATTCCGTAGAGATTCTGCTTCAGAAACCCAAGGAGGGGTTGCTATCAGTCGGAACCAACTTGACAGCAATGTGTTTGATTGTTTTTTTTGTTTTGTTTTGTTTTTATCCCTTTTAAAAGAGCTCTGGTGGTGTAGTAAAGGCATTTGGCTGCTAACTGAAAGGTCAGTGGTTTGAATTCACCAGCTACTCCGCAGAAGAAAGATGAGGTGGTCTGCTTCCTTAAAGATTTACAGCCTTGGAAACCCAGTGGGGGTTGCTGTGAGTTGAACTGACTTGATGGCAGTGAGTTTGGGTTTTGGTTTATTCCTTTACCTACTCTGGACTAGAGGCACAAAGCTGGTTTTTGTGCATTTTGTGAGGGGCTTGAAGGGAATATAGTGTCTTCCAGCACTTTGAGGATTTGGAATCTTTGGGATACCCTGGGAGATGGCACCCAGAGCAGGGAAGGGTCCATTCCTGGAGGCCCGTGGAAGCATGTCCAGTAGGATGCTGCCAGGGCTGAGCTCTTCCAGCCCTGGATGGAACAGCCCTTGGTGGTGGTACAGGTGGCACGTCTCCAGCACCAGCAAAAAGGATTTGTAATATTCATGCCATCTAATCCAGAGCAAGAGGTTTATAGCTTGTCCGTGTTTGGGAGAAGTAAGAGCATGAAGATTTCATCACTCGAGAGATAAAAGACCACCACCCATTATCAGTTTGAAGTGTGTAAAGTATCATTCACCCTGGCTTTCTATTATGGGTCTTGGTATTGTTAAATAAAAATGAATGTGTCAGAAGATATGCGTGGTTTCAAACTGCTCTCTGGAGTGCTAGGGTTTTCAGAGTTGGTCCCTGACCCATGCAGACCTCATGCACAGTGGAATGAAATGCTGCCTGGTCCTGTGCTGGCCCTGTAATTGGTTGTGGATCAGACGTGATCATAGAATTTTCATTGACTGACTTTCAGCAGTAGATTGCCAGGCCTTTTTCCCTAGTCTCTCAGTCTGGAAGCTTCATGGGAACCTGTTCAGCATCCTAGCATATTGCACCCGGGTCTCCTGTGAGTACTGAAGATTCTACTGCTAAGCCACCATTGGCCCTCTGGATGTGGGTTAGGGAAGGTATAAGGAAGTATAAGGGAGAAAGTAAAGTGAATAGCCTTTCTTCTTTTTTTTTTTTTTTAAATATATTTTTCATAGCGGTTTCAGTTTTGCGGAAAGTACAGAGAATGCCTGTGTAACTCTCACTCCTGCACCCAGTTTTTCCTGTTATTAATATCTCCTATCAGCGTGGTACATTTGTTACAGTTGGTCAGCCAGTGTTCATACATCGTTATTAATTAAAGTCCACACTTGATGTGAGGATTCACTCTTTGGTGTGTCCAGTGGGTTTTGACAGATGTGTAATTTTATGTATCCACTGTTAACAGTAGAAGGGACTAACCCCTGGAGAAGGATGTCATGCTTGGTAAGGTGGAGGGTGGACAAAAGAGGGGAAGACAGACCCTCAACGAGATGGATTGACACAGTGGCTGCGACAATGGGCTCAAGTACAGAGGGATCGCAGAGGTGGCACGGGACTGGGCGGTGTTTCGTTCTGCTGTGCGTCGGGTCTCTATGAGTCAGACACGACTCGACAGCACCTAACAACAACAACAACTATTACAGTACCCTGCAGAAACATTCTCTGCCCTAAGCATGTCCTGTGTGTCACCTGTGGGTCCTCGCCTCCATCCTCCTGAACCTGTGGCAACCACTGGTCTTTGTACCGTCTCTAGAGTTTTGCCTTTCCCAGACTGTCATATAGTTGTATTCATAGACGTATATAGTGTATTCAGGTTGGCTTCTTTTTATCTAGAGTGAATAATTCTCTTAAAGTGAATACTCTCTTACCTTGCCTTTTTTTTTTTTTAAACTTACCTGTTGTTTTTTACCTGTTTATATGTTGAGCTTCTGATATGATTATGAAAAAGGGTGTAAGTGCCACTATTCTGTGAGCTTTTGAAGGTTAAATTTTAGCCCAAACTATAGGGTTGCCAAGGGAGCTCTGGTAGCATACTGGCTAAGGCACTTGACTGCTAACCAGAAGACTGGAGGTCAAATCCACCAGCCACTCCTCGGAAGGAAGATGGGGCAATCTACTTCCGTAGTGATACTGCCTCGGAAACCCAAGGAGGGGTCGCTATGAGTCGGGTCCGACTTGACGGCACATAACAACAACAACATAGGGTTGCCATGTATTTGAACATGAATCCTCTTGTGTGAGTGTTGGACACAAATCAGGAGATTGGCTGTGTGATGGTTTGTGGAGATCAGATTCTTCCTCCCACGCCCCATTATCATTCCTGTTGCAAATGCACCTTCCGCTCTCCTTGGTGCTCCTGTAGTTATGACTTAGCTCTCTGACAGCTGTGGCTCCAGATACTGAGCTCCAGGTCTTTCCACACATTCCCCTTTATTGTGCCTCAGGACTTTGCTAGGTGTGAATGTGAAGGGCAGGGTCACAGGCCGAGCAGAGATGGATTGGCAAGAAGGTCACCTGTGGAAGGGTCTGGAGGGTGGAGAAAGGATCATGGGCTTGAGGGTAGCTGGATGTCCTGAGATAGAGGCATCCAGGGTGCTCAGGAGTTACATTTGGGGACAAGATAGGCAATGACATCAAAACTGAGTTCAAATCATATAAAACCTTTAACAACATTCCTAATGCTGAAAGAATGCCGGTGCCGGGGTGGTTTGGTGAGCACAGCAGGAGACCAGACGGTGGTTGTGGTTCTGGTGCTGTGTTCTTGGCTTTGTGACCTTTGAGTCTGTTTCCTTATATGTAAAATGAAAGTGTGAAACCAAGTGTTTGTTGAGCTTCTTTTTTTCTGTTGAGCACTGAGTGTTTCTGGGTAAGTATGTTTTCCAAGAATATCTGTTGGATCCATGGCTCTCAGTGCTTGTTACATGTTTCTTTTTCAGTATGCTTGGTACCACTACATGTAAAGGATGTTTTTCAATGGCACATTCTGTCTTTTGAACTTCCAAAAGTGCTGGGATAGTCCATTTGTCTCCAGTTTCAGTTTGTGATGTCCAAAGACTGACCTGTTCGAGGTTTAGAATTGGCACTGAAGTCTTCATTATCATTCGCTATGTAAACACTGCATTCAGGTAACAAAATAATGCTGGAAATAGTTTCATTAAAAATCCTCACTCCCTTGAGGTTTTTGGTTGTGGCTAAGAAATTACCATGACTTTGCCCCGTTAGCGCTACACACACACACACACACACACACACAAATGCACACATGCATACCTTTTTTCTGGTGTAAAGAAGTTTGGAACAGCATAAACCAAACTTGATGATGGCTACTTCTGGGGAATGGGTATCAGAAGGGCTGATAAACATCCAGTTTGTGCTTGATGCACTTTTGTATTGATTTTCACAGTGACCATATATTAATTTTATAATTTCGTGCTCTTGATTTATAGCAGCATGGGCCTTCATGATTGCAAAGCACTTTATTGGATTTGTAAATACAATTACCATTTGATCTGTGTGGTGTAAGGTTGGAGTTGAATAGTATCGTTTTATTAGACCACAAAGAAAAATGAATACCCCTTCCTTGGTGGATTTTGGACTTGAGGTATTCTTTTTGGTGTATGCTTGATAGGATTCATGTGATAGTTCTTGTAGACTTCTTTCTAGCCAAGTTAAGGTTTGGGCCCAGAGATGACAAGTAAGTTTCTCCATATTTGCCCTTGGATTTGGTTGTGGCTACCCAGAGGCATGTGTTGAGAAGGCTTCTGAGGGCATATCTGTGTTGACTGGGCAAGAATGCCTTGATCAGGACCTGGCCTGACAGAGGTACTGGAGGATGAGAATGGCTGACTGTTTGCCATATATTTTCCCATCCCTGAAACCAAGAATATTAGGTGACACAATTTTTTTCATGAAAGTCAATATTTTTTTCTTTATCTAAATATCTTAATGCTTATTTGGTGTACTATTTACTATAGGTCCTTGTTTGACTCAAATGGTTTCCATGTAGCTAATATTTAAGCAAATCCTATTTTGTGCAGTTCAGTATTGAACAGTTTCATGATAAATCATGTTAAATTGCAAGGATTAGAATATTTTGTGTCCTTCATAGAAACTAGCATGTTGCTATGCCTGCAAGAACTACTCAAGAAATGATTACTTGAAATAATAACTAATCCATTTATTTTGATAATGTGAAGTGTATATAAAAAGGATAATCCAGTATGATAGAGCATCAGTTAAAATAAGTAATTTCAACCTTGTTTATCAAAACATTTAACCAGAACTGGTGTAAGCTGAAAAGTTGAGTGTTACGACTTGTATTTTTTTCCATGATCTGCTTCAGTTGTCTCAGTTCATGATAGCAAAGAAAGTATTCAATGGATTAAATCCATGAAGAAGGACAAGATCCATGTTTACAAAATGTTTTTAACTTTTTATTGTGATTTGGTGAAAATTTACAGAGAAAATTTGTTTTTCATTCAACAGTTCATACACATTTAGTTTTGTGACATTGATTTTAATCGCCACAGTGTAACAGCTCTCTTCCCACCTCCTCCCCATGGTTGCCTTTTCCCTGAGTCCTCCTTTCCTGTGCATCCTGCCTTCTGAGTTTTCTCCCTGAGCAAATGCTGCCCTTTTGATCTCTCATGGTTGATTGTTCTAAGGAGTGCACCTTCTTGGTGTAATTATTTACCTTGTAGGCCTCTCTATTGCCTGGCTGAAAGTTGAGCCGTGGCAGTGGGTGTTCAATTCCAGCCCAGAATGGTCTCGGGGATTTCACCAGTCTCTATCAGACTAGGAATCCTGGTCGTTTGTATGGTTTTGAGTTTTCTTCCACATTTTCTCCATCTCTATCCAGGATCTCCAATTTTGAACCCTGTCAGCAGGGTTGGCAGTGGTAGCCAGGTACCATCTAGTTCTCCTGGCCTCTGAGTCACGTATGCTGAGGTTCTCATGGTTCACTGTGGCATAGTCCCTTGGACTAATTGTTTCCATACGTCTTTGATTTTCTTCATTCTTCTTTGCTGCAGATGAGGAAAGACCAGTAGTTGCATCTTAGATGGCCGCTCGCAAGCTTTAAGGACCCCAGCCACTACTCACCAAAGTAGGACATAGAACAATGTTTTTGTGTAGCATGTTATGGCAGTTGAGCTTGGTGTACCCCATGACCATGATCCCAAGCCTGTGGGTCCAGTGACTCAGTGCCTTGAGGTTTTTTGTTGTGGCTAGGAAATTACCAGAACTTTGCCCCTTGTTAGCTCTACTATATATATATATGGACAATTTTTATGGCACATAAAAATACATATGTAGTAATATCATCTGCCAGACCTATCTATGGTCATGGGTATATTCCCACTTGCTTGCCCATTCCTGATCATTTTTCCTGTCTGTGTACCTACCTGTAGATTAATGCATGTTATTGGTAATGCAGTATTGTGTATGTATAGTGTTTACCTGTGCTTCTGTACCTCTTGTGCACTTCTCTGTGTCTTTCTTTTCCTTCGTGTTACTGTGCTGGTCACACGCTTTTGCTATATTGCCTTTCTTTTTACCCAAATCAGTGTGTCTCTTACCTAGATAGCAAATTTACCTTCCCTCCCTTCTGTTCCTAATAACCAACAAAGAAAGCTTCCTTCCATGTGTTAACCTTTCCTTTACTTTTTATAATAGTGGACTCATGCCATATTTGCCCTTTTGTGATTGACTTATTTCAGTGTAATGTCCTTCAGGTTCACCCACATTATGAAGTGTTTTGTGGATTCTCCATTATTCTTGAATGTTGCATACTATTCCATTGTGTGTATGTACTATAGTTTGGTTATCCATTCATCTGTTGTTGGGCACTTGTTTCCATCTCTTTGCTATTGTGAATACTACTACGACGAACATCTGTGTGGATGTATCTATTCATGTCCCAGCTCTCACTTCTTTAGGGTGTATTCCTAGTAGTGGGGTTGCTGGATCAAATGGCATTTCTAACTTTTAAGAAAGAGCCATACTGTTTCCCACAGTGGTTGTACTGTTTTGCAGTCCCACCAGCTGTGTATGAGAGTTCTACTCTTTCCACACCCTTGCCAGCATTTGTTTTCTGTCTTGTTAAACTTTGCTGTTGTTGCTGGGGTATGGGATATCTCATTATCATTTTGATTTGCATCTCTCTTATGGCTAATGATCATAAGCATTTCTTCATGTGTTGTTTTGTTGGCTGCCTAAATATCTTCTTTGGTCAAGTGTCTGTCAATATTTTCTGCCCATTTTTAAATTGGATTATTTGTCTTTTTGATGCTGAGGTGTTGGAATTTTCTGTAGATATTTGAGATAAGTCCCTTGCTGGATGTGTCAGTGCCAAGTATTTTTTTTTCCCTATCTGTAGGTTCTCTTTTCACTCTTGGGAGAAGTCTTTTTTTTTTTTTCTAATTGTGATTTGGGTGAAATTTTACAGAGCAAATTCATTTTCCATACAGCAGCTCACGTACACTTTGTCTCATGACGTTGACTGAAATTTCCCACAATGCAACAACTCCCCTCCCACTTCCTCCTCGTAGTTACTTCTTGCCTGTGTCTTTCCCTCCCATGCACTCCAACCCCCCCTCCCCCCAGCTGTCTCCCTGTGCATACACAGCCCTTCTGTTCTCCCATGATTGTTCTCTCTGAGGAGTATATCTATCTAGTGTAAATATTCAGCTCATGTTCCTGTCTTTTGTTTGGCCAGAAGCCACAGGAGTGGATTCAGTTCCAGACCTGAAGGGCAACTAGGGCCATAGTCTCAGTGGTTCCATCAGGCTCTAGACCAGCAAAACTGGCCCCTGTTGGGAGAAGTCTTTTGATGTACATAAGAATTTAATTTTTAAAAGGTCCCAGCTATCTAGTTTATCTTTTCCTATTTGTGCATTTTGGGTTATATATGATCATCTGTTTATGCCATAAATTAGGGCCCCTAAGTGGCATGGTGCCTGAGGCATTTGACTGCTAACCAGAAGGCTAGTGGTTCAAACCCACCGCTCACTCCAAGGAAGGAAGGTTGGTCAATCTACTTCCATAGAGATATTGCCTCAGAAACCCAAGGAGGGATTGCTATGAGTTGAAACAACTCTATGGCAGTGAGTTTGGTTTGGTGTTTTAAGATTGCCCCTATTTTTTCTTTGATGGTCCTTGTGGTTTGGGGTTTTACATTTAGATCTTTGATCCATCCACAGTTAGTTTTTGTGTCTAGTGTGAGGTATGGATCTTGTTTCATTTTTCTGCAAATGGAGTTTTGCCAGCACCATTTGTTAAAGAGAGTATCTCTTACCCATTTACTGGGTTTTGTCCCTTTGTCAAAGATCATCCTGTCCATGGATGGATCTATTTCTTGATTCTCAATTCTGTTCCACAGGTCTATGTGTGTGTTGTTGTACCAATCAATACCAGGCTGTTTTGACTACTGTGGCTGTATAGTAGGTTTTCATTTTTTTCAAATTTTTGTTGTGATTTGGGTGAAAGTTTACAGAGCAAATTCATTTTCCATTAAGCAGTTCATACACATTTTGTCTCATGATATTGACTGCAATTCCCCACAATGTAACAGCCCCTCTTCCCACTTCCTCCCTATAGTTACCTCTTCCCTGTAGTTACTTCTTCCCTCCCATGCACTCCCACCCCTGACCTATCTCCCTGTACAAACACTGCCCTTCTGTTCTCCCACCATTGATTGCTCCAAGGAGTGTATTTACCTGATGTAAATGTTAAGCTGATATGCTTGTCTATTGTTTGGCAGGAAGCCACAGGAGTGGGTTCAATTCCAGACCAGAAGGGTAGTTAAGGGCCATAGTCTCAGGGTTCTCACCAGGCTCTATCAGTCCAGCAAACCTAGTCTTTTTTTTTTTTTTATGATTTTGAGTTTCATTTCACATTGTTCTGCTACTCTGTCCAGGATCTCCTGCACCCATCCCCCTCCGAGTGGTTAACACTGGTAGCCAGGCACTGTCTGTGTCTTAGGTTTTGAGAAGGGGGTGTGTGAGGCCTCCTTTGTCCTTCCTTGTAGTGCTTTGCTTACCTGAGGTCGCTCTCTTTTTCACATAAATTAAGTGATTGGTTTTTCCATATCCCTAAAGAATGTTGATGGGATCTGGATTGGGATTGCATTGAATGTACAGATTGTTTTGGGTAGGATTGACATTTTCACAGTGCTCACTCTTCCTATCCATGAGGATGATATATATTGTTTTATTTATATCAGTCTCTCATAGTTTCATGTAGTAGTGCTTTGTAGTTTCCTTTGTTGAGGTTTTCTGTCCCTGCTAAGATTTGTTCTTCAGTATTACCTTTTCAGAGATGTCTTTGTTAATATAGAGGAATCCAGCTGGTTTTTATATGCTGATCTTGTATCCTGTCACTTTGTTAAATCTTTCAGTTACTTCCAGTAGTTTTCTTGTTGAGTCTCTTGGGTTTTCTATGTATAGGATCATGATATCTGCAAACAGAGATAGTTTTACTTCTTCCTTACCAATTTGGGTGTCTTTTTTTCCCTTGCTTGCCTTATTGCCTTGGCTAGGACTTTCAATATAATGTTGAATAGAAGTGGTGATAGAGGAGGGCATCCTTGTCTGGTTTCCATTTGCAAGGGGAATGTTTTCCATCTGTCTCTGTTGAGAATAACTTTGGTGGTTGTTTTTGTACATATATCCTTTATCATGTTGAGGGGTGTTCCGGTTACCTAGTGCTGCTCTGACAGGAATAACTATAAATGGGATGGCTTGAACAAACAGGAATTTATTCTCTCAGTTTGGAGGTTTTAAGTCCGAGTTCAAAGTGTGAGGCTCTAGGGGCTGGGTGAAAGCCCCTCAGCCTTGGGCTTCAGCTCTGCCTCCTGCTCCTGGCTCACTGAAGCTAGAGGCTTTTCATCACTCAGCTGCTGGCTGCTGAGGCTGACAATCCCAAGGTTGACAAGTAAATAAAGGGACAGTCCTGATATTACCAAACCACACAGTAATTCAAGTCCATTGTAAGTCCCAAGGTCGGCAGAACATGGCAGGCTGCTGAACAATGACATGGCTACATGCAGGGTTCAAGTGTGCCATAAGCTAGAGACCATTCCCAAAGCTGCTGCTATATATGGGAAGCAGACCACTTCCCTAAAACAGCTATTCAGCTGCTTGTGGTAGAGCCCACCATGAAGTTGATTGGCAGTCTCATCATGGGGAATTCTACATCCAGCTGCCCAGCCACTGAACAAGGCCCAGCCAAGCTGACACACAAACTTACCACCACCAGGGGTTTCCCTTCTTTTTGTATTTTGCTGAGGTTTTTTTTTTTTTTTTAAACCAGGAGTGGGTGTTGGATTTTATCAAATGCCTTTCTGCATTGTTTGATATGATCATGTCGTTCTTTTCCTTTGTTTTATTTCTCTTATGGATTATGTACATTGAAAGAATTGGCCAGGGAAAACCTTATGAATAGCAAAGAAACACTGTTTGGTACATTACCGTGCAACTTTAGGAATAGTGCGTTTAGGCTAAAAGGCTCGCAAAATAGGATTGGGAAAGAGCTGCAACTTCTGAGTAAACCCAGCCTTACTCATGGAAAAGAGAAAGCTTTC
>NW_006921813.1:4160517-4177837 GCF_000298275.1 Orycteropus afer afer | reverse complement strand
CAAGGCTCAGGGGTCCAAGATTATCTTCTGTGTCTGTGTTAATTGGTTTCCTTTTCTTTGTTGAAGAGGGTCTGTGCAGTCCTTCTGCCTAGTCTGCCATCTTGCCGGAACTTCCGGTTTGTTCTCTTTTCTGTTTCATTGATTTCTGCTGGAATCTTTGCTATTTCTTGTTGTGACTGTGGGCTGTTTTTACTGGGTTAAGGTTTTGAATTTGGCTCCTTTTTGATGTGTACATTTATTGCTATAAATTGCCCTCTGATCACTGCTTTCTCTGTGAAAGATTGTGATGGTTGTGTTTCATTCTTGTTTGATTCAAGTGGATTTTTTAATTTCTTCTACTAAGCAGTGATATTTAAGTTGGGTGTTATTCAATTTCCATGTTTTTTTTTTTTTTCTTCCCCTTGATCTTCCTATTGCTGGTTTCTAATTTTATAGCTTTGTGATTTCAGAATATGCTTTATAGTATTTCATTGTTTTTAAATTTATTGAGATTTGCTTTGTGGCTTAACATACGGTCTATTCTGGAGAATGCACTGGAAAAGAATGTATATTGTGCTCTTGGGTCATTTGTTTTGTGTGTGTCTGTAAGGTCAGGTTGGTTGATTGTATTGTTTAGTTCTGTGTCTTTGTTGAGTTTCTTTCTAGTTGTTCTCTCCTTCATCGAAACTGGTATATTAACGCCTCAAACTGTTTTTATACAGTTGTCTTTTTCTCTTTCCAATTCTGTTAAAGTTTGATTTCTGTATTGGGGGTGTTTCATTGGATGTGTAGATACTCAGTATAATTATGTTCTCTCTTGAGATTGATCCTTTAATCATCATATAATGCCTTCCTTTGGAGGTAAGGTTGGGCAATCTACTTCCGTAGTGATACTGCCTCGGAAGCCCACAGAGGGGTCGCTATGAGTCAATCCTACTCAACAGCACATAACAACAACAACAACATGACAATGCCTTCCTTGTCTTTTACTGTGATTTTTCTTTAAAGTGTGTTTTATAAGAAGGTAATATTGCCACTCCTGCTCTTTTTGATTGCCATCCCCTTCCACCTTTCATTTTCAGTTTGATTTTGTCTTTTTGTCTAAGGTATTTCCTTTGTAGACAGCATATTGATGATCGTGTTTTCTTACCCATTTTGCAACTCTCTCTTGATTGATGCATTTAATCCATTTACATTCAGTGTAATCATAGACAACTATGAATTTATTGCTGTCATTTTGTTGTGTTTTTCTTTTATGTGGCACTGTTGATTTCTTTGTTCCATATAATTTTCTGTGCTGGGCTCATTGATGAATGCTGGTTATCATTTCCTTCATTTCTGTTGTTTTAGTATTTGCTAAATATTTGTACATTTCTTCTTTTTTACTTTGATGAAAAGCTTTATTAATTATCTTTGAGGTTACTCTGTGATTTACTATTTTCTCCCCAAGTTTAAAACAGTCCATTTTATCTCAAAATCGTCTTGACTTCTTCTTCATTTGGAATTTCTGTAACTATACTGTTTGTTGTCTCTTTTTGCTTTGCAGCTATACTTATTTACAAATTAATGTCTCTGGTTCCTTGTTTTCAGTATTGTGAGTTTCTTTTACATTGGCTACTTAAATATTTGGATTGGTTTCTGGGTTATAATGAGTGTTAATCACAGGTTGTTGTCTTTTTTTGTTGGTTTTCTGTTTGAAGACATCCTTTTAGCGTCTCTTCAAAGGTTGGCTTGGTTTTTACAAATGCTCTTAATTTCTGTTTATCTGGAAATGTCCTAACTTTGCCTTCATATTTGATGGACAGTTTTGTTGGATATATATTCTTGGTTGGCGCTTGCCCAGTTGCTGCACCCAGGAGGTGGAGATTGGTTGGGTCATGTGAGCACTGTTGCTGTATTCTGCCAGATGAGACAAAAGAAACAAAACAAAAAACACTAAAGATATTAAAAAATAAAAACAAGAGAACAAAAAACACAAACAGCATAGACAACAACAGCCACAAGAAGAAGTAAATGAAAAAAAAAGGAAGAGAAGACATGGTCAAAGGGGAAAAAAATCTGGGAAGATGGAAAAAGGAAAAAAAAAAAGTAAAGAAAAAAATAAGAAAAGTGCAAAAAGAAAAAAGGGATGGGGAAAAAGGAACAGAGAAAAAGAAGAAAAGAAAGGAAAAAGAAAGGAACAAGGAAAAGGAAAACCAAGAGCCAAGGAAGGGAGAAAAAAGAAAGGAAGGTCAAAAAAAGAATTAAAAGTAAAGAAAAGGAACTTGGTGAGGATTGGGCAGGGTGGTGTTCCCGGTGGTCAAGCGGGTGGTGGGGAGCAGGGCTTCTGGTCACAGAATGATTTCCTGCCAGCCCAAAGGACAGCTGGGGACAAGGCACCTGATCCCAGAAAGAAATCCTGTTGTCTCAAAATTGTGACTGGACGTAGGGTACTTGGTCCCAGAGAAAATTCCTTCCATCCCAAAAGGCAGCTAGCTCTGCCTGGGTCACCTGGTCCCAGAAGTAGTTCCTGCCTGCCCAAAAGGGAGGGGGATAGAAGCAGTGTGCCTGGTTGTGGAACTATATCCTGCCTACCGAAAATGCAACCAGTGGCAGGGTGCCTGATCCCAGATGAACTCCTGCTGGCCCAGAAGATATCTGGGAGTAGGCTGTTTGGACCTGGAACAAGTTTCTTCTGGCTCATAATTCAGCTGGGAGCAAGGTGCCTGGTTCCAAAAGGTGTTCACACTAGTACAAAAAGCAGCTGAGGACAGGGGTCTGGTCCCAGCAAAAGTTCCAGCTGTACCAAAAGGCATCTGGGTACCGGGCCCCTGCTCCCAGAAAAAGTTCCTGCCATTCTAAAAGGTGGCTGGGAGTAGGGTGGCTGATCTCAGAACTAGTTCCTGTCTATTCAGAAGGCAACTGGAGGCAGGGCACTTGATCCCAGACAAGGTCCTTATGGCCCATAAGATGTCTGGAAACAGGGTGCCGGACTGAGCAAAAGTTCCTGCTGCTCCAAAAGGCTACTTTGGAGCAAGGTACCTGGTTCCAGAGGGAGTTTCTGCTGACCTATAAAGAAGCTGTGGGCAGGGTGTCTGGTGCCAGAAAAAGTTCCTGCCATCCCAACAGGCAGCTGGGTGTAGGACACCTGGTCCCAGAATAAGTTCTACTGGCTCACAAGGTGGTTGGGAGCAGGGCGTATAGTCCCAGAACTAGTTCCTACCTGCCCAGAGGGCAGCTAGTGGCAGCAACTGTTGTGGGATGGAATTCTTGCCAGTCTAGAAGTGGGTTAGGGGTAGGAGTGCAAGGGAAGTGTCGCACCTTTCTGGTCACCAGCACCAGTGTGGTTGCCCATGCAGTGCTTGGCAGGTGGAGCTGATCACCAGGTTGCTGCCCTGATTGGAACACTGCTTGCAGGTACTCAAAATGGCCTCACTGTCAAGCCAGTCAGCAATCCAGATCTCTGTTTGTCTCCTTACTTTCTGTTTTCATTCAGTTTCTTCTGTTAGTCAGTATTTAAACCACTTCTGTATCCTTCCCTTCGAAGTTCAGGATTCCAGGATTATCCTATCTGTTTCAATTGGTTTCTCACATCTTTGTTATAGAGGGTCTGGGTAGCTTGTCTCCCTGTTCTGCCATCTTGCCAGAAGTCAAATTCAACTTTTACACTTTTGGTCTTAGAGGGCACTGATGATGTATATATGCCAGATGTGGAGAGAAGAATATACATTTTTTTTTTCTTCCATATAGACCATAGTTGTTAACTGCTGTAAAATTGGCCCTGACTCACGGTGACCCTGACTGGCAACCCCATGCACAGCTAAACAAAATGCTGCCGAGTCTTACGCTGTCTCCCTGATCTGTCCAAAACATCGGTTGTGGACTGGATTGTTGTGATCTATAGGGTTTTCACTAGTTGATTTTCAGAGGTGTATCATCAGGTCATAAGAACTAGCTGTTGGAAAAGGAAAAGTACAGAATGGAAGCCCCTCCCGGTCCCCCCACCCCTTGTCTTGGTGTTGTGGAAAGAGGAAAGCAGTTAGTCACAGAGTTGTTGTTGTTGTTGTTGTTGTGTGCCGTCGAGTCAAACCCGACTCATAGCGACCCCTCCTTGGGTTTCCGAGGCAGTATCACTACGGAAGTAGGATTGCCCAACCTTCCTTCCGAGGAGTGGCTGGTGGGTTTGAACCTCCAGCCGTCTGGTTAGCAGGCAAGTGTCTTAGTCACTATGCTACAGAGTAGGATCTCCAATTATTTCAGACTGAATTAAGAAACAAAATCATATGTTTGTATGAAGAACTGCTGTACCTATATGAACAGCATGTTTAGTCATCTCATTCATTTAACGATATTTATTCAACACCTACTGTATTAGAATGAAATGTGCAAAGACCTGGAGTTAGAAAACCAAAAGGAAGAACATACTTGACATTTTTCAAGCTGAAAGACCTGAAAAAAACATTCGAGCCTCAAGTTGCAATGTTGAAAGATTCTATGGGCTAAATACTGAATGATGCATCTTTCAGTGAATAAAACATCAAAAGAAGATGGAAGGAATACACAGAGTCACTGTGCAAAAAAGAATTGGTTGATATTCTTCAGTTTCAGGAGGTGGCATATGATCAAGAACTGATGGTATCGAAGGAAGAAGTTGAAGTTGCATTGAAGGAATTGATGAAAAGCCTCCAGGAGTTGACAGAATACTCATTGAGATGTTTCAACAAATGGATGCCGTGCTGGAGCACTCAGTCGGCTATGCCAAGAGATTTGGAAGACAGCTATCTGGCCAACTGACTGGAAGAGATCCATATATGTACCCATTCCAAATAAAGGTGATCCCACAGAATATGAAAATTACCAAACAATATCATTAATTATAAAACAGTATTATCAAACAATATTGTTATCAAACAGTATCCACACCAGTGGAAGCAGCATTCAAGACATTAGACGACATATAGCACTGGGCAAGTCGGCTGCAAAGGACCTCTTTCAAGTGCTGAGGAGCAAAGATACCTCCTTGAGTACTAAGGTGTGCCTGCCACAAGCCATATATTCAGTCACCTCATATGCATGTGAGAGCTGGACAATGAATAAGGAAGACCGAAGAAGAGTTGATGCTTTTGAGTTGTGGTGCTGGTGAAGAGTACTGAAAGTACTATGGACTACTAAAAGAACTAACACCTGTCCTGGAGGAAGTGTAGCTGAAATGCTCCTTGGAAGCGAGAATGACCAGACTTTGTCTCACCTACTTTGGTCATGTTGTCAGAAGGAACCATTCCTTGGAGAAGGATGTCATTCTTGGTAAAGTGAAGGGTTGATGAAATAGGGGAAGGCCTTCAACGAGATGGATTGACATGGTGGCTGTGACAGTGGGCTCAAGTATAGCAGGCATCAGGGAGCTGGCATGGAATGGGCGGTGTTTCGTTCTGCTGTGCATAAGGTCACTATGAGTCACTCAGTGGCACCCAGCAACACAACAGTCATTAACATCACTTGCAAGTACAAGCTTAACTGAAGATAATTCAAACAGAGTTGCAGCAGTATATTGACAGAGAACTTCCAGGAATACAAGCTGGATTCAGAAGATGATGTGGAATGAGGGATATCATTGCTGACGTCAGATGGATCTTGGCTGTAAGCAAAGAATACCAGAAAGGTGTTTTCTTGTATTTATTGACTGTACAAAAGCATTCAATTGTGTGGATCATAACAAATTAAGGATAATATTGAGAAGAAAGAGAGTTCTAGAACACTTCATTGTGCTCATGAGGAACCTGTACATGGACCAGGAAGCTGTTGTTTGAATAGAACAAGGGGATACTGCGTGGTTTAAAATCAAGAGGGGAGTGTGTCAGGGCTGTATCCCTTTACCGTACTTGTTGGATCTGTATGCTGAGCAAATAATCCGAGAAGATGGCCTATATGAAGAAGAATGTGGTCTATGTACAGGTTCCTTATGAATACAATTACGTGTTCTGGAGTTCCTATTCTTGTCAATGTTATCCACAATATGTTATGATCCACACAATTGAATGCCTTTGCATAGTCAATAAAACACAAGTAAACATCTTTCTGGTATTCTTTGCTTTGAGCCAAGATCCATCTGACATCAGCTATCATGGGTGTTCTGTCAATTCCCTGACCCTTATTTTTCACCAATTCCTTCAGTGCAGCTTTGACTTTTTCCTTCAGTACCACTGGTTCTTGATCATATGCCACCTGTGGCATTATACCTCAACATAAAAAAAATGAAAATCCTCACAAGTGGCCCAATAAGCAGCATCACGATAAATGGAGAAAAGATTGAAGTTGTCAAAGATTTCGTATTATTTGGTTCCACAGTCAATACCAATGGAAGCAGCAGTCAAGAATTCAGATGGCATATTGCACTGGGCAAATCTGCTGCAAAAGACATGTTTAAAGTGCTGAAAAGCAAAAATTTCTCTTTGAAGGCTAACGTGCATCTAACCCAAGCCATGGTATTTTCAGTCGCCTCATAATGCATGTGAAAGCTGGATAATGAATAAAGAAGACTGAAGAAGGGTTGATACTTTTGAGTTGTGCAAAGAATACTGAAAGTACCATGGACTGCCAGAAGAACTAACAAATCTGTCCTGGGAGAAGTGTAACCGGAATGCTCCTTGGAAGCAAGAATGGCCTGACTTGGTCTCACCTACTTAGGTCATGTTGTCAGAAGGGACCATTCCCTGGAGAAGGATGTCATGCTTGGTAAAGTGGAGGGTCAGCAGAAAAGAGAAAGACCTTCAGTAACATGGATTGACACAGTGGCTGCAACGAGGGGCTTAGGTATGGTAAGGATTGTGAGGCTGGCGCAGGACTGGGCAGTGTTTTGTTCTGTTGTACAGAGGGTTGCTATGAGTCAGAGCTGACTTGACAGCATCAAACAACAACAACGTACTATATGCCACACACAGTTGTAGGCTCTGGGCACAGAGTGGTAGAGAAAGGACAGAGTCCCTGCCCCATGTAATTTGTTTGTTGTTGTTATATGCCTATATGCCGTCCAGTCAGCCCAGACTCATAGCGACCCCTCCTTGGGTTTCCGAGGCAGTATCACTACGGAAGTAGATTGCCCAGCCTTCCTTCCAAGGAGTGGCTGGTGGGTTTGAGTCGCCAGCCTTCTGGTTAGCAGTCGAGTGCCTTAGGCACTATGCTACTAGAGCTCCTACAGATAAGAAAACTGTCTGCAAAGTGTTTTGCAAAAAGCAGTACTAATGGGGCTGAAAGACACATCCAGATTCCAGATTCAGTGTTCTACTCTCTGCACCACACTGCCTCGCATAATTTAGGAGGACCCTGGTTTAAAATCAGCAAGACTGTTCCGTGGGCCTTTTCTTTGCCCTGCCTTTGGTACACGTGGAATGGTATGGATGCATGTAGAGGAGAAACGTACTGCCTCTGGGGATCACTCACACGTGTTTTTGGTCCTTGGGCAAATCATACTCATTTTCTGAGTATCAATCTAAAATTGTGTGATTAAAAATAATATGTGAATACAATAAAATATTTGGAGCGGTATTGTGCAAATTCTAGAGCTTTAACAGGTTAGTGGGCCGTGACATTAATTTGGTAGGATGAGATTAGCATTTAAAAAGAAACAAAGTATTTTAGAATGTATCACACTTAGGTTATGTAAAACTTGTTAAGTAGAACTGTTGTTATAGATATGTATTGAGTTGCAAAATGAAATTTTTTCCTTACTATTGTTTGTGGTGAAAAGTATTTTAAACAATTAATTTAAAGGGCACCAGGAAAGACATTATTTGTTAGGGGAAAAAAAAAGAAAGATGATTATCATTAGCTTCTGTGTGTGTGTGTGTGTGTGTTTAGGGGGGTTTATTTACCCAAAGGGTTAATTGCTGTAAAGTAGAATTTGTGTGATTAAAAGAAGTTATTTGGCATCTGAATATGTGCCTGAACAGATTTTTTTTTCATTAAACACACACAAATGTTGCAGTTACTGGTTTCCTCGTGTCCTACACTCTTGCTTATTGTGGTTTCCTGTATTGAGTGGTTTCGTTATTTTTTGAAATTTATTTGTTTTGTAATTTAATTGCATTTTGGGAAATAAAGTACCTAATTGAGGCAATATCCTATACATATCCGATTACGGTAAAGTCTACACCTGTTTAGACTTTAATATGGATAGTTAAATACTACATACTAATTGCTATGAAACTAAGATTTTATTTTTTCATTTATTTGCAGAATGTTTATTTATTAGTGGATTTTTTACCCTGAAAATATTATTTGTAATAAAAGAATAACAAGTGCAGTTGTATGAATTGAAGTTTTAAAAGAGTATGTTGTTGTTGTTATGTGCCACCGAGTTGGACCCGACTTATAGCGACCCTTCCTTGGGTTTCCGAGGCAGTATCACTATGGAAGTAGATTGCCCAATCTTCCTTCCGAGGAGTGACTGGTAGGTTTGAACCACCAGCCTTCTGGTTAGCAGTCAAGTGCCTTAGGCACTATGCTACCAGAGCTCCCTAAAAGAGTATAGGAAAGTATTTTTAGAATTTGTGATAATTGGACAGAGATTGGACTGATACATTGGAACAATAAAAACTTGTTGCAAAACAAAAAACCATGTGAAGAGATTTTAGAGAGTTTTTAAATCTGTGTAATAAGACATTTTTGGAAACCCATACTATCTCAATTATTGAAATGGCCAGGACAGAGATTGTGGTGGTTAAGTTTGTATGTCACCTTGGCTGGGCCTGGTTGAGTGGCTGGGCAGCTGGATGTAGTTATTTCCCATGGTAAGATTGGTAATTAACTCCATGGTGGAATCTGTTGGAGCAGCTGAATAGCTGCTTTGGGTATGTGGTCTGCTTCCTGTATATAAGAAACAGCTTTGGGAATAGTCTCTAGCTTATGGCATGCTTGAACCTTGCATGAAGCTGAGTCGTTGTTCAGCAGCCTGTCATGCTCTGCTGATCTTGGGACTTTTAATGGACTTGAATTAATGGCCTGCTGTGTGGTTTCATTATACTGGGATATACTTTATTACTTGTTAACCTTCAGCTTGTCAGCCTCAGCAGCCAGCAGCTGAGTGAAGAAAAGCCTCTAGCTGCAGTGGGCCAGGAGTTGGAGGCAGAGCTGAAGCCCAGGGTTGAGGGGTTTTCACCCAGCCCCTGGAGCTTAGCACTTTGAACTCAGACTTAAAGCCTCCAAATTGTAAGAATAAACTCCTGTTTGATAAGGCCATTCCATTTGTGGTATATTCTTGTCAGAGCAGCACTAGGTAACCAGAGCCGAGATGCATTTAAATATTGTGTGCTTAATTCTTTGCAAGTTGCAGATGAGAGGTATTTCTTCCCTAAAATATGTTTGTAATCTAATTATAGAGGCAAATGTAGAATAAAGGCTAATCTTAAGAGTATAGACATGTTTTTCTGTCCTCACATTGTTGTTATGTGTCATTGAATCGGACCCGACTCATAGCGACCCCTCCTTGGGTTTCCAAGGCAGTATTACTACAGAAGTAGTAGATTGCCCAACCTTCCTTCTGAGGAGTGGCTGGTGGGTTTGAACCACTAGCCTTCTGGTTAGCAGTCAAGTGCCTTAGGCACTATGCTATCAGAGCTCCTTGTCCTCAAATGGAGGACAACAGTATATAAACAATAAAAATTCCTAGAGCAGGCTTCTAAGCAGGAAAGATGAACATGCGCCACTTGGTCTGCCAAAGACCTCACAGTGACTTTTTGTTACTTTGTTGTTGTTAGGTGTCGTCAGCTTGTTGCCAACTCATACCAACCTCATGCACAACAGAAGACAACCTTGTCCCTTGCAGCTCTACTACATACCAGAGAACATAGCAATACGCTTGTAGAAACATTGTCTGCCAACCCTATAATGGTCTTGGGCAACTCCTCCCTGCATAGATACACCTAATAGTTCAGCCTGTCCACCCATCTATCCATTTATTATAGCCATGTTTGCCTTCACTGACAGTGCAGTTCTGTATGTACAGAAGAGTTCATCTTTGTTGTCTGTGCCTCCCATGTACCTCTCTATGTCTTCCTCTTCCCCAATACCACCATGTTGATCACTTACATTTTTATACCACTTGATCATATGCTACCTCCTGAAATGAAATTGAAGAGGAATGGCATCACATTCATTGTCAAAAAAGAACATTTCAAGATTTATCCTGAAGCACAGTGCCCAATGCAGTATGATTGATTTCTTGACTGCTGCTGGTGTTATTTATAAGAAAGAAAGAAAAAAAAAAAAACACACAGAACTGTCATTGAGTTGATTCTGACTCATGGCCTCGCCCTCCTCAGGTTTCCAAGGCCGTAAGTCTTTACAGAAGCAGACTGCTTCATCTTTCTTCTGAGCAGCAGCTGGGAAGTTCAAACCACCAATCTTCTGGTTAGCAGTCAGATGCCTTAAGCACTCTACCACCAGAGCTCCTTGCTGGTGTTATGGGCACCTTTAATTTACTTGAGTTCAACAGGTCAAGGTACAAAGGGATTAAGAGAAGAACAAATTAATTATTAATGCAGAAGGTTGTACCTGGCATTTCATTCGATGGGTGTTTCTCCTGGAATAAGTATGACATGGCAAATGTGAATCTCTTGTTTATTTTAGTTGCTCTTGGTTTTTCTTGACTCTCACCGGTTACATAAATATTTTTAGTTCAGCTGAATCCCTCACCTCCTTGTCTCTTACCTCGTTGAAAAAAATTGAAACCCTAATTGTGAACTGCTGCATCCTTTCCATTAATCCCCAGCCCTACCCACGTTGCCCCTCTTACCATCCTGCAGGTATCTTTCTTAGTCAAGACCTGCCTCCTCTGCCCTGCAGGACTGTACTCCTCGTACAAGGAGTCTGCAGCACAGAGGAGCTCTGGCATTGGAGCCTGAGTTGAAATGTGTTCCTTCTACTTTCTAAACGTGTACCAATGGGCATGCTATTTAACAAATGGGCATGTTATTTAACCTCTCTGCATCTTAGTTTCTCTGTTTGTAAAATATAATAATATACTTACCTTACATTGTTGTGAGAATGCCATGAGTGGAGGTAGGTAGGTAAAGGGCTCAGAAAGGACTCCTTGGAGTCCCTTCTTAAGAGCTCTGGTGGGGTAGGGGTTAAAGCATTAGGCTGCTAACTGCAAGGTCGGTGGTTCGAACGCACCAGCTGCTCTGCAGAAGAGGTTTATGGTCTTGGAAACCCTATGTGGTGGTTCTACTCTGTCCTAAAAAGTTATTGTGGGTTGAAATTGACTAGATGGCAGTGAGTTTGGATTACTTTCTTCATAGCTTTACCTAATATTTCTGTATATTCACTTTTGCCTGTCTTTGAACTTCATAAATAGGATCATTTGCTATAAAGTTACCTGGAGATTTGCTTTTTTTTGTACTTAACTATAATTAACTCATTTTTATTGGCATAAGGAATTGTATATGACTGTCACACAGTTTATTCACTTCTCTATTGATGGACATTTGGGCCTTTTTCTGTTATAAACAGGCTTGCTGTGAACATCTTGTGCTTACATACATCCTGGTGTACATACATATGCCTCAGATTGCCTGAAATTTCACCTAGGAGTGGAATTTCTAGGACCATTGTATTCATTGAATATTATTGTTTGTCAAAGTGGTTATGCTGTTTGCTACTACTCTCAGAAGTGTAAATGTCCTTGTTAGATTTTTGATTATAGGGTGTGAGGTATGGTATCTGACATTTTAAAATTACATTATGTGATTATTAATGAGGTTTCTTGTCACTGGTTCTTGGCTACTTGGCATTTTTTTTTTCAATGAAGTGCCTTTGCACATGTTTTGCCCATTTACCTTTTATCCATTTATAGTACCAAAAACCAAACACACTGCCATTGAGTTGGATCCAACTCATAGCGACCCCTCCTTGGGTTTCTGAGGCGGTATCACTACGGAAGTAGATTGCCCCATCTTCCTTCTGAGGAGTGGCTGGTGGGTTTGAACTGCCAGCCTTCTGGTTAGCAGTCAAGTGCCTTAGCCACTACGCTACCAGAGCTCCTCCCTCCATTTATAGCAGTTCTTTATAATCTGAGATAATAAGTCTATCTCCATCTTTGTGGCGTTTTACTTTCTTTGCTTCCCACCTTCCGGAGATGCTTTTGAAATTTTTGAAATTTCTTTGTTTATCACTGTTTTCCAACAATTTGATTATGATGTGCCTTGCTTGGACTAACTTCCTTTTCTTTTTCCACTCCCTTTCCTTTATCTTAATTTTATGGTAATTGTCATAAACCATACAATGTATCCACTTAAAATACACAATTGAATGGCTTTTAGTATATTCTGAGTTGTGCGTCTATCACCAAAATTGATTTTGGAACATCTCTATTACCTCAAAAAGAAACCCCCAACCCTCAGTCCTTGTTCTCCCAAATTCCTTACATCCCTTTCCCTAGCTCTGTTGTTGTTATGTGCCGTTGAGTCAGACTGGACTCATAGCAACCCCTCCTTGGGTTTCTGAGGCAGTATCACTACTCTGCCCTTTGGAGGAGTGGCTGGTGAGTTTGAACAGCCAGCCTTCTTGGTTAGCAGTCAAGTACCTTAGGCACTGTGTTACCAGAGCTCCCTAGCCCTAGGCAACCACTAATTCACCACCTTCTGTCCTAGATTTGCTGGTTCTGGATGTTTCTTATAAATGGAATTACATGCTTCTGGCTCTTTGTTGCTGCTGCTTTCATGTAATATAATATTTTATAATGTATAATGTAACAGTACTTTATTTCTTCTTATGGCCAAATAAATTCCATTGTATTGATATACAACTTGTCTAGGCATCTGTTGATGGACATTTGAATCATTTCTACTTTTTGGCTATTATGAGTAATACTGTTATGAACACGTACAGGTTTTGTGTAGGCATGTGTGTCCTTTTCTTTTGGGTGTATATCCAGAAGCAGAAGTACTGCATCATATGGTAACTCTGTTTAACCATTTGAGGAAATGTCAGACTGTTTTCCATAGTGCCTGTATCCTTTAATATACTCACCAGCAGTGTATGAGGCTTCCAATTTCTTCACATTATCACCGATACTGTTATCTACCTTTTTTTTTTTTTTCCTGGCCATGCTAGTGAGTCTGAAGTAGTATCTCATTCCCGTTTTTATTTAGGTTTTCCTATGGCTAATGAAAAGGGAGCTCTGGTAGCATAGTGCCTAAGGCACTTGACTGCTAACAAGAAGGCTGGCGGTTCAAACCCACCAGCCACTTCTCTGAAGGAAGGTTGAGCAATCTACTTCCGTAGTGATACTGCTTCGAAACCCAAGGAGGGGTTGCTATAAATTGGATCCGACTCAACAGCACATAACAACAAAAACAACAACATGGCTAATGAGAAGGAATCCTGGTGGAACAGTGGTTAAGTGCTCACCTGCAAACTGAAAGATCAGTGGTAGTTTGAACTCACTACCAGCTCTCCAGGAGAAAGATGTGGCAGTTTGCTTTAGTAAAGATGTGCAGCCTTGGAAACCCCATGGCGCAGTTCTGCTCTGTCTTGTAGAGTCGCTATGAGTCAGAATCGACTCAATGTTAACAGATATAGCTAATGATGTTGAGCATCTTTTTATGGGCTTGTTGGCCATTGGTGTTATCTTCTTTGGAGAAATGGGTATCAGCTCCTTTGCACATTTTTAATTGAGTTAATTGTCTTTTTTATTCTTTAGTTGTACTACTTTAAATACTCTAGATAAAAGTGTCTTATCAAATATGTGATCTGCAAATATCTTGTCCCATTCTGTGTGTTGTCTTCCCACTTTCTTGATGGTATCAGAAGCACAAAATGTTATACATTAGTTCTCAATAGTTTCCTATTGCGCATTCACAACTTACCACAGATTTAGCAACTTGAACCAGCACTGGTCTGTTGTCTCATGTTCCTGTAGCTCAGAGGGCCACAGTGCTCCTCAGTAGCTCTCTGGCATCATCTCTCCCTAATTTTTGTGAAACAAATAGGTTCATTGTAGACATCATGTCATTCACTTATCTGTGTACTGCTTCACTTCTTCTTTCTTTATTAGTTGAGACCCTTTTTTTGTTTTTAAGACTCAAATTATAAAATGTTCTTTTCTAGAAGCTTGGGTTTTATAGCTGAACTGAGCTAAGTGTTCTACTTTGTGTTTTCACAGTAGAACATTGGAATGATCATTTATGTGTCAGTTCCCCTCATAGACTGTCTCTGATCTCTGCACTCTCAGGCCTTAATAATTACCTGGTACATAGTAATGATAAAAAAAAAATGCATAGAATTGAGCTACATACGAGAAATTAAGACTGTATTTGACTACATAGTTATTAAGGTATGCAAATCAAAACAATACTGCTTTTTCTAATTATGTTATCATATATAAGGAAGATTACGCTATTGTTGTTAGGTGCTGTCGAGTTGGTTCTGACTCATAGTGACTCTGTGAACAACAGAGCAAAATGTACCTGTTCCTGTGCCATTCTCACAATCATTCTATGCTTGAGCCCATTGTTGCAGCCACTTTGTAAGTCCATCTTATTCAGGGTCTTGCCCTTTTTATCTGACTCTCTACTTGACCCAGCTCTGGTAGCATAGTGGCTAAGGCACTTGACTGCTAACCAGAAGGCTGGTGGTTCAAACCCACCAGCCACTCCTCGGAAGGAAGATGGGGCAATCTACTTCCATAGTGATACTGCCTCGGAAATCCAAGGAGGGGTCGCTATGAGTCGGGTCCGACTCGACGGCACATAACAACAACAACAACTTGACCCAGCATGATGTCTTCTCCAGGGACTGGTCCCTTTTGACAACATGAGCAAAGTATGAGAGGTGAAGTCTGGCCATTCTTGCTTCTAAAGAACATTCTGACTGTACTTCCTCCAAGGCAGATTTGTTCATTCTTCTAGCCCTCCATAGTACATTCACTATTCTCTGTCAACACCAGAATTTAATGGCGTCAGTTCTTCAGTCTTCCTTGTTCATTGTCCAGCTCTCACATGCATATGAGGCTATTGAAACGACCAGGGCTCTTGTCAAGTGCACCTTAGTCTTCCAAGTGACAGCTTTGTTCTTAAACACTTACCAGATTTTCGCAGTTCAGTTTGTTTGCTTTCTTGACTGCTGCTTCCATGGGTGTTGATTGTAGATACAAGTAAAATGAAATCTTTGACAACTCCAGTCTTTTCTCCACTTCTCACGGTGTTGCTTATTTGTACACTTGTGAGGATTTTTTATTTTCTTTATCTTGAAATATAATGCATACTGAAGGCAGCAGTCTTTGGTCTACATCAATAAGTGCTTCAAGTCTTCTGCATTTTCAGCAGCAAGGTTGTGGTATCCACGTATCACAGGTTGTTAATGAGCCTTCCTCAGATCCTAATGCTGTGTTCTTCATATAATCTGGCTTCTTGGCTTATTTGCTCAGCATACAGACTGAGTGAGTGTGGTGAAAGGATACAACCCAGACATACACCTTTCCTGATTTTAAACCATACAGTGTCTCCTTGTTCTGTTTGAACGATTGTTTTTTGGTCTATGTATAGGTTCCTCATGAGCACAATTAAGTATTCTGGAATTCCTGTGATTACAGTGCTGTGTTAGACTGGGTTCTCTAGAGAAGCAAACTGGTAAAGCTTAGAGAGAGAGAGAGAGAGAAATTTTTTCCTAGGAAAATGGCTCACATACTTACAGAAGCTGGCAAGTCCCAAGTTCTTGGATCAAACGTCAAATTGGAGGCTTTTCCCGACTCAAGCAGCTGCAGGGGCTGAGGAGCTCAAGGTTGGCAGGCAGTATACTGGCTGTTGGCTCCAACGAATGACGAATCCAAGATCTCCAGGCCGAATGGTGGATTGTTCGCTCACGGACAGTTGTAGGCAGCCCAACAGAATCCTGATCCACAGAACAGTGTCTCTTTTCCCAGGATGTCCATAAATATACTGGAAGCAGGCCACACCCCTAGGGAAATTCCCCTTCAACAGATTGGCTGCTCAAAACATATACATATGATCCCGCCATGGGAACAACGCACATCACAATTTCTTAAACCACACAGAATTGTGGTCCAGCCAAGTTGACACACAGCTCCAGCTGTCACAAATGCTATTCATAATTTGTTACAATTCGCATAGTTGAACGCCTTTGCGTAGTCAATAAAATACAATAAAATCACCCATGATTCATCTGACATGGGCAGTGGTGGCCTTCATTCCATGTCCTCTTCTGAATCTGGCTTGAAGTTCTGGCAGTTCCCTGTCAGTGTACTACTGCAGCGGTTTGTGAATTATCTTCAGTAAAATTTTACTTGCGTGAGATAAAGATTGTCATATGTTGCCTATAATGCCTGTGAAAGATACACACATACTGGAACCAGAAGTACAATTTGGTAAACACTTTGGGAAAGCACTTATATCATGTCAAGAGCCTTACAATATTTAGATACTAATTCTACTTCTAGGTATCTAGCCTAAAAGAATATTTATTTATTTATGTATTTATTTATTGTGATTTGGGTGAAAATTTACAGAGCAAATACACTTTCCATACAGCAGTTCACATACACTTTGTCTCATGACATTGACCACAGTTTACCACAATACAACATCTCCCCTCCTACTTCTTCCCGATAGTTACCTCTTGCCTGTGTCCATCCCTCCATGCACTCCTGCCCCCTGAGCGGTCTCCCTGTGCATAAGCAGCCCTTCTTTCTCCCATGCGTGTTCTCTCCAAGGAGTGTATCTACCTCAGGTAAATGTTCAACTCATATGCCTGTCTTTTGTTTGGCTGGAAGCCACAGGCATGGGTTCAATTCCAGACCTGAAGGGCAGCTAGGGGCCATAGTCTCAGTGGTTCCACCAGGCTCTATCAGATCAGCAAACCTGCCTCCCCCCCTTTTTTTCCAAATGATTTTGAGTTTTGTTCCACATTGTTCTCCCTCTCAATCCAGGATCTCCTAAATAAATCCTTTTCCAAGTGGTTGACAGTAGTAGCTGGGCACCATCTAGTTCTTCTGGTCTCTTAGTTGTATAGGCTGCAGATCAGATGGTGTACCAGTTGCTGGGACTAATTGGTTCCATGAATTTTTGGTTTTCTTCATTCTTCTTTGCATCTAGATGGCAGCTTGCAAGCTTTTAAAATCTCCTACTCGCCAAAGTAGGAGATGGAACAATGTTTTGTGTAGTATGTTATGCCAGTTGAGCTTGATGTCCTCTGTGACTATGGTCTTGAGCCCACTTGAGTAGGTTCAACTACTCGGTCCCTCTGGGTAGCTGGCTGTGACCAAGCAGTGACTACAACCTTGCCCCTTGTCAGCTCCACTATACACCTGGGAATTCAGATCATACACATAAAGTTATAGGACCACTGTCTG
>NW_006921813.1:4153159-4158662 GCF_000298275.1 Orycteropus afer afer | reverse complement strand
ATTGCCCAACCTTCCTTCCGAGGAGTGGCTGGTGGGTTTGAACCGCCAGCCGTCTGGTTAGCAGGCAAGTGTCTTAGCCACTATGCTACCAGAGCGGTCTTGTAAGCCGAGGTCATGTGCTGGGGTTTAGTATAGGGTGTGGTCAGTCACTCCCTTGCTTGACCAGTTCTTGTAAGGTTCTTTCAGGTCCTTTACCCTTACCTGCCTGGCCTGCCTTGTTCCCGCCTGACATTCCGGCCTTTTTTGGTGATAAAAAGGGCGAAGTTATCAAGTTCTTGTTCTGGCTGCTTCCTGCTGAACAGGGTCGGAGTGGGGTTAAAGGCTGGTGTCAGTGGGAATTGGGTCGGTTGGCAGGCGGGTGTATGGGTGTAGAAGTAGTTGGTTAACAGTGACTCTGGCCATTTCTTTAAGCCGGTTTTGGAGGAATCTAGAGGCAAGGGGTGAAAAAAAAAAAAGAGACTTACCAGTATAAGAGGTTCTATAAGGGGTAATAACCAGGCTGTTAGTGGTGATTGGAGCCATTCAAATGGTGAGGTTTCCGTTCGGTGTCTATTGCATAGTTCCTCACTCAGCTGAGTCAATGTATTGACGTTTTGTTCCACCAGACCTGATTCGTTGATATAATAGCATCATTCTTCTTCAAGAAAGAGGCAAGTTCCACCTTTTTCCGCTGTTAATAGGTCCAGGGCTCTTCGATTCTGTAAAGTAACTTGGGCTAAAGAAGTTAGTTGCCGCTGGAGGGAGGCTAGGGAATCTGCAGTGGTTTCACGTGTTACCTCCAGACAGGTTTGAAAACCTTGGGCTGATATTATACTATGACCCAAGGCTCCACCTGCTATTCCTGCTGCTGCAAAAGTGGAATAGCCAGGAAAATTGGGATTCTCCACACAAAGTGAGTGGGGTGCTATTGTTACTGGAAGGCAGAGGCTTGGGGTGGTGGGGTTTAAACATTTAGTTAAAGTTCCGTTACACCAAAAGTAAGTGTCTAGCGCTGCAGAGGTGTGGGACATAATAGAGATGTTTAGTGCAGAAACTGTGCCTCAGGGGGGTAGATATGGTGTTGTTGGTGAAAAAATAAACTTGGGAAGGATGTGTCTGGTTAAGGGTTTCAGTTTCCCAAAGAGGCACTTGTAGTGGAGGAGTGGTGCAGGAAGCATTGGGTGTGGGTGTCAGTGATGGTTGAGTGGAATTAATGGATATAGCTGCAAGTAAAGGTCGTAGAAGAGAGGCATAAAGGAAACAGTGGGAAATACTGGGTAAAGTGCATGAATGGTTAAGAAAGGATAAAGTATGTTGAATAATTTGTACCCATGAAGACACCGGGACCTTCTGAGGTCTTTCTAGAATTTGTTCTTGCAGAGTTTGCTGGATAAGAGGTTTTAATCCCTGTCGATGTCAGAGAGATGGGAAATTGGGGTCTTGAGGGAAAATGAGAAGGATTCTTTAAATGAATAATAACAGGTAAATGGTGGTGCAAAAAGGACAAGGAGGCCACATCTTCCGACCTCTAGCCCTACAAGAGGAAGACAGGGTTACCAGCAGTAACCCAAGGCCTATTCCTACGAGGCCAGACATGCTGCCTCCCTCCAGTCCTTTCTCCAACCATTCCTCCCAAAGCACCTACCACCTCTCTCCTGGGTTCGATAATTCGCTGCAGTGGCCACATAGAACTCACGGATTACAGGTTTATTAGGGAAGCACCAGGCTACAACTCAAGTTCAGGAAGAACGCTCAATCTCTCTCCCAGCCCACCGTCCCTCAGCCAACAGTCTCTCACAGTCTCTTTCCCAGCAGTGCATGTCCCTCGGTGTCTCACTCAGCAATGCATGTCTCTTGCATCTCTTTCCCAGCAACACATGTCTCAGGAGCACGTGTCTCTTTCAGCAGCACATCTTCCTCAACCAGCAGTCAGAGAAAGTTTTGCCTCTAGGAGGCCTCCTTTTGGGCCCAGCAGGGTGGTCAAACTAGCCAATCATAACATCAGAACTCTAAGCACCTGAGAGAGAGTGGGCACCTCCCAGAACATTGTTTTGTGCCACTCCCAACAGAAATGCTCCAGGTGGACAACTTCAGCAATTAGGAGCTCCTCAGTTGCTCATAGACCCACCTTGGAGTTTTACAAAGGCTTATGGGTAGAAAAGCCACACTAAGTAATTTATTACACCGCAGGTGGGTAGCAATATTAGGAGTAGAGAGGTCCCATACAATGGGATTTACTGAATCAGGAGGTAAAGGAGGGTTTGGTGTGGATGCTGGAGTAGAGATTTATGATAGTAAAAGTGTTGCTGAGGGGTCTTGTGTCCAATGTAGGGTGACCCCTAGCTTAAAAAGAAGGTCTCTTCCTAAAAGTGGAGTGGGGCAGGTAGGCATTACTAAAAGTGAGTGTGTAATAATTCTGTTGTCTATAAGGCATGTGACAGGACCTGTTACCTGGGGTTTGGAGGGGTGTCCGTCAACTCCTATCACTGAGACTGGGGAGGGGTATAATTGTCCCGGGAAGGAAGATAAAACAGAATAGGTAGCCCCCGTATCAACCAAGAAGGACGTCAACTTACCTGCTACCTTAAGTGTTACCCTGGGCTTGGCAAGATTGATTGGAGTCGACGAGTTGGGGCTCCTTCAGTCTTCAGCTGCCAGACCCAGGACGTTCAATGGTGGGACGGGGGTTGGAGGAGTTGGCCCCCCTGTGTCTTGGCACGGAGGGACAGTCACTTTTCCAGTGTCCCATTTGACCGCACGCCGGACAAGGTCTGGAAGGTTGTCGTGGGTATGGGCAGTGTTTGGCCAGTGGCCTTCCTTACGGCATTTGAAGCAGGGTCCAGTTGGTAGGTTGTTTCTGGCTGGTTGAGTAGGTGCCGGCCTCAGGGTTGCCACTAAGGCTTGGGCTTGCAAATTGGCCTTCTGGCGAGTGCGGGATTCCCTATCTGCCTCAGCCAATTCCTCCCAAGTGTTAAAGACTTAAAAGGCCATATTCACCAGGTCTCGGATGGGAGTCTGGGGGCTTCCTCTGCCTTTTTCAGTGTCCTTCTAGTATCAGGAGCAGATTGGGTGATAAAGTGAGTAGCTAAAACAGTAGCTCCTGCCGGGGAGGTTGGATCTAAGTGAGTATGTTGTGTGAGGACATCAGTGAGGCGATTAAGAAAAGTTGCTGGGTTTTCATTAGGGAGTTGAGTAATCTCCTGCAGTTTATCGAAGTTAACAGCTTTATGTGAGGCAGCTTGTAGGCCCGTTAGGAGGCATTGGAGCATTTTGTCTCTACGGGTGCAGCCATTCCGCCCAGATTGGGTTTCTAGTTGGTATTCCCATCTGAGGTCCTGCCCAGAAACTACTTCTGGACCCACTGGCATGGTATGGTCAGTTAAATGAATTTGGTCGGCATATTCCCGAGCAGTTTCAAGAACCCGCTCCCTTTCATCAGGGTTTAAAGTGGAAGAAAGAATGACATAAATGTCATGTCAGGTTAGGTCATATGCTTGAGAGAGGCAACAAAATTACTTAATGTAGGTGGTGGGGTTGTGAGAAAGGGAACCCAGATGTTCTTCAGTCTGAGATAAGTTAGTGAGGGAGAAAGGAATATGGACATGGACAACACCTTCAAAGTCAGCCACTTCACATAAGGGACAGAGAAGGGGCTGTTGAGAACGGGTGTGGCTGCTCGCCGGGAAGGGTAAAAAAGGACTCTGGGGAAGTGGTGTCCGGAGATGTTAATGAAGAAGAAGGTGGGGGTGGCGGAGAGGGTGCAGTGGGGTTAACAGAAGGTGGAGATGAAAGTGCCTGGCCTGAATAAGGAGGTGGTCTATGAGGTATGGATGAAAGAGATTCAGGTGGGTCAGAAAAAGAGGAAGTCGGGTGTTCTGGTGGATGAGTTTCATAAAAGATTCTTAGCCTAGATGGACTGAGGCTAATACCGTAATCCGTTTGGAAAATTTTTGATCATGTATTCTAACACAGTACATTTACTGGGGGTACCTCCCATAGTGACAGTGGCATACACAAAGCAAAAGACAAGTCCTGAGGACCTCTCTGATGCCTGGTCGTCCGCCCTTCTTACATAGGTTTCAGTGGGTCTTTGGCTAAGGTGTCTCTGTATAAACCCCGGAGCGGAGGGCTAAGCCACACTGTTATGCCAGTCCGACCTCACATGGAATGCAACTTCAGGCCCATTCAAATTCCGCCACTTTTCGTCTTGGAACTTCACATATATCATTCACACTAAACAGTCACACAGACAGACACCAACCCCAACAAAACCGAATGTGAACTCTCTACTAGAGCTGCTAGAGGGACTCGAATCCTCTACCCTACCTAACACGGCCAAGGGGGACTCGAACCACCGAAGAGGCTGAAGGGGACTCTAACCCCAAAAATTTTAGACTAGGAAAATTGAGAGGGGTTGAGGAGTCTTTAGATGGGGTTTGAGGGAGTTTGAACAGGAGTTTCATGAGTTAGGAGAATTTGGGTGGTATTACAAGTAAAGCAGAGAAGGAGAGAGAGAGAGAGACAGAGACAGAGACAGAGAGAGAGACTAAGAGAGACTAAGAAAGTTTGGATGTAGGGAACCTCTGGCCATTTGCCTATGTGGCGACAGAAATTATCAAGATCAGTGAGGATGTTAAAATTGAAAGTTCCTTGCTCAGGCCACCAAGAATTATTATTGGGGCCAAACAGTATTGCAATAGAAAATTAGGCATTTGGAACGTAAGTCCTGAGCCAGCCCTAGGGCGTGGAGATTGAGTAAGAGACACCCCAGGGGAGTAGTTGGGTCTGGTTTGGAGTTCTGGTTACTCACGATCCCTTAAGTCCCGGTGGAAAGATTCTGTCAAAGGACCAGTGCCCCAGTCCTTTCACCAGAATCTTGGAAATGGAGACTGGAAGAAAACAGTGGACGTCTCCGCTGTAGTCTTCAGTCTGGAACGGCTATGCCGTGGAAAGACAGAGAACCCAAGGCGTCCCCAGGGTACCTCAGCCTTTGGAGTGGAAGAGACTCTGATGTGAGCTCACGGTTTGTGGACAGAGGCTCTAGAAGTGGAACTGGGAGTTGGGATCTAGGTACCCAGGATTGGGAAACTAGCCAAGATGGGAAACTCACTGGTGTTGGATGATGACGGCTGAAGTTTCCTGGTCCGTGAAAAGGAGGAGGAAAGGGAGAAAGGGGGGGGTGCAGCACGCTGTTCCAGCAGAGATTACTTGCACCACACTTCCCCTTCCCGGCCAACGCACCAGATGTAAGGTCGCAGTAAGGAGAAGAGGTTGCACAAAAGTGGGGTTAAAGAGAAGTTTTTATTCTGCGCTCCTGGGAGAGGTTTACGGGTCCCTGAGAGGGGCCCGGGCGAGGTTCACGGGTCCCTGAGAGGGACCAGAGAAGTTGCTCTGGTTCAACTTTTGAAGGAATTGCCATACTGCTTTCCACAATGGTTGTACCATTTTACAGTCCCACCAGTAGTGTATCAGAGTCCCAATCTCTCCACATCCTTGCCAGCATTTGTTATTTTCTGTCTTGTTG
>NW_006921813.1:4142114-4145440 GCF_000298275.1 Orycteropus afer afer | reverse complement strand
GGGTTTAGTCCACTTCTATATCCTTCCCTTCAAGGCTCAGGGGTCCAGGATTATCTTCTGTGTCTGTGTTCATTGGTTCCCCTTTTCTTTGTTGAAGAGGGTCTGTGCAGACTTTCTGCCTATTTCGACATCTTGGAATCCTCCTCTGATTTCTTTTTTAAAATTAGGATTTAATTTTTCAATTTGAAATGCATATGTTTTTCAAACTCAAAAAGCACTAAAAGGTGACTGAAAATACTTTCTTTCCAGAAATATACATTGTTGTTTCATCTAAGTTTGTGTGTTTATTATCCCTTCAGTCTAGTTTTACACAAATGATAATGTGCCCTCTACGTTTTTATTTTTGACTTACTATACCTAGCAGATTATTACATATCATCAGTATATGAAGAGCTTTCTTTTTTTCTTTTTTTTTTGACAGCAACATAATAATACTCCATTGTCTGGATATGTGAAGATTTATCATCTCTTATTGGACTGTTGGTAATGCCTTGTTGCCTGTCTTTGTTCATATATAATACATGTTAGTTTATCTACCTGTTCTATTCTTACAGTTAGAATTGTGAGATCACAGAGTATCCATTTGTACTTAAGATAGCTGCTACCCAACTGCTTTCTTTGTTTACCTTTTTTTTCTACCTTTCCCTTCACCCAATTTAATAAATGTCTACCCTCTAGTTAATGGTTTACCCACCCTTCCCCACCCACACCTGGTAATCATCAAAGTATATTTCTTTTTTATGAGAATCCCTTTTCTTGACATTTTACTAATTAGTGATCTCATATAATATTTGTCCTTTTGTGATTCACTAATTTCATTCAGCATCAAGGCCTCTGAGTTTCATCCATGTTATGAGACATTGCATGTTATGAGACATTCGTCATTGTTCTTCAGTGTTGTGTAGTGTTCTGTTGTGTGTGTGTGCCATAGTTTGTTGGTCCATTCCTCCTTTGATTACCCACTTGCTTTCCCATAAGGCTGTGCCATTTATACTTCTACCAGCAATACATGAGAGATGAGAGTACCTTTCTCTCAACCCTTGAGAGCACTGTGTGTGTTAAAATTTTGGGGTCTTTACTGATCTGATAAGATGTCAGAATAGTTTCAGTTTGCAGTTCCATTCTGATGAAGAACATCGTTAATAGACTTAAGTGCTATCTCTCTGTCCATCACTAAATGAACTCTCAGCTCCTGTCCTTTGCTCATTTTTTATTGAGCTGTTGATCCTTTCCTTACTGATCTATAGAAGATCTCTCTATCTGAAGGAACTTAGCCCATTGTCATGTCTCACTGTTCTCAGTACCCTTCCCCTAAGCTTGATATCTTTTTTTTTTTTTTTAAGGGGCGTGCTTTACTTTTTTTTTTTTTTTTTTAAAGTTTGCTTTGTTTAAAAAATTGTGGTGAAGATGTACACAGGAAAACATACCAGTTTCTACATGGTACCATTCAGTGACATTGATTATATTCAAATTGTATAACCAGTCTCTCACCATCTTTTTCCATGTTACCCTATGACCATTAAAATAAACTCAGCCCCCCCCCCCCCCAATTAAAACTGCCTCTTTCCCTTCCCTCCCTGTAACCATTAATAATTTTTGGCTTCACTGTATCACTTATTTCATATGTATGAGCTCATACAGTATTTGTTCTTGGGCAACTGGCTTATCTCACTTAGCATGATGTTTTCAAGGTGCGTCATTGTTGTAGCTTGTATCAGGACTTCATTGTTCTTTATGGCTGAGTAATATTCCATTGTATGTATGTACCATATTTTGTTTATCCATTCATCTGTTCATGGACATTTTGGTTATTTCCACCTTTGGGCTTCTGTGAATAGCATGACAGTGAATATTGTTATATGTGTATGTCTTTTAGTATCGCTCTTACAGATTTTTTGGGTATATCCCTAAGAGGAATTGTCAGTCATATGGTAGTTCTGTCTTCAAGTTTTTGAGGAACTGCCAAAGGGTATACCACAGCAAAAACGCAATGCAACTCCTGCTGTGGAGTCGTCTCCAACTCATAGCTGACTGCTCCATGGATTTCCGAGGTGGTATCTCTATGGAAGTAGATTGCCCAGCCTTCCTTTCAAGGTGTACCACAGTGGCTGTACCAATTTACATTCTTACCAGCAATGCGAGAGGTTCCCCTTCATCCAAAACCTCGTTAATACTTAATGTTTTCGGTTCTTGTTTGTTTTTTAGATCACTGCCATTATAACAGTAGTTTGATTCATATCTCCCTATTGGTGGCATAGTGGGAAAGGCATTTGGCTGCTAACTAAAGGGTCAGCAGTTCAAACTCACCATAGTATCTGCATGAGGAAGATGAGGCAGTCTACTTCCACAAAGACTTAAGATTTACAGTCTTGGAAACCCAAAGGGGGTTGCTGTGAGTTGAAATCAATTCAGTGGCAAGGGGTTTGGTTTTGGTTTTTAATGGCTAATCAGTGCTCTCATGGTGCAGTGGTTAAAGCATGAATGCTTTAGCAGCTGAAGCTGCTAACCAAAAGGTTGTTGGTTCCAGCTCACCAGCCACTCCACAGAAGGAAGTTGAGGCCCCTTGGGAACCCAAGGAGGGATCACTATGAGTCGGATCCAACTCGACGGCAGTGAACTTAACTTTACTTGTTTATATATATGTAAAGAGGTTTATCGCATTCTTTGTAAATTAAGAGAATATAAACATTAAAAAATTGGAGAATGGTTCTTTAAATTGTGATATAGCTACATAATGGGTTATTATACAACCTGTATAAATAGTATTTAGGAACCATGGTGGTATAGCGGTTAAAGCACTTAGCTGCGAACCAAAAAGGTCAGCAGTTTGAACCCACCAGCCACTCTCTGGGGAAAAAATTCGGCAGTCTGTATCTTTAAACATTTATAGCCTTGGAACCCCTAACCCTAGTGAGCAGTTCTACCTTGTCATATGGGTCGCTGTGAGTTGAAATTAACTTGAAGGTAGGAGGTGTGGTTTGTTTAGTATAAATGTAGTTACAGAAAGTTTCTAGTGGCCTATTGTGATAAATGTTTACAAATGTATGTTGTTGTTGGTGGTGCCGTGGAGCTGTTTCTGATTCATAGCGACCCCATGCACAGCAGAACGAAACACTGCCTGATTCGGTGCCAGCTCCATGATCCCTGCTATACTTGAGCTCATCGTCGCAGCAACCATGTCAATCCATCTCGTTGAAGGACTTCCCTCTTTCATGGACACTCCACCCTTCCAAGCATGACATCATTCTCCAGGGAATGGTCCCTTCTTACAACATGACCAAAATAGGTGAGACAAAGTCTGGCCATTCTCGCTTCCAAGGAGCATT
>NW_006921813.1:4139792-4141173 GCF_000298275.1 Orycteropus afer afer | reverse complement strand
GTGTGATATTAATGATATTGTTCTATAATTTCCACATTGTGTGGGATCACCTTTCTTTGCAATGGGCACAAATATGGATCTCTTCCAGTCAATTGGCCAGGTAGCTGTCTTCCAAATCTCTTGGCATAACCGAGCAAGTGCCTCCAATGGGACATCCGTTTGTTCATATATCTCAATCGGTATTCTGTCAATTCCCGGAGCCTTGTTCTTTGCCAATTCTTTCATTGCAGCTTTGACTTCTTCCTTCATTACCATTGGTTCTAGATCATATGCCACTTCCTGAAATGGGTGAAGATCCATCAGTTCTTTTTGGTACAGTGACTCTGTGTATTCCTGCCATCTTCTCTTGATGTTTCTTGCATCATTCTATATTTTGCCTATAGAATCTCTCAATATTACAACTCGAGGCTTAAATTTTTTCTTCAATTCTTTCAGTTTGAGAAATGCTGAGCATGTTCTTCCCTTTTGGTTTTCAACTCCAGTTCTTTCCACATTTCATTATAGTAATTGGTTTTGTCTGCTTGAGCTGCTCTTTGAAATCTTCTGTTCAGCTCTTTAATCTTGTCATTTCTTTGATTTGCTTTAGCTACTCTCCGCTCAAGGGCAAGTTTCAGAGTCTCTTCTGTCATCCACTTTGGTCTTCCCTTCTTTTCTCATCTTTTTAGTGATCTCTTGCTTTCTTCATGGATAATATTCTTGATATCCTCCCACAATTCTTCTAGTTTTCGGTGTTCAGTGCATCAAATCTGTTCTTTAGATCTGATCTCTAAATTCAGGAGGGATATATTCAAGATCATATTTTGGCTGTCATGTACTTGTTTAACTGTCTTAAACTTCAAGTTGAACTTGCATATGAGCAGTTGATGGTCTCTTCCACAAGCAGCTCCTGGCCTGGTTTTAGCTGAAGATACTGAGGTTTTCCACTGCCTTTTGCCACAGATGTAGTCAATCTGATTCCTTTGTGTTCCTTCTGGTGAAGTCCATGTGTAGAGCCGCTGTTTGTGTTGTTGAAAAAAGGGGTTTGCAATGAATAAGTTGTTGGTCTTGCAAAATTCTACCATGCAAGTTCCAGCATTATTTCTGTCACCAAGGCCAAATTTTCCAACTACTGGTGATGTGGTGATTCTTCTTTGTTTCGAACTTTTGCATTCCAGTCATCAGTGATAATTAACAAACCCTGATTGCGTGTTTGGTCAATTTCAGACTGTAGAAGTTGATAAAAAATCTTCAATTTCCTCATCTTTGGTGTTGGTGGTTGGGGCATAGATTTGAATAATAGTCATATTAACGGATCTTCCTTGTAGGCATATGGATATTATCCTATCACTGACAGCATTGTACTTCAGGACAGATCTTGAAACATCCTTTGTGATGATGAATG
>NW_006921813.1:4132600-4139673 GCF_000298275.1 Orycteropus afer afer | reverse complement strand
AATGGCCCAAACCAGTCCATTTCAGGTCTTAATGCCTAGGATATCAATCTTTATGCGTTCCATTTCATTTTTGACAACTTCCAATTTTCCTAGATTCATATTTCGTACATTCCATGTTCTGATGATTAATGGATGTCTGCACCTGTTTCTCTTCAATTTGAGTGGTGCCACATCAGCAAATAGAGGTCTTGAAAGGTTTACCTTATCCATAGGAGTAAGGCTGGGTTTACTCAGATGATGCAGCTCTTTCCTGGTCCTATTTTGAAAGCCTTCTAACCTAACAGGACTGTTCATAACGTTACGCGGAAATGTATCAGACAGTATTTCTTTGCTATTCATAAGGTTTTCCCTGGCCAATTCTTTGAGAAGTGGACAGCTTCTTCCTTCTTCCTAGTCTTTCTCAGTCTGTAAGCTGGACTGATACCCGTGCACCACCCTTACCTGCGTCCCTGTGGCTGACTCCTCCTCTGTCTGGGTTCCTGGGCCTTTTAATCCTCTTTGTCCTGCTTTCCCACCCTGCTGCTTTGGGTGTGTCAGGGTTCCCTCTCCTCACCTGGATCCCAGTGGCTGACTGCTCCTCTGTCCTGGTTCCTGGGCCTTTTAATCCCCTTTCTCTTGCTCTCTCACCCTGCTGATTTGGGCATGCCTGTGTTCTCTCTCCTCACCTGGATCCCTGCGGCTGACTGCTCTTGTGTCTGGGTTCCTGGCTTTTAATCCCCTTTCTCCCACTCTCCTGTCCTGCTGCTTTTCGTGTGCCTGTGTTCTCTCTCTTCACCTGGATCCTTGCGTCTGACTGCCCTTGTGTCTGGGTTCCTGGCTTTTAATCCCCTTTCTCCTGCTCTCCTGCCCTACTGCTTTGGATGTGCCTGAGTTCCCTCTCCTCACCTGGATCCCTGCGGCTGACTGCTCCTCTGTTCAGGTTCCTGGGGTTTTAATCCCCTTTCTCCCGTTCTCCTGTCCTGTTTCTTTGGGCATGCCTGGGTTCTCTCTCCTCACCTGGATCCCTGCAGCTGACATACAAATGTATACCATGGGAAAATGTATGTGTTCACATTGAGACCAGAATAAAAATTCAGGATCATTTACTCATTTTAATCCTATAAAAAATGAAGAGGAAATATGGAAGGCATGTTAATAGTTTAATTGATTGGTGAAATTATTATTTAAAATGTTTACTTGTACTTCATAAACTTTAAAAAAGAACATATCTTTTCATAATGAAGAAACAAAACAAAATAACAGTGTTGCCATTGAGTCACTGCTATCGAGTTGGAGTGCCTGCCGTCACTCACTGCCACCAAGTCAGATCTGACTCACAGTGACCCCCTCCTTGGGTTTCCAAGGCAGTATCATTATGGAAGTAAATTGCCTAACTTTCCTTCTGGAGAGTAGCTCGTGGGTTTGAATTGCCAGCCTTGTGGTTAGCAGTCAAAGTATTGTCCCAGAAAGGAGCTCTGGTGGTGCAGTGGTTAAAGCGTTTGGCTACTAACCAAAATGTTGGCAGTTTGAATCCACCAGGCATTCTGTGGAGGAAAGATGAGGCATCCTTCTTCAGTCAAGATTTACAGTCTTGAAAACCCTATGGGGAAGTTCTCCTCTGGGTCAGCACCCACTTGATGGCAGTGGGTTGGGTTGGGTTGGGTTTGGTTTGGTAGTCCCAAGAATGTGTTATATAATATGCATTTGTATAGGTTCCACTTGCCTTGGATACTTGACATTCTTCACACACTCAGCAGCCCAGAAGTGGGGCAAAGAAAAGCAGTGGTTGTTTGCCTAGAACGGAGCTAGTTTATCCTGATTTTCTAGTTAGGTATCTGGATCTCAGGGAATGTTCTCTTTTATGCATTTCTCTTGTAGAGAAGATGCTGCTCAAATTACTGGTGTTAGAGTCAGTGCGTGACAGTAAATTTTTATTTCTCTTTTCAGTTTTTCTTCCTAATAGTGATCTGGCTTTCTTTTAAAATTCTTATTTTCTTTTCCAGTTGCTACACTGCGTGACAGTAAATTTTTATTTCTTTTTTCAGTTCTTCTTCCTAATAGTGATCTGGCTTTCTTTTAAAATTCTTATTTTCTTTTCCAGTTGCTACACATCCTCCTCACAGAACAGAACAGGGGATACTATGTGGTTTAAAATCAGGAGGGGAGGTGTCAGGGTTGTATCCCTTCACTGTACTTAGCCTGTATACTGAGCAAATCATCTGAGAAGCTGTATTGTATAAAGAAGAACGTGGAGGAAGACACATTAACACCCTGCAATATGCAGATAACACAGCTTTGCTTACTGAAAGTGAAGATGACTTGAAGCACTTACTGATGAAGATTAAAGACTACAGTCTTCAATATAGAATATGTCTCAACATAAAAAAACCGAAAATCCTCAAAAATGGACCAATAAACAGCATCATGATAAGTGGCGAAAAGATTGAAGTGGTCAGAAATTTCATATTACTCAGTTCCACAATCATTACCAAAGGAAGCAGCAATCAAGACTTCAGATGGTATGTTGCACTGACATACCTGCTGTAAAAGACCTCTTTAAAGTACTAAAGAGCAAAGATGTCTCCTTGAAGACTAACGTGTGCCTAACCCAAGCCATGGTATTTTCAATTGGCTCATATGCATGTGAAAGCTAGACATTAAATAAAGAAGAGCGAGGAAGAGTTGATGCTTTTGAGTTGTGGTGTGTTGGCAAAGGATACTGAAAGTACCATGGACTTCCAGAGGAACTAAAAATTGAGTCCTGGAAAAAATGTAGCCGGAATGCTCCTTGGAAGCAAGAATGGCCAGACTTTGTCACCCCTACTTTGGTCATGTTGTCAGAAGGGACCATTCCCTGGAAAAGGATATCATGCTTGGTAAAGTGGAGGGTCAGCAAAAAGGGGAAGGCCCTCAGTGAGATGGATTGACACAATGGCTGCAACGATGGGCTCAGGTATGGCAAGGATTGTGAGGCTGCCACAGGACTGGGCATTGTTTCATTCTGTTATACATAGGGTCACTTTGAGTCAGAGCCGACTCGACCACACCTAACAACACCACCAACACCAACATGTAATTTAATAAATAATTAACTTCACAGTGGAGCCTTTCTAGTTATAGAACAAAAGTGTACTAGTTAGACATTTCCAGCAAGATGTCTGAATAGGCAGACAAGCTACACAGACCCTCTGCAACAAAGGAATGAAAATTCAGTTGAAACTGATACAGAAGACAATCTTGGAACCCTGAGCTTTGCAGGGAAGGATAAAGAAGTGGATTAAATACCAACTAATAGAAGAAACAGAATGAAAACAATGAATAAGGAGACAAATGGAGCTGTGGACTGCCAGCTGTCCTAAGGGTGCAGCCATTTTGAATATTTGCAAGCGGCATCCCGATCTGACAACAAACTTAAAAATTGGCTCTGTTTGCCAAGGACCACATGGGCAAGGACTGTAGCATTGACTGACAACTAGAAGGAAAAACGTTGAAGAAGGAGACAAACAGAGCTGTGGACTGCCAGCTGTCCTGAGGGGGCAGCCATTTTGAATATTTGCAGGTGGTGCAGCCATTTTGAATATATGCAAGCGACGTTCTGACCTAGGCAGCAACCTAGGAATAGGCTTCACTTTCCCAGGACAACACGGGCAGCCACACTGGAAGCAGATGACTAGAAAGGTGCAATATTCCCCTTGTTACTCTTAGACCCTACACCCTCTTGGTGAGCAGAGCTGTGGTCATCCTTCGCTTCCACCCACCTTCTTGACCAGTAGGAATTCCATCTCAGTGTGGCTGACACAGCCTGGGTGCTGTGCCCTGTCCCCCACAGTTTTGTTTTTTAATTATTCTTTTTTTCTTCCTTTTTATTTCTTTATTCTCTTTCCTTTCCCTGGTTCTTTTTTTGCCTCCTCTTCCATTTTCCTGGTTCCCTTCTTTTTTCTTTCTTTTCTCCTTTTGCTTCTTCCCATTCCTTGTTTTTGCTTTTGCAGTTTTTGTATGTCTTCTTTACTGTTCTTTTACTCTTGCACTTTTCTCTCATTGCCTCCTCCCCAGATAATGTGGGTTTCTTTTTCTTTTTCTTGTTATCTTTCTTTTGTCTTTTTATTAATATATTTTAAATTTTGTATTTATTGTCTCTTTTTTTTTTTTTTTTTGTGATTGTTCCTGATCAGTGCACACACTCTGACTCCGATTCTCTGTCACACACACCAGGAAACACGAGGCTGTGAGTGCCTGAGCACTGCCAGCTAGCAAATAGAGGAGCACAGTACATTGTTCACACAGATACAGCAAAACAAAATAAAGGGAAAAAAATCATGGCTGAATCACACCAACAGGCAACTACAAATTAAACATAAATACAAAACATCACAATGTCTTGGAGACAACTGATCATCCCAGTCCATACAAACAAGCAAGACAGAGGAATACAAACAAGGGACCAGGATACAGATTCAGAAAATATCCCTGAGGAAGAAGCAGCATTGGAACCTCCCTGATAAGGAATTCAAAGGAATTATATTTAGGTACCTTCAACAGTTTGAGAGACCAATTAAGGAAAACACAGACAAAATTCTAGGACAATTTAGGATAACAATACAGGAACAAATTGACAAAATAAACAAAAAGTTAGAAATGATACAAAAGCAACAAATAGAAATCCAGAAGATTAATATTAAGATTTCAGAAATAGATAATACATTGAATGGGCAAAGGAGTAGAATCAAATCAATGGAAGACAAAATTAATGAGATTGAAGACAAATACCTCAATACTACTTTGTTAAGGGATCAATCAGAAAAATAGATAAAAATAAAATGAAGAAAACCTAAGATTCATGTGCGATACCATGAAGAGAAATAACTTAAGTGTAATCAGACTTCTAGAACAAGAAGAGACAAATAAAACCACAGAGAAAATTGTCGAAGATTTATTGGAAGAGAATTTCCCTAATATGATGAAAGACAAGAATATATCCATTCAAGAAGTTCAGTGAACCCCAAACAAGATAGACCCCCCCAAAAAAATCATTGAGACATATATAATGAAACTCACCAAAACCAAAGATGAAAAATAATCCTAAAGCAGCAGAAGAAAAATAAAAAGGTACCCACAAAAGTGTTGAATTCTTGGCAGAAACCATGCAGGCAAAAAGGCAATGAGATGATATATATAAAACCCTGAAAGAAAAAAATTACCAACCAAGAATTATATGTCCAGCAAAATTGTCCCTCAAATATGTTGGTGAAATTAAGACATTTCCAGATAAATAAATTACAAGAATTTATTAAAACCAGACCAACCTTACAAGAGATGGTAAAGGGAGTCCTTCAGACAGAGAACCAACAACAGACAACAACCAGTGATTAACACACATGAAAACATAACCCAGAAACCAACAGTTAAAGAAGGATCCAAAGTAAAATAAGGTTACAAGACTGTAAACAGGGAGCCAGAAACATCAATTGGTAAATGACGATACTACAAACCAAAAATAGGGGATAAATAATATAGTTACAGAACTTCCAAATGGTGAGGAAGTCAGACAATTGTGAGGTAGAACAAATGACTCTAAACTTGGGAAGAAAATTAGGATAACCTCAAAGACAAATAATACAACTTTGCATCAAAATAAAAAGAGGACAAGCACAAATAATTTGCAAATATTAAAACAATAGCAATGAAGGAAATGATAACAAAATTCACAGAGTAAATAAGCTGAGCACAGAAAAGTATATGGAGCAAAGAAATCACAACACCACAGAAGAAAAACACATAACAAAACAACATCAATAAATTCATACTTATTGACGATTACACCAATGTCAATGGATTAATTGTACTACTCAAGGGGACTGAGAGTTGCAGACTAGATAAGAAAACATGACCCATCAATATACTGTCTATAAGAGACTCACATTAGACACAAAGACAAAAATAGACTAAAAGTCTAAAGTTGGAAAAAGATCAAGCAAATGGCAATCAAAAAAGAGCAGAAGTGGCAATATTAATTTCCAATACAATAGACTTTAAGACAAAACCCACCATAAGAGACAAGGAAGGACATTATATAATGATTAAAGGATCAGTTTAACAAGAAGGCATAACCATAATAAATATCTACACACCTGATGAAAGAGCCCCAAAATACATAAATCAGACTTTAACAGAATTGAAAAGACAGAGAGATGACTCCTCAGTAGTAGTAAGACACTTTATCACTTTCAATGAAAGAAAGAACAACTAGAAACTCAACAAAGATGCAGAAGAACTAAACAATACAATCAACCAGCTTGTCACAGTATTTATTCTTTTCCAGTGCACACAGAACATTCTTAGGGGTAGACTATATGTCATGCTGCAAAGCAAATCTCAAGAAATTTAAAAACATTGAAATATTGCAAAGCATCTTCTCAGATCCTAATGTTATAAAATTAGAAATCGATACTAGGAACACTGATAGAAAAAAAGCAAATGCATGGAAACTGAGTTAACACCCTCCTCAAAAATGACTGAGTGATAGAAGAAATAAAAAATGACCTTAAAAAATTCCTTGAATCCAATGAGAATGAAAACACAACACACCAAAGTCTTTGGGACACAGCAAAAGCATTGATCAGAGGGCAATTTATAACAATAGATGCACACATCAAAAAAGAAGAAAGAACCAAAATTAACACCTTAAGTCAACATCTCCAACAATTAGAAAAAGCAGGGGGGTGGAAAAAAAAAAAAAAAGCCTACAGTACCAGAACAGAAATACTAAAAGATTCGGGCTAAAATAAATGAAACAGAAAATAGACAATAGAAAAAATCAGTAAGAGTAGAAGTGGGTTCTTGGAAAAGATTAATAAAGTCGACAAAACACTGGCAAACTTAAAGGAAAAGAGGGAAATGATGTAGATAACACGAATAAGAAATGAAATGGATGATGTCACAACAGACCTAACTGAAATAAAAAGGATAATATCAGGATACTGTGAAGAACTGTGCTCCAATAAATTTGGAGCTCTGGTAGCATAGTGGCTAAAGCACTTGACTGCTAACCAGAAGGCTGGCGGTTCAAACCCACCAGCCACTCCTTGGAAGGAAGG
>NW_006921813.1:4121978-4132158 GCF_000298275.1 Orycteropus afer afer | reverse complement strand
ACTCCAACAACATATTAAAAAATAATAATAATAATAATACTTCATGACCAAGAGGGATTCATACCAGGTATGCAAGGATGGTGCAACAGTAGAAAAATAACATGATCCATCACATAAGTAAAATGAAGGAAAAGAATCACATGATCATATCAATAGATGAGGAAAAGGCATTTGATAAAATCCAACACCCATTCCTGATAAAAACTCTACAAAAAATAGGAATAGAAGGGAAATTCCTCAACATAATAAAAGACATATATGCAAAGCCAACAGCCAACATTATTTGCAATGGAGAGAGATGGTAACTATTCCCCTTGCTAACAGGAGCCAGACAAGGATGCCCTCTATCTCCACTTCTATTCAGCATTGTATTGGAAGTCCTAGCCAGGGTGATAAGGCAAGAAAGGGAAATGTAAGGCATCCAAATTAGTAAGGAAGAAGTAAAACTATCCCTGTTTGCAGAGGATATGATTTTATACATAGAAATCCCAAGAGACTCATCATGAAAACTACTGGAATTCATTGAAAGATTTAGCTTAGTGGCAGGATACAAGATCATCAATATAAAAATCAGTGGGATTCTTTTACACCAGCAAAGAGGTCTCGAAAAAGGAAATAAGGAAATTGATACCATTTATGCTGGCTACCAGAAAGATAAGATAGTTGGTTATAAATCTTATGGGGAACACAAAAGACCTGTAAAAAGAACACTACAAAATACTACTTCAGTGCTGTAAGAATGTCCAAGTGCATAGGAGTGCTGACAAGGGACAAGGTTGTGGTGACTTCTTGGCCACAGCCAGCTCCCCTGAGGGAGCAAGTAGTTGGACTTGTGCGCTTGGGACCATGGTCACAGGGATTATCAAGTTCAATTGGCATAACATACTATACAAAAACACTGTTCTACATCTTACTTTGGTGAGTGGCATCTAGGGTCTTAAAAGCTTGCAGGTGGCCATCTAGATGGAACGATGGGTCTCTCCTTGTCCAGAGCAATGAAGAATGAAGAAAACCAAAGAGGCATGGAAACAATTAGTCCACGGGACTATAGACCATATGATCCTCAGCCTTATATGACCATGAGACCAGAAGAACTAGATAGTGCCCATCTACTACTGTCAACCACTTGGGGATTTGTGCAAGAGATCCTGAATGGAGTAGGAGAACAACGTGGAACAAAACTCAAAATCATAAAAAAGACCAGGTTTGCTGGTCTGATAGATCCTGGTGAGAGCGCTGAGACTAGCCCCTAGCTATCCTTCAGGTCTGGAATTGAACCCATTCCTATGGATTCTAACTAAATAATAGACAGGCATATGGAGTGAGCATTTACATCAGGTTGATACACTCTTTGGAGTGATCAATTATGGGAAAACAGAAGGGCAGTTCTTGTACAGGGAGACAGCTCTGGGCAGGAGTGCATGGGAGAGAAGGACACAGGAAAGAGGTAACTACGGGGAGGAAGTAGAAAGAGAACTGTTAACATTGTGGGGAATTGCAGTCAGTGTCATGAGACAAAATGTGTATGAACTGCTGCATAGAAAGTGAATTTGCTCTGTAAACTTTCACCCAAATCACAATAAAAAAAAAATTGGAAAAAAACACTACTTCAGGAAACTATAAGAGATCTACTTAAATGGAAGAACATATCATACTCATAGATAAGAAGATTGAACATTGTGAAAATGTCGGTACTACCCAAAGCAATCTGTACATGCAGTGCAATCCCGATCCAGATTCCATCAGCATCTTCAAAGAAGTAGAAAAACAAATCACTAATTTTATATCTGAATGCGCCCGATCTTGTCTGATCTCGGAAGCCAAGCAGGGTCAGGCCTGGTTAGTACTTGGATGGGAGACCACCTGGGAATACCGGGTGCTGTATAGGGAGCTCTGGTAGCATAGTGGCTAAGACACTTGCCTGCTAACCAGACGGCTGGCGGTTCAAACCCACCAGCCACTCCTCGGAAGGAAGGTTGGGCAATCCTACTTCCGTAGTGATACTGCCTCGGAAACCCAAGGAGGGGTCGCTATGAGTCGGGGCCGACTCAACGGCAAACAACAACAACAACAACAATTTTATATGGAAAGGAAGGAGGCCTCGGATAAGCAAAGTCTTATGAAGAACAACAGGGTAGGAGGTCTCCACACTCCCATATCTCCAAACTTACTCTACAGCCACAGTAGTCAGAACAGCCTGGTTTTGATACAATGACAGACACATAGACCAGCGGAACAGAATTGAGAACCCAGGAATAGACCCACTGACTTATCGTCAACTGATCTTTGACACAGGGCCAAAATCCATTAAATGGAGAAGAGATAGTCTTTTGAATAAGTGGTGCTGGCAAAACTGGATATCCATTTGCAGAAAAATGAAACAAGATCCATACCTCACACCATACACAAAAGCTAACTCTGGATAGATCAAAAACTTAAATGTGAAACCTCAAACTATAAAGTTCATAAAAAAAAAAAAATAGGGACAAACTTAGGGGCCCTAATTTATGGCATAAATAGACTATCAAGCATAACACAAAATGCACAAACAGCAGACAATAAATTAGATGATTGGTACCTTCTAAAAATGAAATTCTTATGTGCATTAAAAGACTTTTTCAAAAGAGTAAAAAGAGAACCTGCAGAATGGAAAAAAAGTATTTGCCAATGACAACTGACAAGGGACTTATCTCTGAAATTTATAGAAAACTGCAACACCTCAACATCAACAAAATAAACAATCTAGTTTAAAAATGGGCAGAAGACATGAACAGACATTTCACGAAAGATATTCAGTCAGCCAACAAACACATGAAGGAATGTTTGTAATCATTAGCCATTAGGGAGATTGCAAATCAAAACGAGATGCCATCTTACCCCAGTACTAATAGCATTTTGCTATTAGTAAGAAACAAGAAAACAGAACCTAACAAATGCTGGTGAGAATGTGGAGAGACTGGGACTCTCATATACTGCTGGTGCGACTGTAAGATGATAAAAACCACTGTGGAAATAAGTATGGCAATTCCTTGAAAAGGTGGAAATAGAAATACCATTTGATCCAACAAACTTATTACTAGGTATATGTCCTGAAGAAGTGAGAGCCAGGATACAAATAGATAAATGCACACCCATGTTCTTTGCTGCACTATTCACAATAGCAAAGAGATGGAAACAACCTAAGTGCCCATCAACAGATCAGTGGATAACCAAACTATGGTACATGCACACAATGGAATGCTATGCAACCGTAAAGAATAATGTAGAATCTTCAAAACAATGCATCACGTGGATGAACTTGGAGGACATTATGTTGAGTGAAAAAGTCAATCACAAAAGGACAAATATTGTTTTAGTCCACTATTTTAAAAAGCAAGGGAAAGGTTTATATATGGAAGGATATATTTTTTTTTTTTTGTTTTTTACCAGGGAATGTTGTTTTTTGTTGTTTACCAGGGAATGCTTATTTTCCAGTGGTGGAATATTTTGGAAAAGGATAGCAGTAATGGTACAACATGAAAAATATCAGTGTCCCTGAGCTGTAAATGTGGAAGTTGTCAGGTTGGTGAACATCTTGGTGTATATATTTTCACCACAATAAAAGTTAAAAAAAAAAAAAAAGTTTGAGATTATTCAAGTGATACCCACATGAGCCATTACTTGAATTCTTTTAAGTGCTGGGACTTCCAAGGCACAATGCTGTAAGGTTTTAATTTCTTTACTATTCCTGGTCCCCATCCTCCCCCTCCCCCCCACGTAGACCTATTTGCATGATGGGGGCAGGTGAGATTATTGGAATGGAGACTATAATGGGAAGTTTGGCAAACATCATTAAGATGACCCCAACAGGGTACCGTGTTTCCCAGTGAAGAGACTGTTTTAAATGTCTAACCTCATTTCAGAAGAGGAGCACTTAAAGCAGCTTCCATCTGTTGGGGCAGCAGGTTATGTCTGGTCTGTGCCACTCAGACCGCTGAGCAGTCTGTGGACTCTGAAGAGGCTTCTGTGGGTTCTTTTCAGTGGGGACAATCGGTGACGTGGTCAGTGGGAGTGGGCATCAGCGCTTCGTGCTGGCTGCCTCTTTGTTCTGCTCACACTCTTGGGTGGTTTGTGCATCGACAGGACCTCTTCCTCCCACTGACTCTGGTGGGTAGTTCCTGTCTCCTCTGTTCTTTGTCCCTTTTTTTCTTTTCCTCCCCAACCTTTTCTCTTGGAGGTGTGGAGAAAACAAAAAGAAGACCCTTACCTGCATTTTCACTTGTAATTCTGTGTAATGAGAGATTTAACTTCTTAAGGACTTTGTACTTCAGATGAAATCATGTTAGGTGTAAATTTTATTAATATCCTTAATTTTCATTTGAGAAACCTAAGTGAATTAATTTTAAATAGTAAATTTTTGATAAGGTAGTTTTCCTGTCTTGAGAAGAAAGTTTTCTACCTGCTTTGCTAGCAGTAACCGTTGTCTCTATTATGCTACCAAATTCAAGCTTTTTGCAGCCAGAGGCTTAATTAATTTTAGGTCAGCACTTTTCTCCCCTCTCTCTCCAGTGATGGTATATTATATAGTGGTAATAGGGTTAGATTCTTTTGTCACAGTCAGCATTTCATCCCGGGATCTCCTGACCTCCTAGTTAATTCCTTTTTTTTTTTTTTTTAATTTGCACACATTAAGCTTTCCTATTTGTGCTGAAAAGTTCTGTTGGTTTAAATAAATGCATAGTGTTAGGTATCCACCACTACATTACCATATACAATAACTACACGGTCCTGAAAAAATTTCCTAGTGCTTCACCCAGTCAAACCCGCTCTCCCATCTCTGGGGAATTTGGTTTATTTTCCATCTCTATAGTATTGCCTTTTTCTAAAATATGATATGAAAGGAATCATATAGTATGTAGTGTTTTAAAACTGGCATTTTTCACTTAAAAAAAAAATAAACCAACCAAAAAGCGCTTTGAGTTGATTCTGACCCACAATGACTCTACAGGACAGAGTAGAACTGCCCCGTGGAGTTTCCAAGGCTGTAATCATGTGAGTATCACTTGCTTGCTGAAAGTGAGGATGACTTAAGGCACCTACTGATGAAGGTTGAAGAATACAGTCTGCAGTATGGATTACGTCTCAATATAAAGAAAACAAAAATCCTCACAACTGGACCAATGAGCAGCATCACAATAAATGGAGAGAAGATTGAGGTTGTCAAGGAATTCACGTTGCTTGGTTCTACAATCGATGCCAATGGAAGCAGCAGTCAGGACATTAGACGACGTGTAGCATTGGGAAAGTCAACTGCGAAGGAACTGTTTCAAGTCTGAGGGGCAAGGATATCTCATTGAGGACTAAGGTGCGCCTGATACAAGCCATGATATTTCCAATCGCCTGGTATGCATGTGAGAGCTGGACAATGAATAAGGAAGACCGAAGAAGAGTTGATGCTTTTGAGTTGTGGTGCTGGCGAAGAATGCTGAAAGTACCATGGACTGCTAAAAGAACTAACAGATCTGTCCTGGAGGAAGTGCAGCCAGAATGCTCCTTGGAAGCAAGAATGGCCAGACTTCGTCTCACCTATTTTGGTCATGTTGTCAGAAGGGACCATTCCCTGGAGAAGGATGTCATGCTTGGTAGGGTGGAGGGTCGACAAAAGAGGGGGAGGCCTTCAATGAGATGGATTGACACGGTGGCTGCCATGATGGGCTTAAGTATAGCAGGGATTGTGGGGCTGGCGTGGGATTGGGCAGTGTTTCGTTCTGCTGTGCATGGGGTCGCTATGAGTCGGAAACGACTCGACGGCGCTTAACAACAACAGCAATCATTACAGAAACAGAAGCACATTGCTGCATCTTTCTTCTGATGCTTTCCCTTAGCTAAAAATTTACGTTTCAGGTTCCTCTGTGTTGTTGCTTATAGGCCCCTAGGTGGCGCAAATGGTTTGCACTTGACTGGAACCTAAAGTTTGGCAGTTCGAATTTACCTAGTGCACCATAGGAGAAAAACTTGGCCATCTGCTTTCGTAAGGATTACAGCCAAGAAAGCCCTATGGAGTAGTTCTACTCGAGAACATACAGGGTTGCCATGAATCTAGATTGACTCACCAGCCATGAGTTTTTGTTTTTGTTTATGTTGTTACGTGGATTAATAGCTCATTCCTTTTGATCGCTGAATAGTACTCTGTAGTATGGATCTGTCCATTGACTCACTGAAGGATATCTGGGTTGCTTCTGGTTTGTGGCAAATATGTATAAAGATGCTACATTATTTGCAGGTTTTTGTGTACACACAGGCTTTCAGATCAGTTGGGTAAATACCCAGGAGTGGGATTGCTGGAAGGTATGGGAAGCCTACGTTGAGCTTTGTAGAAGCTGTGAAAACTGCCTTTTAGGGCTGCTGTACCATTTCGCATTCCTGCCAGCAGTGGATGAGAATTCCTATCATGCCACATCCTTGTCAGCATTTGGTATTGTCAGATTTTTGAAGTTTAGCCATTCCAGATGGTGTGCAGAGGTATCTCATTGTTTTAATTTGCATTCTACCAATGGCAAATGTGTTGAGTTTTTCTTCATATGCTTATTTCCATCTGCATTTTTTTTTTTTTTTGTGAGTTGTCTGTTTAGATCTTTTGCTCATTTAATTTTTTTCATGTGGTTTGGTTTGAACAGTTCTTTGTCTATGTGAATGTAAGCCCTTCATCAGCTTTGTGATTTGCCAACATTTTCTCCTACTCTGTGGCTTGTCTTTGGCGTGAGGATTTTTAAAAAGTTCTTTGGGTGGTTCTGAGCCTGTGATTCAGAACCCAGCGTCTGAGGGAGGAGAATTGGATGGTATCTTTGCAGCTCCCTTCCCCTCGCCTTTTCCTTTTCTTAGGAGTCAGCCTCTCTGGGTCCTGATTGCTTCACCAGTAAGTTAGGAACATTAAGGTACTTGCCAGCGAGCAAGTGTCTTTCTGTTTTCAGTTCTGTGATTACATGACAACCTGATCTTTTGGAACTCCTGGAACGCTATACAGTTAGGTCTTACTTTTCTTCCTGCTTCCACAAAGGAAAAGATCGGGTGACCCACACATTGAGAGTCTTTGGTTGCTTTGTGGAATTTTGTTCCTCCTGCTATCTGTAAGCTCAACTGTGATGATGGCACGTCAGGGAAGTAACTCCATCAGGAATGTTCAGATCACAGTATGACACCAGTCTATGGATCGAGTCTCAGAGGTACTGCACACAGAAGTGACCTCCATGTTTCCCATGTGTTACTATTGGTGCTGTAAAGTACCGGCAGGTGAGGAAACAATTTGGTAGTTTAGAATTTCTCTGTGTCCTTCCTCTATGCAATTAGTCGATCACTAAGAAGCAGACTCTATTTTCTGTTAATGTTTTTTCTCCCCCTCCAAAAATGTCCTCTGCAGTGTGGCATGGGGAAGCTGCCTCAGATTAGTCATGAGGGCTTAGGGTACAGTACCTGGAAAATGATCTACAGATGGAATGATTTTAGAAAATCGATAAAACCTTAGAACAGCACAGAGAAGCATAGTGCTGAAGTTGCCTGACTGAATAGAATTTGTCGAGGCTCTAGCCCCATCCAGTGGTGTTATGAAATATAACCAGAGTGTGGGGCTCCCCCCCAGCTTCAGTTGGTTTAACTTCAGTTGGTGTAAAGCATTCTGGACTTGATCCGAATACGCAGAATGTGCTGTCAGCCTTCCAGTCTCCGTTTCTCTGCTCCACGATCATGCCCACATTGGTCCCTCCCAAGGATTTTCTAGGACTGGCATGGCACGAGCTCGGATCTTTTGCTTTTACCACTTACTAGCCGAGGGATTCTTGGCAAGTTCCTAACCCTCCCTGAAGTTATCTCCTCCCGTGGAAAATACAGATAATGATAGTTTGTACTTAGGATTGCTGTAGGCATAGCAGGAATTAATAACACCTAAAGCTGCCTCGGAAGGAAGGTTGGGCAGTCCTACTTCCGTAGTGATACTGCCTTGGAAACCCAAGGAGGGGTCGCTATGAGTCGGGGCCCACTCGATGGCAAACAACAACAACAACACAAAGCTGCCTTGGCATATGTTTGTTGCTGTTACTACTACTGCTGGTTTAGATGAGGTCACCTGGGTGTTACGTTTCAAGTGAGAAGACCGAAGGGCTGAGGACATCTCAGGAGCCTGTGAAAGTGTGTGGTGTTGAAATCTCCTGGCAAAACAGACCTTGCAGAGGTTCTCACCCCTTTCCTCGGGGCTCAGAAAGAAAGAGCGGTAAGAGGAAAGCCTGGATAGAAGGGTGTCATCAAACCGAGGAAGGGAGCCATTCCAGGCAGGAAGGAGTGGTGAATGCCTCCAGACGCTGCAGCGATCCCAGAAGACAGAGAATTCCCATTGGCTTTTGAAGTACAAAGGATATCCGTGGAGTAGGGAGAGCAGACTGCAGACTGGGGGCTCGAGACGGAGGCATGAATGGATGCTGAAGTTTGAGGAGAGACAAGGGTGTTGATCGATGGAACACGATTTTTGAAGAGGTGGGAGGGATGAGAATTCAAAGGGCACATGGAGGAATTAGCTCTGGACAAAAGGAGGGACAGGATGGGTGACAGAGATAAGTTTGTACATAGTGGGAAGGGGAGGAAGTTGAGAGTTTTTCTTTTCCTTGATGACTTCAGTTTTCCAGGAAGTTGGAATATGGTGAGGATGTTTGAAATAGTTTGAGAGGGATGAAGGCTTAGAAGAGGCACCCAACACGGGAAGGGAGCTGCTTAGGCATTACTAAGATTTCTGCCTAGTCTCGGGCACAGCTGGATGGGAAGCCAGGCATGTGTACACGTGTGGGAGTTTTTCCAGCACTTCTTGGCAGCCTGCGTGTGAACTCATTCTAATAAGATGGTTGCATCTGAGCTGCAATGTTAAAACTTTTTTGTAGTTTCAAACTGTTTCCAAATGAGATTTTGGAAGAATATTACAATGAACTCCCTAGTACCCTGCACTTAGATCCACCAGATGTTAACATCTCCCCAGTAGCCTGCACTTAAGAGTCACTAGATGTTAACATCTTGGCACATTTGCATTGTTGCTGCTCTTTAAAATACCTGTTTATTTTGCTGAACCATTTGAGAGTTAAGTTAGACTTTATGATCATTTAATAGTTCAGTGTTTTATCTCCTAGAAGTAGTGACACTCGCTGGTGTGACTATTCCCCTATGTAACCTGAGTATAAATTACTACACTCAGGAAATTTAACATTGATACCATACTATTATCAAGATGTATAGTCCATGTTTCAGTTTCTCTGACTGTCTCAGTGTCTTTGTAACAATGTATTTTTAAATCTAGGATTCATTTTTAGGAGCGAGCATTGCATTCATTTAGTCTTTTTGATCTCATTTAATCTAGAACAGTTTCTCAGTCTTTTTATTGAGCCGAAAATACACATAGCAAAGCCGAAACGACCTCAACAATTTCTACCTGTTCACCCTCTCTTTGTCCTTTATAAGGCTGTGCTTTTGAAGTGTGTGGTGGTGGTGTTGTTATGTGCCATGGAGTCGGACCCGACTCATAAGGACCCTTCCTTGGGTTTCTGAGGCTCTATCACTACGGAGGTAGATTGTCCCATCTTCCTTCCGAGGAGTGGCTGGTGTTTGAACCGTCAGCCTTCTGGTTAGTCAAGTGCCTTAGGCACTACGCTACCAGAGCTCCCTTTGAAGTGTATAGGTTAGTAATTTTTTTTCAATATCCTTCAATTTTAGTTTGTCAACAACAACAACAACAATTTTTTCCACATTTTAGAATTGAGGTTACAGGTTTTTGGCAGCAACGTTATACAAGTGATGTCTAGCAGTGTATCATGTCACAACATATATTTGTCCCATTATTGGTGATACTAAAATTTTTTTAAATTTTTTATTAAGGTGAAATAGTAAGAAAACATTTAGACTGTTGTGACATGTAAAATTCAGTGACATTAAATACATTCACCATATTGTGCAGTAATTACCACTATCCATTTCCAAATTTTTTCATCACTCTTAACAAAAACACTACAGCTTGAGAGCTGTTGTTGTTGTTATGTGCTGTGGAGTCGGACCCGACTCATAGTGACCCCTCCTCGGGTTTCTGAGGCAGTATCACTACAGAAGTAGATTGCCCCATCTTCCTTCCGAGGAGTGGCTGGTGGGTTTGAACCGCCAGCCTTCTGGTTAGCAG
>NW_006921813.1:4084561-4121118 GCF_000298275.1 Orycteropus afer afer | reverse complement strand
GTTTTCAAGGGACATCCATGTCATAACATGCATCAGAACTTCATTTATCTTTGTGGTTGAGTAATATTCTATTGCATGTGCAAACTACATTTTATTTAGGTGGTGGTAACCTTTTTTTAAAAAAAAAATATTATTGTGCTTTGGGTGCAAATTTACAGAGCAAAATTTTTTTTACATTCAACAGTTCATGTACATTTGATTTTATGACCCAGTTACCGGCCCGACCACAACAAACTCTCCTCCCCTCCTGCCTCTGTGACTGCCCCTCCTTGTGTCTTTGCCTTTCTTGACTATGCATTCTTGTCTGTCCAACTTTTCCTCTGTGTGAATGCTGTCCCTCTAGTGCCCCGTGGCCGATTGCTCTAAGGGGGGTGTATCTCCCTAGAGTAGGTGGGTACATTGCCTTGGGATAGGTGTTCTGCGTGTAGGTTTTTCTGTTATTGGGCTAAGAGCCAGTCCATGGGAGTGAGTCCACTTCTAGGCCCAAAGGGTAACCTGAGGCTGTGGTCTTGGGGATTCCACCAGACTCTGTCTGACCAGTAGTTTGGTTATTTTTGTGCTTTTGGATTTTTTTCCTGCGTTTTTCCTGCCATTCTGTATCCAGGATCTCCAGGTTTGATCCTTTTTCGAGCAGTTGGCATTGGTAGCCGGGCACCGTCTAGTTCTTCTGGTCTCAGGATCAGTCATATCCTTGGACTAATTTTTTCTAGATGCCTTTGATTTTCTTCACTCTTCTTTTGCTTCGTATGAGAGGAGATCAGTAGTTGCATCTTAGATGGCTACTCAAAAGCTTTGAAGACCCCAGTCATTACTCACCAAGGTAGGTTGTGGAACAAGATTTTTATGTACTGTGTTGTGCCAGTTGATCTTGATGTGCCCTGAGACTATGGTCCCCAGTCTGCAGGTCCAGTGAGTCTCTCCCTCAAGGTGTATGGTTGTCTCTGAGAGGTTATTACAACTCTGTCTTCTGTTCCTTCTGTAATGTGTGTGGCTAGTTCTGTAGCACAAGTGCATATGTAAGATTATCTTCAGTTAAATCTATCCTTGGTTTAGGGTATATTCCTGTTTGCCAACCCCCACCTGATCTTCTCACTTGTCTATGCATTTATCTGTAACCTGGTGTTTGGTGTTAGTGCTAATGCAGTTCTCTGCATATACTATTATTTGCCTCTGTTGCCTGTATCTTAGGTGCATGTTTCAGTGTCCTTCCTTTCCCCATTGTCATCATGCTGGTCACAGACTCTTTCCATACCATCCCTCCCCTCACCCCAATCAACATGTGACCCCCAACCAGTTTGAAATTTTTCCTCTCCTTCCCTCCCATCCCTGGTTACCTACAAAGTGAGATTCCTTCCCTAAGTAAACCTTTCCTTGACTTTTTGCAATAATGGGCTCATACAATATCTGTCCTTCTGTGGTTGAGTTACTTCACTCAGCATAATGTCCTCCAAATTCATCCACGTTGTTAGATGATTCATGTATTCTTCATTATTCTTTAATGTAGCATAGTATTCCATTGTGTGAAAGTACCATAGTTTGGTTATTCGTTTATCTGTTGATGGGCATTTAGGTTGTTTCCATCTCTTCACTATAGTGAATTGTGCTGCCGTGAGCGTGTGTGTGCATGTCTGTTCGTGTCCTCTCTCCCACCTCTTCAGGATATATTCCTAGTAATGAAATTGCTAGTAGGTGATAGTAACTTTGATCACTTGGTTAAGGTGGTATCTGCTAGGTTTCTTCACTGTAAAGTTATTGTTTTCACATTTGAAATTAATAAGTAATTAATAATTCATGTGAACAATAATTTATTAATAAATAATTTTTGGAGGATAGGTGTGTTGTTGTTGGGTACCTTCAAGTCAGTTCCAACTCGTAGCAATGCCATGTACAACAGAATGAAACACTGCCCAGTCCTGTGCCAGCCTCACAATCATTGCTATGCTTGAGCCCATCGTTGCAGCCACCGTGTCAGTCCATCTTGTTGATGGTGTTCCACTTCTTCTCTGATCTCTACTTTACCGAGCATGATAATCCTTCTCCAGGGACTGGTCCCTTCTGACAACATGAGCAAAGTATGTGGGATGAAGTCTGGCCATTCTCGCTTCCAAGGAGCATTCTGGCTGTACTTCTTCCAGGACAGATTTGTTCATTCTTCTGGCAGCCCATGATATTTTCTTTTTCTTTTTTGAGAAGATTTAAGTTGTCAGGGATTTCATTTCACTTGGATCCATAGTCAACATCCATGGAAGCAGCAGTCAGGAAAGAGATAACTTACTGCACTGGGCAAATTTGGTGCAAAAAAACTCTTTAAATTGTTAAGGAGCAAAGACGTCACTTTGAAGACTAAAGTGTGTCTGACCCAAGCCATGGTATTTTCTTTCTTTCTTTTTCTTTTTTTTAGGTGTAAGTTTACAGAGCGGTTTGTTTCACATTCAGTATCACGTGTACATTTAGTTTCACTCCCCATTTACCATCCCCAACCCTAACCTAGTCTCCTCCCTTCTCTGCCCAGTGCCCCTCATAGTTATGCACTCCTGTGTCCTGCATTTCCTCCATGTGAGCTTTGCCCCTCTGGTGCCCCGTGGTTGACTGCTCCAAGGGATGCATTTCCATAGAGTATGTGGGTGTGTCACCCTGGGTTGAGTGGTCTGCCTGTACATCTTGTTTACTGTTGGGCTGAGAGCAAGCTCCTGGGAGTGAGTTTTATTCCAGCCCCAGAATTTTCCCAGGGCCATAGTATTGGGCTGTCCATGGTATTTTCAATATGTTTTGCCAACACCATAATTCAAATGCATCAATTGTTCTGAGGTCTTTCTTATGGATTGTCTAACTTCCACACGTGCAAGAGGCAACTGAAAATACCATGGCTTGGGTCAGGCACACTTCAGTCTTCAAAGTGACATCTTTACTTCTTAACACTTTAAACAGGTCTTTTGCAGCAGATTTGCCCAGTGCAATACAGCATCTAGTTTCTTCACTGCTGCTTCCATGGGTGTTGATTGTGGGTCCAAGTAAAGTGAAATCCTTGACGACTTCAGTCTTTTCTCCATTTATCATGATTTTGCTTATTGGTTCAGTTGTGAGGATTTTTGTTTTATGTTGAGGTGTAATCCGTACTGAAGACTGCAGTTGTTGATCTTTCGCGGTAAGTGCTTCAGCAAGAAAGTTTGTGCCGTCTGCATATCACGAGTTGTTACTGAGTCTTCCTCCAATTCTGATGCCGTATTCTTCATATAGTCCAGCTTCTTGGATTTTTTGCTCAGCATACTGTGTAAACGTACTATTCTTCTTCAGTTTTTATCTAGTAGTTTTAGCATTTAGTGGTGAATCCAGAAAGTATCAATTATTACGGTGATAGTTACAAAATGGCAATTTACTTAATTATTTCTTCTATGCTTGTTACTTGACTGGGTAGGACCTTTGGAGTTTGGTTCAGTGAAAAGATGTGTTAAGATGTGAAGACAAACATGAGATTAATGATGAAAGTGATGTAGTTAGGGAAAAAACTGAAGCCAGAGGGAAGGAACCAAAATGGAATGGTCAGGAGATTGGGTCTCCCTGCAGTCAAAGTAAATATCCTGGGCATAAGAGAGTAAGAGGCCTGGAGGGACAGGAAGCTAGGGCCAGAGGTAGGGATCTGGGAGTTTGAGATTTCCAGCGAGGAGCAGGTCCCAGTATTGGGATCTAGGGGTTGCAATGGATTCAGGGGATTAGTGGAATGAAGAGAGAGTGTTCAGTTAGGAGCTGGTTGAGGAATTCTAGGACTCGAGTAGTGACTAAATCATACATATGGCTGTGGAATTGGCCCTGAACGAAGGAGCAGCTAGAGGAGCAGTTTTATAAGCAGTGTATCAAAGTTGTCCTCCATTGTGCATGATCCATAGTGTTTCCATGGGTGGTACTGACAAGGAGGAGCCTAGGAGAGTAGAGGAGCCAGGTCATGGGTCCAGACGGAAGTGTTTTGGTTGTAAATGAAGGAGCAATGATTTATAAGTGGGGAGAAGATGGAAAAACAATGCTGTTTTTCTCACCTTTCGTCCTGTTGAATGGGCATCCATAGGTAGTACAAATGGTAAGTACTGTTAACCAAAAGACACTCAGAGGCGCCCCTTGGAAGAAAGGCCTGGCAGTCTATTTCTGAAAAATCAGCCCTGTAAAACCCTGTGGAACATAGTTCTTCTCTGATACACACAGAGCTTCCAGGAGTTGGCATCGACTCTGTGGCATCTGTTTTCATGTTGAATGACCTTCACCTGAGAGGCCCTCAGAAGGGAACATCTTCTGAGGAGAGTCAGAGGGGCAGGAGAAGGATAGCAGGCCAGGTTGCCAAAGAATAAACAGTAAGAGGAGTGGGAGATACTCAGGGTAGTCCTGGGATGAGAATACATGCCCAGAAGGAAAAGAAATAAAAGACAGGGTGGTGTGAGCTGGTGTCAGGACTGTGTGTGGACCTTTGGGGCAGGAATGGCCCTTTTTCTGTAAAGGGCCAGATAAACTCACTGCCTCAAGTCGACCCCTCCTTGGGTTTCCGAGGAGGCGGTATCTCTATGGAAGTAGATTGCCCAGTCTTCTTTCCGAGGATTGGCTGGTGGGTGTGAACCGCCAGCCTTCTGGTTAGCTGTCATATGCCTTAGGCTACGTCACCAGAGCTCGCAAGGCACAGATAGTAAATATTTTTGGCATTGTGGATGTTATAACCTCTTTCACCTACTCAACTCTGCCACTGTAGTGTGAAAGCAGCCATAGTGTACAAACAATGAGTGTAGATGTGTTCCAATAAAATTTTATTAATGGTAATTAAACACTGAATTTTATATGATTTTCATGTGTCACCAAATACTCTTGTTTTGATTTGTTTTTCCTTAACTATATGAAAACATAGAACCTATTCTTAACTTACAGGTTGTACAACAAAAGACTTTGGGGCTGGATTTGACCTGTGGGCTATAGATAGCTTGCTGACACTTGCTCTAGAGAGAAGGTGTAGGAGTCAGTGTTAAAGCCTAGTCCTGGAGTCTCGGGATATTCTCAGATGGGAACTAAAATGTATCTTTTGGTAGTCATGAGTAATTTCGTTAATATCAGAGGCTCAAGAGTTTAGACTATGAGACTGCTAACTCTGAAACAAAGAGGAAAACTTTAAATAAAATGAACAGTAAAGAATATGGTAAAACATTTATGCAAGTAGTATAAGGTGGTTCTTTGCTATTTAAAAAAAAATGTCATGTGATGAAATATCTTTTTTTTTTAAATAAAACATTCCAACTATTTATATGTTTATAATTCAGTGACAATTACATTCACCACGTTGTGCAACAGTTGTGACTGCCTTCAATTTTTTCATCATCCTTAACACAGACCCCTTAAATGATACCCCCGTTTTCCCCTGCCATCTGCCCTGTAACCACTAGCTTTGGTCTCTATGCATTTGCCTGTTTGAGATATTTTGTGTAAGTGGGATCATACATTATTTGTCTCTTTTGTAATTGACTTATTTCACTGGGCATAATGTTTTTACATTTCATCCGCATTGTATCATGTATCAGGACTTCATTTCTTTTTGTAGTTGAGTAAGTCCATTGTGTGTATATGCCACCTATCCAGTTATCTTTTGACAGACACTTAAGACGTTTCTACCTTTTGACTGTTGTCAATAGTGTTGCAGTAAACCTTGGTATACTCGTATCTACTTGAATCCCTTCTTTTGGTCTCTTGGGTTTATACCTAAGAGTGGAGTTGCCAGGTCATAAGGTAGGTCTCTGTTTAACTTTTTGAGATACTGCTAAACTGTTTTCCACAGCAGCTGCACTATTTTTACATCCACAGTGGGTTAGGGTTCCGATTTTTCCACATCCTTACCAAAAATTTTCTGTTTTTCTGATAGTAGCCATTCTAGTGGGTGTGAAGAGGTACCTCATTTTGGTTTTGATTTGTATTTCCCTGTGGATTCCTTGTTTTTTAATTTAAAAAAAAAAAACATTTACAAATGTTTTTTAAAATTTTTAGTGAAAAATGCCTGATATGTGTAACGCCAGATGGCTCTCCAGTTCACTCTTTACACATTCAGTAATCCTCTGGTTTTAAGCTGCTCTGCTTACCTTCCTGGTCTCTGAGTCTGGCTCTTTCTCAGCTTACTTCACTTATGTAGTGACTCTCTGTTTCCTTGGGTGGAGGAGGCATGGTTCCTTGACTATATAGGGTGCTAGAATGCACCTAGTTATCCAGTTACTCTTATCCAAAATAAGGACTTTCACCAGACTGTTTTCATGGTAGCCCCCCACGCCTTAACATCTTGTTCCCTGGCCCTGTTAAATGCCAAGCCCCTTGATGGGCAGTTCTCTATTCTTGGGTCAGGTACCATTTCTCCATCTGCTTTCATCTTTCAAAATCTATTGAATTCTCTCACTCGCTGCTTCTGTCTTTCCTCTGAGGACATTGTTTTAGCAGCTTTGAGAGGGAGAGAGGAGATGAATGGGCATAGTCAGTCTGCCATGTCTTGTATCTTAAAATGAGTTGCCTGTACTCTGATATTATGAAAAGCCTCTCCCACTTCTCCCCTTTTCTTTAATCTTCTTGACTCTTATGTTGAATTTGTGATGAACTTTTAATGACTATAGTTAGAAAAATAGGTGGTGTAGTATCCAAGGCATTTGACTGCTAACCAGAAGGCTGGTGGTTCAAAACCACTAGCCATTCCTTGGAAGGAAGGTTGGGCAACCTACCTCCATAGTGATAACTGCCTCAGAAACCCAAGGAGGGATTGCTATGAGTCAGATCAGACTCGACGGCAGTGAGTGAGAGTTTTTGATCAATATTTGACATTTGTAAACTACTTTTATTTCTTTTCTCCAAAGGCAAATATTAGGCCAATCATTGTTAACTTGCTTTTTTTCATGCCACGTGAAACAGCAATGAAAATCGATGTGATTGGTTCTGTTTTAAATCAGTTTTCACCGGTTCAAGTTACTTATTAGTAAAAGGTGAATGAATGAATGAATGAATTATTATTATTTTTGCATTTTGAATATGGTCTTTTAGTTACAAACTATAGACACAGAATTCTCCTTTTTAAAAATATTTAAAATTTGCATCTGTACCTTGTATAATTTGAGTCATGTCAGTAACTTTTATTATAAAAGCAAAGTCCATAGCTGCTCAGGTCAGTGAGCCATTTTCACTGCCAACTTGGTAGGAGGCACACAGTGCTCTGTTCCTCTGTTGCAAGTTCCATCTTGATCCTCAATATAGGAGGTAACATGGTCATTGTATTATCATATCTTCCAATGCATGTAACAGAAAAATCATGCCACATAATACTAAAAAAAACTCAGTAGAGGAACTGCATGGACTAGACATCAGCTTGTGAGCTGTGTTCTCTAAATGTTAGTAGAAGAGAGGAGTGGACATTAACCAATTTTGCTTTGGGAAAAATAGAAAAAATAAATATATATATTGTCAGGGAAGGCCTGTTGAGGAAGTGATACCTAGATGGAGAAGTCATTGCATATAGTGACAACAGTAGGAAAGGAAGAAGGAATCCTGTGAGCCAAGAACTGCAGCCTCTGAAAAAGGAGAAGGGACATGGAGGTTGAGAGAGGCCAGTGCCAAGGACAGTGAGAGGTGGTTTGGCCGGAAGCCATGAGTCTCAAAAGAACTATATGTTTATGTAAGCTTTTTTTAAAAAAAATTTGGTGAAAATACAGCAGATCATAACTCTGGTCAACATGTCTACATGTGCAATTCAAGGACAGTGATTACGTTACATTCTTGACCTTGTATCACTGTTCTTGCTATCTTATCCCGTATTATTTCACCATCATTGACATAGACTCACTGCCCCATATGCTATTCATCTATGCTTTAGAGTTACTGTTGTCAATTTGATCTGATTAGATAATTGTTGGAGAGTACAGTGCTCAAGGTGACCTTTTTTTTTTTTTTTTAAACTACTTTAGCTAAGCTTTGGTTTAAAGATGACTTATGTAAGGGATTTATGTAAGATACTTACATTTTTGTTAGAGAAAATTAAACTTGAGCACTTACGTTTGTTGAGTTGCATTTACTAGAAAGTTTTACGGTTTAAATCTAATTAGCAGAATGTGAACTGGGTAAAGCTGTTGCCCCTAACGGCAGCTTGCTATTGTGAGAGAAGGTTGGATGAGGGGTCCGAGGGAAGAAGTGGGGTTGAGTTTTTTCTCCAACTTATAAACTCTCACAGGTGGGGAAATGAGCTGATAAAGAAAAGAGAGTGCTCATGGAAAATGGGCAACAAAAAAGGAGAAGGTGGATTCTAATTTGTACTGCTGCTGTGGATGACGTATCTTCTTTCTCCTCATTCCATTCAAATAAGAATAGAAGGAATTTAACCATTGAGATTTAATTTACATGCAATAAAATGAACATATTTTAAGGGTACAGTTGGTGAGATTTGACAAATACATAGACCTGTGTAGTCATCATGCCGATCAAGATACACAGTGTTTCTGTTGCTGCACAAAGTTCCTCCATGCCACCTTCAGCCACCCCAGGAAGCCACTGATCTGCTTTTTGTCGCTATAGATTAGATTTATCTTGGTGTAGAATTTCACACAAATGGACTCATATAGTATGTGCTCCTGTGTGGCTGACTTCTCTTATTCATCATGTTTAGATTCATCTGTGTTGTTGGGATTATCAGTAGTTTGCTCATTTTTATTACTGACATTAGGGTTGTTTCCATTTTGAGACTAATAGGAATATTTGTGTATAAGTCTTTATGTAAACATGTTGTTATTTTTCTTGGCTAAGTACATAGGCCTGCGATTGCTGGGTCACAGAGGGTTACTATGAGTCAAACTCAACTTGAGGGCACTAATGACAACATAGTATATGCTTAACTTCATAAGAAACTACCCAGCTGTTCTTGAAAGTGCCCTTTTATATTCCTGTTACAATATATGAGAGTTTACATTGTTGTATACATTGTTACATTGTTCCTTTACATTGTTGCCAACACTTGGTATTGTCAGTTTTTTGGCAGCAGTGGTTAAGTGTTCTGTTTGAACCTACTCTGCAGTGCTGCAGAAGAAAGACCTGGCTCTCTGCTCCTATAAAGATTAAAAAAAAAAAAAAAAAAATAACTGCCAGCGAGTTGTTTCTGACTCGTAGCAACTGCTCCTTGGGTTTCCGAGGCAGTATCGCTAGGGAAGCAGATTGCCCAATCTTCCTTCTGAGGAGTGGCTGTTGAGTTTGAACCACCAGCCTTCTGGTTAACAGTCAAATGCCTTAGGCACCATGCCACCAGAGCTCCCCCTATAAAGATTACAGCCTGGGAAGAAACTGTTGGGCAATGCTGCTCTGTCATGTGGGGTTGCTATGAGTTAAAAATCAGCTGGACAGCACACAACAAGAAGTGGTTATGTAGTTATATTTTGTTGTGTTTTTAATTTGTATCAGTTATTGAGGGAAGTCATGTTGAACATTACTTGTGTAGTATTGGCCATTTGTACATTTTCTTTAGTAAAGTATCTTTTCAAGTCTTTTGTCTTTTTTTTTTTTTGCTCTTTTTTGTATTATTGAGTTGTTTGAGTTCTTTAAATATTCTGATACAGGTTTCATGGCAGATATATGTGTTGGAAATATTTGTTCCCAGTTTGTAGTTTGCCTTTTAATTTCTTTAATTATTTCTTTTGAAGAGCAGAAGATTGTTTTTTTCAGTATCTTTCAAGTATTAACATTTTCTTTTATGGTCCTTTTTGTATTCTGCTCAAGAAATCTTTGCATGTCCCTAGGTTTTCTTGTCCACTTGCCTGTCAGTTTGTCATACTGTGGTGGCCTGCGTGTTGCTGTGAGGCTAGAGGCTATGCCACTGGTATTCAAATAGCAGCAGGGTCACCGATGGTGGACAAGTTTCAGCAGAGCTTCCAGACGGAGACAGACGTGGGAGAAGGAGGGGGCCATCCACTTCTAAAATATGCCAGTGAAAACCTTATGAATAGCAGTGAAGCACTGTCTGCTAAATTACTGGAAAACTTGAAGAATAGCCCTGAAACTTTGTCAACGATGGGCTTAGGCATAGCAAGGATTGTGAGGCTGGCACAGGACAGGGCAATATTTCGTTCTGTTGTACAGAGGGTCACTCAAGTTGGAGCTGATTCGATGGCACCTACCAACAACAGGTTTTCTTGTGGAACAGCTGTCAAATAGAAGTATCACATGAGCCACATAGGGGATTTCAACTATTGTAGTAGCCACATGAAAAAAGTAAAAAGCATTCAAATTGATGAACTAACATATCTTACTTAACCTCTAACAAACAAACAAAAACAAAAAACAAAAACAAACCCATTGCCATCAAGTCAATTCTGATTCATAGTGACCCTCGCTGGGTTTCCAAGGCAATAAATCTTTACAGAAGTAGATTGCCCGGTCTTCTTCCATGGAGCGACTGGTGTGTTTGAACCTTCTGGTTAGCAGTCAAGTGCCTTAGGCGCTGTGCCACCAGAGCTCCTTACTTAACCTAATATGTGGAAAATTTGATCACTTCAACATGAAATCAATACAAAAATTATCAAGGTATATATGTATTTTCCACAAGTCGTAGAAAGCCAGCATGTGTTTTACACTCACAGCAAAGTTCAGTTTAGCTACATTTCAGGTTCTCAGCAGCCACACATGGCTAGTGGTTCCTGTATGGGACAGGGCAGTCCTAAAAGGTTTATAGTTCCTTATATTTAGGTCTGTGATCTAATTTTATGTAATTTGTGCATATGGTGTGAAGTACAGATTGAAGTCTATTTTGTCCGTACAGATAACCAGTTCCCATTTATTGAAAAATATTATCCTTTTCTCATGGACTTACATTATGCCTTTGTCAAAAATCAGTAAAATCATATGTTTGGGTCTACTGATTAACACATTTATATTTATGATAGTGTCAAAGTGTCTTGATTACTACAGTTTTATAGTAAGCTTTAAGATCAGTTAGTATAAAGTCTTCCAACCTTATTCCTCTTTTTGAAGATTATTTTTCCTCTTCTAGGTTCATTTCATTTCCATATGAATTTTAAAATCAACTTGTCAATTTCTACAACAAATCTGACAGGAATTTTGATTGAGACTGTGTTAAAACTATGGATTACTTTGAGAAGAATTGACATCTTAACAATATCGAGCCTTTGGAACAATGAATATCTCTCTCCATTTATTTAGGCTTTCATTAGTTTCCCTTAGCAATGTTAATTTTCTTCCTAAATTTTATGTTTTTGATCCTATTAGAAGTGCTAAGAAATAAATTCTGCCAACAGCGTGAGTGAGCCTGGAAGGAGACTCTGTGCTCTAGCAGAGAGCCCCCCTGGGCTTCATTCCCGCTCGGTGAGAGCCTGGGCAGAAAACCCAGCCATGCCCTCCCTGTACTTCTGACCCATAGAACTAGGAATAAATGGGTGTTTTCTTATTTTCTTATTTTAAATTTTATTGTGGTAAAAATGCATGTAACACATTTACCAATTCAGCATTTTTTTTACACGTACAATTCAGTGACATTGACTACATCCTATTTGGTCACCATCAAAAGGGGTGCTGTTCAAAGACAATGTCTTACACCCTACTTTGGGGTGTAAAGTGGCTGAGGTCTGAAAAGCTTGTGAGCAGCTGTCTAAGGTACAACTATTAGCCTTTCCCATCCAGAGCAAAGAAGAGTAAATAAGAGCAAAGATACATGGAAACAGTTGGTCCAGAGGATTAATGGACCATGTGAACGCAGCCTCCATGACTCTGAGGAGAACTGGATGGTGCCCACCTGCCACTGGTGACTGCTCTGAAAGGGATCACAATAGCAGGTCCTGCATAGAATGAGAAAAACGTGGGAGGAAACCTAATATTATATATATATAAAAATAATAAGGCTTACTGGTCTGAAAGAGACAGGTGGAACCCCCAAGGCTGTGGCCCTTAGCTACCCTGAAACTGAACTCACACCCATGGGTCAACTTTCATCCAGAGAGTAGACAGGCCATACAGTGAACAATGACACCAGGGACGTGTGCACTCCTTAGAACAACCAACTATGTATGAAATCAAAAGGGCAGCGTTTTCCTAGGGATAAAGCACAGAAGGAAGGAAGGGGTACGAAAAAAGGAAAATGGAAACGGTAAACACAGGGAGGAAATGGGACACGTGCTGTTACATTGTGGAGATCGTCATCAGCGTCACAAAACAAAGTGTGTGTCAATTCTTGAATGGAAAAACAGTTTGTGATGCACACTTTCACCTAAATCATAATAAAAAGAAAAATAAAAAACCAAAATGAGTGCTGTTTGAAGTTCCTAAATTTGTGGTCATTTGTTCTGCAGCAATATGTAAGCATTGCACCCTTGCTTGCGAGTAGATAGAAATACAGCTGACTTTGCATCCTGCTACCATGCTGAAGGCAGGTATTAGTAGGGGTCCCCTCACCCCCCGGTGGATTCGTTAAGATTTTCTTCTTAGAGAACATTATTGTTTGTAAACAGAGACAGTCGTACTCCCCCTATCTCTAAGCCTTTTATTTTGTATTTTGTTTATTGTATTAAGACTTTCAGAGTAAAGTGGTGAATGGGCGTCCTGGACTTGTTCTTAGGGTAAAGCATCAGTCTTCCACAGTCAAGTATGATGTTAACTTTAGGTTATTCACAGGTGCTCATTGTAATGGAGTGACTGGTGGCTCCTCAGAAAATGTCTGTGTCATAGTTCCCATAACCTGGCAATATTACCTTATTTGGAAAATGCGTCTTTGTAGATGTAATTAAATGAAGGGTCTTGAGAAGAAGAAATCCTCTTGTATTATATGGGTGGGTCCTAAATGCAATGATAAATATCCTTATAAGGCAGCACAGAGTACACACACAGAGGAGAAGGTGATGTGAAGGATGGAGGCGGAGATTGGAGTGATGTGGCCGGAAGCCAAGGAATGCCGACAGCACCAGAAACTGTAAGCGGGAAGGAAGTTGTACTAGTTTCCTAGGGTTCCTGTAACAAATCACCACAAACTGGATGGTTTAAAAAACAGCAGTTCCTTCTCTCATAGGCTCGGGGCAAGGACTTGGAAATCTAGGAGTTGGCTGGGCCATGCTCTCAAGGCGCTAGGGGAGAATTTGCTCCGTGCTTCTCTCCTACTTTCTGATGGTGGCCACCAATCCTTATCAATTCTTGGCTTTGCTAGTAGTGGCAGACATACTACTCCAGTCTCTGTCTTCACCTTCGCATGGTACGCTTTCTCTTCTTAAAAGGACACCAGTCATTTTGGAATAAAAAGCGCCCTGGTGGTGCAGTGGTCAGGTGCTTGACTACAAACCGAAAGGCTGACAGTTCAAATCCACCAGGAGAACCTATCAGCTGCTTCGTGGGAGAAAGATGTGACTGTCTGCTTCTATGAGGATGATAGCCTTGGAAACCCTATGAGGTAGTTCTGCCCTGTCCTACAGGGCTGCTATGAGTTGGAATTATCCTGACAACACACAAGAAGATACTGGTTAAGCTCTCCGCCTGACCCCTTCTTAACTAATTACATCTGTAAAGACCCTATTTCCAAATAAGGCCACATTGTGCGGTTCCAGGTAGAACATGAATTTTGAGAGGACGCTCTTTAATCCATTGTAACAGGATCTTCCCTTGGAGCCTCCAGAGGGACTGCAGCCCTGCTGACACTATGGTTTCAGACTTGTGGCCTCTAGGACTGTGAGAGAATACACTTCTTTCTTTCAAGCCACCCAATTTATATTTGTTTAGTGCAGAAGCCACAGGAAACTCATACATCCCTTATCAGGTAAAGGAAGTTCCATTCTATTCCTTGTTCTTTTTAGATTAGATATTGTTGTTGTTGTCGTGTGCCATCGAGTGGGACCCGACTCATAGCGACCCCTCCTTGGGTTTCTGAGGCAGTATCACTGTGGAAGTAGATTGCCCAACTTTCCTTCTGAGGAGTGGCTGGTGAGTTTGAGCCGCCAGCCTTCTGGTTAGTAGTCAATTGCCTTAGCCACTATGCTACCAGAGCTCCTTAGATATTGGATTAGATACTGGATTTTGTTAAATGCCATTTCTGCATCAATTGAGATGACATTCTTCCCATTATTTTGTTAATGTAGGCATGATACTGCCTCGGAAACCCAAGGAGGGGTCGCTATGAGTCGGGTTTGACTGGACGGCACATAACAACAACAACAACAACAGTCATGCTCTATATAGACTGTCTGTTCACGTGGTATTCATTTTAGCCAGATCATAGCTGTTACCCCCTCTTAGTAACCTACTTATAAAAGCATAGGGTCCTGACATTTGTATCAAATTGTAAATACGTCAGAGTGAATCTTCTTGCTCTTTATTTGCTAAAGAAATTCTAGCAAGTCATTGAAGAGTCTGTAGAAGAAAAGCATATCTCAGAGTACTTTGAAGGTAAAACAGTGATTATGGAATTTATACTGAGTGGTTCTCTATTGAACAAGGACCACCAACTGGGTAACCCTGTCCTTTGGTTTGGCCTCGAGAGATACTTCATTTGTACTCAATATGGTTTTCAAACTTAGGAGATTGTTTGCTGAAACATTTAATATCTTTCTTCTCTTGAAAATTACACAGATTTGGCAGCACTGCCCTGAATTCCAACATGGCAGCCATTTGCCAGCATGTACAGTCCCACTCTTCATTGTTTTAAACTCTGTAGAGCTTTGAGTATGCAGCCTGTACTGTAAAACCTTTGTTTGGCACATTATAGTGCCAAGGCTTGTGTCACTAAAGGAAGGCTTAGTGGAAAGGGGAGTCCCAGCCACCAGGCCAACATATTCATGTTCAGAGAGAACTTGTAGGAATAATGTAAAAACGGGGAAAAGAAGAGGGGGGAGGCAATTTTCATATAATTCATTATCAAAGAGAAGGATTTAGACAAAATCATTTCTGGATAAAGATGACAAAGGGAAGCAATAAAAAATTAAATACAACCTTAAACCACCCAAAAGAAAGTAGTAAAACAAACAAACAAACAAACAAACAAAACCAAAAACTCACTTGGTCCAATCAAAGAAAGAAAAGTATACAACCCTATGACATACAATTTGAGAAGTGATGGCAAAGCAAAGATAACAAAGGTTCTGTTGAAGTGTGGTGTGTCTCCAGATGTGCCTATGGGCCACTGCAGCCCTCCACTGATGGCCAAAAGATGGATCCAGACAACAGTCAGATCAAATCCAGAGAACTCTCACAAATGTCCTCCAATGTAGAACAATGTGTCACCCCTGTGAAAAGTCCTGGAAACATAACACTGGGGTGGATCGTGCCAGAGGCAGGAAAGTTTGCCCCCTGGGGGGTACTGTGCTGAATTGGGCAAAGGGACTGAAAGCCAGAGGGGAGGTAAGCTCTCTGGGCTTGAAGATGTGCTGCTAGTGTAGTAGGATGCAGGACTTAAAGGACTCTCAGAAGTGAAATTCCCCCAGCAAGCGCTGTACTCTGGTCTAAGTCCAATTTCCTCTTCCCTCTGTCTCCAAACACCTCAGGCCACAGAAAAAGTAAGAAGCAAATTGAGCCCTAAAACTGAAGCTCCTTCCAGAGCAGATGATCCCAGTAAAGAGGACAGTGTGCCAAGAGTTCATGCTCAGTATGTTAGTGCAGATAGGTCTGTTGTTAACTTCTGCAGATGAGCAAGATGAAACTATATGACACAGCCTTTCCACAAACATGCTGTGATGGGGAGACGGGAGTGGTACGTGTGGTGAATAGCAGGCAGAAGATAAAGACCTGGAAGAAAACCAAGGAACAGACATTTATGTACCTTGTATGCACTTTATAGAAAAATAAAATTAATATGAATTTCACAAAACACCTCAAGGACAGATGATAAGAATGTTATGGAAAGGGAAATTGCCCATTGAAAAAACTAATCCAGTAACCTAGAACAACTATTGAATAGACTCTTTTGAGATAGAGTGGATGCAAAGCAAAAGACGATGAATATGGAAGACATCAAATATAAGAATAATTGGTGATTGTAAAGTAGAAAATCTAGCAAATGAAAAACTTATTCAGAGATATAATATGAATGGGACATTATAATAAAAGAACAGAATTCATAAATTTAAAGATCATACTGTATATACTGGGAGCTCTGGTGGTGTAGTCCTTAAAGCATTTGACTGCTAACCAGGAGGCTGGCGGTTCAAACCCACCAGCCACTCCTCGGAAGGAAAGTTGGGCAATCTACTTCCGTAGTGGTACTGCCTTGGAAACCCAAGGAGGGGTCACTATGAGTCAGATCTGACTTGAGGGCAATGGGCCGGGAGACTGTATATACTGGGGAAAAAACTGATACAGAATTGTAGACACTGGAGACATAGCTCAGATAAGGACCTTAAGGGGGGTACTTTCATGATAACTCTTAAAGCAACCAGCAGAAAAGCAGAATCACCCCGATGGGAAAATTCACAGGATTCACATAGCTCCCAGACGTCTTTGATGTCAGCAGTCAATGACTCGGTTGCCTTCTTCTGATAGGTTTTGAAGGGAAGTGTTAATCCAAAATATTTTCCGAGCTAAGTTTTTATTTCTGTATAAAGATAAAAACCAGATCTTCGCAAACTCCAAAGTATAAACCCTCAGAAAAAAAAAAAGAAAAAGACTTGGAAGGGAAAGCCGTCCATCAAGAAGTAAATGCGAATAATCCAAGAATGGCGAAGTTGTGATGAACGCTGAAGTCATTTAAATATATAGTTAAGACCAAACATCTGGAAGAATTAAGACCGCAGAGCAATTGCAAATGTTCTAATTGCTAGGAAGCCAAAAGTAATGTAATCAAGGGAAATCGGCAGGTTGGAGGTGAAGGTGGCTGGCAGTGAGTGTAAGGACGCTAAATAACCTCATCTTTCAGAGCTGTGAGACTGTCTAAAACAAACATATAGTGAATTACTTGTACCTTTCGTAGTCTTTTTACTATGTATGTATAAGCCTCCTTTAGGAATGTGTATCTTATAAGGAGGAAAACAGTCTCGATTTATTTCAGTTTACTCTTAAATTTAGATAACGTTATGTTTTTTTAAAATGACTTAAAGCATGCAAAATGTAATTCCTTAAGTATAAAATTCTGTCTTGTCTCTCTGTGCTCCAGCTTTGTCATCTATCGGAGGGGAATACTTGTATTTTTGAGGGTTGCGGTGAGGATTAAATGTATTTACTTGTAAAGTGCTTCGAACAGTGCCCGGCTAATAGTTAGTGGTCAGATGTACGCTGCCACTATCATCTTAAGCCTGCACGAATAGGAGGTCAGTAAGTTTGGCCTGTTGCGAGTGTCCTCCTAGCATCTGTCGGTTTCTAATTTATGGTTTGGCTCCGGGCGGTTCATCCTGGTGGTGACTTCAGCAAACAGTCTCTGATACAGGGCTTCGGGCTGGATTGGGTCTACCTGCGCCAGCTCTGCACCTGGACGATCTTGGGTTTGCCCCCACGTATGACTCAATCGGTTGGCCGTCCAGGCGCCTGTCCTCTTCCTCCGCCGCCGCCTCCGCAGCCGACCCCCTGGCTCCCCAGCGGGGCCTCCTGCTGCCACGTGACGCCCCCGCCAGGGGCCCCAGCGCCCTCCTCGCGGACGCGCCGTTCTGGCTCCCGGGCTCCGCCTGTGAGCGGCCTCCTCGGCGCAGCCATCCTCGCGCTGCTGCTGGCGGCAAAGCCCACGGCATCTGCTGTTTGTCATTCAGCCCACTGGGAACGCCCTACGCCCTGATTTAGACACGTCTGGGCTGTCTTCTCGCTCGGCTCTCCTGGTGGACGGACGCGCGGACGGACGGGGCGGCTCTCCCGAAGCCCGCGCAGCGCGGGCCTGGGCGCGCGGGGCGCTTCCCCGGGTCGCCGTCATGGCCGCGGAGGTGGCGCGCCCGAGCGGCCCTGCCTGAGTTCCGGGGGTGCCCGACCCTGCAGGGTAGGTGGTGGGTCATCGCGGCCACGCTGCCTGGCAGAGGGCGCGCGGCGGGCCTGGGGGCGGCGGGCGGAGGTTTGCCGCGGTGCGTGGTCCGGGTCTCGGCTCCGAGCCGCGCCGAGAGGGTGTGCCGGTGCCGACGCGCCGCGTACGTGACGGTCCTGGGCTCGCTCCGGACCAAGTGTGCAACTCCCGACAGATTGTCACTGGGCAAGCCAAGAAGGCTTTCCAACCTTCTTCGGACTGGTAGTTTTTAATGCCACTCATTGAATGAAGCATTCATGTATTTTTGGTAAACAGTAAATAGACTCGATTTTTGAAAACGTGATACTCTGATCTCTCCACAAGGGGAAAAAAAGTCTTAAAAGTAACAGGGTGACTAAACATGGAATGTTTGAGTTTACGTCCATTCTGGAAAATGAGAATTTATGTTCTTTAATAGTCTGTGCTGCATCATTATGTGTACTCTTTAAAATCTTCAGATATTTGAACATTTTCTAGAATAGATCATTGGTAACTGGTATGCAACCATGGTTTAACCTCAGCATCAAACTTTAAGGATGGTGGTGGGGATTTTGACTTCTTCAAAAAAAATATACTCCTGTAATTTCAATTTTTTTTTTTTTTTTAACAAACGTGTTACTTTTATGTTTTAGGAAACCAGTAAAAATTAAAAATAGAAACACTCAGCTTAGGTCCTCCTTCTTCCAGGAATCCTTCTCTGGCCCCTCCCTCCGCAGTCAGGATCGGAGGCCCCTCCTGTGAGCATTCCGGGGCCTCACCGAGGTCCTGGTCCCTTATGTCCTCCCCCCAGCCCCTACCCCCCGTGAATTAACCCGTCAGTCTCCTTGGGGTCCCAGGGGTTGCTTAGCACATGGTAAGTGTTTGATACTGTGTAGTAACCAAATGAGAAGATTCAATACTCTGACTTTTCACATTTTCAGCTCTAAAATTATATTGTGATCAATTTATATACACGGAGATAACAACAACTGTTTAAAAGTTAGGGATGTACACAAGTGAGCAGTGTGTGTGTTCCATGACCTGGCAGTCCGGACATTCATCCACTAGAGCGATGGTCGAACAAAGTTTGAAGCCCATTTTAGTGGATCGTGAAATCAATTAATAATGATCAACATTTATAAACGGGGACCAGTGGGAAATACAATCTGTCCCACATCATAGGATATTTGCTTCAAATGAAGAAACTTTTTTTTTTTTCCTTTAGTTTTATATACACAGATCTGTGTGTCATGATGTAAAATGTCATTTCTTACTATGAGTCATGGTCAGAAAAACCCTGAAAGTGACTGTCCTAGATAAATTTTACACATACACACAGCAGACATGTATAAGAAAGTTTACTATGGTGTTGTTAGTAATAATACCAAAAAAGCCGGACGCAACCTTCATGTCCATCCCAAGGAGAAAGGTAAACTATACTCTAGTCATAGAATGGAACACAATACAGCAAGGGAATGAAACAGTTTTGTGTTTCAACACAAATGGATCTCAATAATGTTGAGGGAAAAAAAAAAAAAGTTGCAGAAGAATACTGTATGATGTCATTTATGTAAAATTCAGGACCTGGCAAAACCCAGCTATTGTTTAGGGATGCATACATAGATGATAAAAGTAGCAATGAAAAACATAAAGACATTAATGCCATGCAAGTCAAGTTAGCCGTCATCTCCTAAGACAGCAAAGGGGTCTTGAAGGTAAAGGAGTACATGGGGGGAGGGCTTTTGGGAAGCTGGAAATTCTTTATTATCTGACCTGGAAGATGGTTACATGGATGTTTGCTTTATAACACTGTTAAATAGTACACGTATGTTTATATGCTAACTTCCCAAATAAAGTACATTAAAGTATGAGTGTCCTAAAATAAAGACTCCTGAGTCCAGGGTTCTAGTCTTCTTTGTACTTTGGCATCTGTTTTAAAAAAAATAAAACCATGATCAGAGAGAAGGACCTAGGGAACTTCAACAGTATTAGTATATTCTGTTTCATAAATTATGTGGCAGATGAATCTGTATTTATTATTCTTTACATGTCTTTGTACCTTAAATAATCTGTAATAATTTTAAAGTATTTAGAAGAAAATTAAAATCATTCAGAAATAATATTGTAAACATTCTGGTGTGTTTGCTTTCTTACAGAAAAAAAATTGTATTTTTTTTTCTTTAACACAATTAGATTTATATTTTATATAATTAAGCTAACATCAAGTTCTTTTATGAGAAAAACTGAAAAGCATGTAAAAATACAACAAATCCTCATGGACCTTCACTGAGGGTTTAAAAAATGCTAACATGTTGTCATATTTACTTCAACAATTTCAGTTCCTCAGTTGCTCTAGCCACATTTCAAGTGCTCAATGGCCACACATGACTAATGGCTATTACTTTTAATATTATATTATAGAGCAGAACATTTCCATCATTGCAGAAGTATCTGGTGGAAAGCATTGTTCTAGACATACATCCTTCATTGGTTCTGTAAACTACAGACATTAACCTTTTCTTTGTGTTTTTTTGTCTTAAGACATTCTTTCTCTACTGTTACAGGAATGTATTCTGAATTTTTCCTACAGTTTTTATTTTTCTCCCACAGTTGTTTCACTTGCCTGGAAATAGAGATATATATGTATTTTGTTTTTGTTGTGAGATCAAGGTTAATTAATTTTCTTTTTCCAATTTGGAAAGGTAATTGTCCCAGTACCAGTGATGTGCAGTGGCACCTCTGTCAGATACATACTCCCTCGCATGCGTGGGCTTATGGCTGGGCTGTCGGCTCTGCTGGAAGAGACTGGTCATTTGTCTTTCTGTCTGCAAATACTATAGAATTTTAACTACTGTAGCTTTGTGTGTAGTATAGCGTTAGGTTCTAAGAATTTAAGTTTTCCATTGTGATATTTGTTTCTTTGCCTATTAGATTTTCAGAAGTACTTCTAGTTCCAAATGTGTAAATTTTTTGAGCTATCCTCTTGTTTCTTACTTCTGACTTGCACTGTAGTCAGCAAACGAATTCTGTATGATACCAATTCTTTGAAATTTGAGAATTGCTTTATGGCCTCATGGTTAGTTTTTCAGCCACTCCTCGTGTGACTGAGAAGAATATGTATTCACAGACATTGGGGCAAGGTTCTGTGTACATGTGCCCCTTAGACCAAGCCTAAGAATTACGGTTGCCAAAGCTTTTTCAGTTTCATTAGTTTTTTTGTTGTGTGTGATCAATTACTGAGATATGTATATTAAAAATATCAAAGGACAATGATGGATTTTCTCAATTTCTTGTAATTCTGTCAAGCTTCTACTTTATAAAAGTTGAAATTTAATAGAAGTTTGGAATTGCTGTGTTTTGCCCATGAACTGGAACTTTTATCATTACATAGCGATGGTGTATGCTTCTCTTCCGCCCTAAAATCTATTTTGTTTTATAATACTATTGTCACATCTTTGTCTTGGTTAATACTTATTTAGAAAATCTCTTTATTCTTTCAGGTTTTCTCCTCATGTTTTGAGATTTGTCTCCTGTAAATAGGTTACAGCTGATTGTTTTTATTCTAATCCACTTTGACAATCTTTGTGTTTTAACTGGAGCTCTCAGTCCAATTAGGTTTAATGTGATTACTAATATAGTTAGGATTAAAGTTAACATTCTATTTTATGATATTTTTACCCAGCCTTCTCTGTGCTTTCTTTTTCCTCTTTCTTTCTTTCTTCTTTGCCACCTTTTAGATTGTTTCTTATTCCATTTTCTTCCCTCTTGATTAGCATGAAAATATGTTTTATCTCTGAGTAATTTCCTTTCACATTTTAATGTACAAACTTAATCTATTATTATTTGATTAGCTTCCAGCCAATCCAAGCACCCATTGCTCAGACTCGGGTTCACCTCTTGGCATTCGTGTTGTCATCTAGTGTTTTAGGTCCGTCTTGATAGTTCTGTGCTCCAAATTTGACATTATTTTTCTTTTTTATGGGTCCTTTACTTGCCATGCCTCTGTGCATCTCAGAACTCTTGTCTTGTTCTTTTTCTTCCTAAAGTGTATGCTCTAGAAGCTTGTTTATTAAGTGACTGTTGATGGTAAGAAAATGTCTTTGTTTTTCTTTCTTTCTGGAATGATGGTTCTATTGGGGATACAACTCCAGATGGATTGTCTTTCTCTCAGCTGTTTGGGGAGGTATCATTCCAGTTTACCTTCCAATGTTAGATTGAATAACCGATATTTGTTGGGACTGTGCCTTGTCTTTGCTTTGCTTTAAAGATCTTCTCTTTTCTCTCATGTTTTGCAGTTTTCTGACAATGTATATGTCAGTATGAGCATTCTGTTTAACCTGCTTTAGATTTGTTGAGCTTTCTTGTCTCTAAGGTTTTTGTTTTTCATCAATTCTGCAAAGTTTCATCATTTAATCTCTTTCACTATTCCCTCCTTCTTTCCCTCTACTTTTTCTGTTCTTTCCTTCAAGAATTCTGATTAGGCCTCTTATTCTCGCTTTTGTACATTTCACATATATGTTGTTCATGTTGAATTCTAGGTAATCTCTTCAGATCTGTATTCACGTATGTGTCTAATTTGCTCCCCCCCACCCACATTGAGCTATAATTTATGTACAGCAAAGACATAAAAATAAAATGGTACAACTTGATGAAATTTACATGTGTATGCACCTGTGTAAACACCATCCAGATCAAGATATAAAACATTTTCATCACTGCAGAAGTTCCCTCCTGCCCTTCCTGTCAAAGAGCCACCTCCCTTCCCTAGGCAACTACTGTACTGTCCTCAATTTTCTCACCATGGATTCTTTTTAAGTGTTCTTTAACATTATCTAAGTTGAACCATACATTTTATTGTTTTTTCTGTTGGTTTTCTTTCACTCACGTGATAATTTTGGGATCCATCCATGTTGGATAGGTAAGTAGTTCTTTTTCTTTTTCTCTATGGGAAAGGTTAACAGATTATGGCCTGTTCGTCATATGGATATATCACAATTTATTTATCCATTCTCTCACTGGTGAACAAAAAAAACTTTCCAGTTTTTGGCTATAGTAAATAAATTGCTGCACGGGTTCTTGAAACTGCCATTGGTGAATATGTTCTCCTGTCTCTTGAATATGAGCTGATTGGTGATACTGAGGTAGGTTGGTTACATTTCCAAGAATGTATATAATGTTAAACACCTTTTTATATGTTTCTTGACCATTAGATTTCTTCTGTGAAGTATCTATTCAAATTATCTGACCATTTATCATTAGGTTGTTTATCTTTGGTTAATGATTTTTACTTCCTTGTGTATTCTGCATGGGAAACCTTTGTCAAGTGCATGTTTGCAAATATTTTCTATTTTCTACCTGTCTAAAGTTTGCCTATTTATGCTCTTACTAGTGCTGTTTGCTAAGAAGAATTTTTTAAAAATTATCCCAATGTATCAATTTTTGGGGGGAGGAAGGGTATTTTGCTTTTTTTTGTATTCTTCCCACAGAATTTTCTCTCACCCTTATTTTTGTCCATCCTCGAGGTTTTGAAGATGTGCCTATGGTTTCCTGCAGATACTATAATTTTAGTCATCAACAGTTGGATCTATGGTTTATTTCCAGTTCATATTTTTATGTGTGGGGTGAGGTAGGGGTCAAGATCTACTTTCTGGGTTGAGATCCAACTGCTCTACCCCATTTTTTGAAAACATTTTTCGTATTGAATTGCAGTGAGACTTTCGTTGAAGAATGAAGGAATATTTACAGTTGAGTCTGTTTCTGGACTCTGTTCTGCTCCACTGGACTGTTTATCGATTCTTGCATCAACTCACACTTTTTAAATTACTGTAGTATGTAGTAAGTCTCCATGTATGGTAGTATAAATCTAGTTTTGTTGTTCTTAAGGACTGTTTTGGCTGTTTAGGTGCTTTGCATTTTCTTATGAGTTTTAGAATCAGCTGGTCCACCTCTATGTAAAAAACATCTCTCAGATTTTAGTTGAATTTGCATTGAATCTGTAGATAAACTTTGGGATTGTAGGTGTCATACTAATATTGAATCTTCCAATTTATGAACATGGTATATCTCTCCCTTGAATTCAGTTTTTCATTTACTTTCAGTGCTGTCTTGTAGTTTTCAGCAGAATTTACACATTCTCTGGTAAATTTGTTTGTAGATGTTTGATGTTTTTGATGTTACTGTAAATAGTTTTCTTTTTTCAGTTTTACTTTCCAACTGTCTTCATAGTATATAGAAATAGTTTTTTTGTGTGTATTAATCTTGTATTATGAGATTGTCTTAGTTTCCTAGTACTGTTGTTACATAAATACCAAAAAGTGGAAGACGTTAAAGAACAAAAATATCGTATTCCACGGGAATAGGGGTTAGGATTCCAACGCACATTTTGAGGGGAGGCACAGTTCAATCCATAATAATGATCTTGCTAAGTGCGCTTATTAATTGTACTTTTTTAAAAAAAGTAGTTTTTTTAATGATCTTGCTAAATGCACTTATTAATTGCACTTCTTTTAAAGTAGATTTTCTAAATCTATAATTGTGTCACTCACAAGCAAAAATACATTGAAATCTTCCTTTCCAATTTCTGTGCTTTTTTTTTTTTTTTCCTTACCTTATTGCACTGGATATACCTCCAAAACAATATTGAATAAAAGAAGTAAGAGTAGGTATCCTTCCTTTGGTGTTAATCTTAAGAGAGAGTAGTTCAGTATCTCTCTATTAAGGAGGATGTTTTCTGAACATTTTTGTAGGTGTTCTTTACCAGATTAAGGCAATTTCTCCTCTTTCTGGTTTACTGAGGTTTGTTTTCATGTAGCTTGTTCTGGAGTAATTTTAGGTTTACGGAAGAGTTATAAAGATAGTGTAGACTTTTCCTATAGACCCTTCACCCAGCTTCTCTAATAGAACCATGGTACAAAATTACAAAATTTTGTACAAAATTAACACTGAGACAATACTATTAACTACACTACAAGACTTGATTCAGATTTCCCCAGTTGTTCCATGAATGTCCTGTTTCTGTTCCGGGATACAATCTATACCACATTGTGTTGGCTGTCCCTAGTCTGGTCAGATCTGTGACAGTTTCTCAGTCTTTCCTGGTTTTTCAGGACATTGACACTTTTTTTTTAAGAAACTCTTTTTAAATTTTTATTTATTGTTATTTGAGTGAAAGTTTACAGAGCAAATTGGCTTTCTGTTCAACAGGTCATACACGTTTTATTTTGTGACATTTATTGCAGCCTCCATACTGTAATGACATTCTTTCCACTTCCTCCCTGTGTTTACCTTTTCCTTTCATCCTTCTTTCCCATCCCTTCCTACTTTTTGAGCTTTATTCCTGGGCAGCTGCTGCCCTTTTGATCTTGTATGGTTGATTGTTTTAATATGTACATACCTTCCTGATACTATTATTCACCTTATAGGTCTGTGGTGTGAGCCACAGGGGTGAGTTCAGTTCCAAGCTTGAAGAATGTCTAAGGGCTCTAATCTTGGGGGTTCCACCAGTCTCTATCAGACCACTAAGTCTGGTCTTTTATTATTATTATTATTATTGTTTTGAGTTTTGTTCCATATTTTGACCCTGACACCTTTGAAGAGAAGTGGTTGTGTATGTTGTAGACCAGTCCTCAATTTGGGTTTGTTTCACGTTTTCTTTTCTTTTGTAAAGTATGTTCTCCATTTTATTTATTTATTTTTTTCAGGTTAGTTTTTCTTCGCCCTTTAAGGACTCAGGTTTTCACAGGCTCTGGTGGAGATTCTGGGGCTGCACTCGCAGGTCTAGGTTATGATGGGGGTTGTGACAGTGTATCTGGTTCATCCTGAGGAAGATGAGTGAATGGTACACAGGATATTAATGCTATTTTTATAATTTCTCATGAGTCTTAAACTATTCAGAAATAAAAAGTTATTTTAAAAATGGGGAAAAAAAGTCAGAATGAGGGGGTTCTGCCTTTCTGGGCTGAGAAGGGTTTCTGACCACCTTGCTGTGAATGGCCCAATTCACACAATAATACAATTTCACACTCAGCTTGGGGAGCATGTATGTGTGAAAGAGACTCTTGTCAGAAATGTTCCTGATGGCTGCAGCCTCTACTGTGTTTCAAATCACAACCTTAATGGCCTTGTGTCTGAACACGCATGATGCAGCTCATGGGCTGCAGGTGGCTGTGGCCCTTTTCGTTAGGACCATTTTTCCTCCTTTCTTTGCCATCTTGGAAGTGCGGACCTGAAGCAAAGTGTCTGAGGTTTTCTTACAGTTAGACTAAAGATTTGGATTTTAGGGAAGAATACCATAGGGTCTTGTGTCCTTCTCACAGCGTCATAACAGGGGCACATGATACCAACATCAACTGGTGATACTGCCTTTGATCACATGGTTAAGGTGGTGTCTGTTAAGTTTCTCAACTGTAGCATTACTATTTTTCACAGTCTGCACTCTATTTGTTAGAGACAAGTACACACTCAAGGGGAAGGAAGATAATCACATAATCTGTGGACATATGTTAAATTCACCACAATAGTATATATTTTGAAGGAGATATTTCAAAGCTATGCAAATAACCTATTTTTCCTTAAAGTTTACCTACTAATTTTAGTACTTTTCAATGAATCTTGCCTAAATCAATGATTATTGTGGAATTGTAATAGTAATTTTCTTTTGTACATTTAATGTAGCTAGAATCCTTCTTGAAGCGAGACTTGTCTCTTTCCCCTTGTATATTTATCTTTTTTAATTATTTGTTTATATCAGTATGTTTTCAGGGATATTTTAGTCTTTGGTGTATAATTCAATACTATTTCTGTGTTTTTTAAATTGTTCCATCTTTGGCATTGGGAACTTTTTCAGGTTGGTCTTTTTTGTCAACAGGCCCTATTTTTTTTTTTTTTTTTTTTTAATATTTCCTTACTTTCTGTTTTCACAAAATGCCCTATATTTTCTTTGCCCCAATCTTAGAACTCGTCATTTCTCCAAGAAGCACTGATTTCTTTTAGTGAAGAATGGTACTTAGAGACCAATATCTGGGTGCTAGGTGTCCTTCTTGTAACTGGGTTGCTCCATTTCTAGTCTCTCTTAGTGCACAGAGCTAGGAAATACATGTAAGTATACTTGATGTTGAATTTTATCAGATGCTTTTTTTGTATCTATTGAAATTGTCACATAGGATTTCTTTCATAGTTTCATAATTGATGAATTATAAATACCTGACATTTTAAAGGATGTTTATCCACTAATTCTAAGAGCTTTATTGTGAGAGGGTTTCCAAAATATCTGGCTCTCCATATTGCCTGAGCGTATTTTCTTTTTTTTTTTTAATTGTGATTTGGGTGAAAGTTTACAGAGCAAATTCACTTTCCATACAGCAGTTCACATACACGTTGTCTGATGACATTGACAATTTACCCCAATCTGAGTGTATCTTCTTAAAATAGTTCTACAATACCTTTTAACATGTCTTAGGGAGCTCTGGTGGCATAGTGCCTAAGGCATTTGACTGCTAACCAGAAGGCTGGCTGTTCAAACCCACCAGCCACTCCTTGGAAGGAAGATTGGGCAGTCTACTTCCGTAGAGATATTGCCTTGGAAACCCAAGGTGGGGTTGCTGTGAGTGAAATTGAGTTGATGGCAGTGTTTGGTTCGGTTTGGTTAATGTGTCTTAGGGAAACCTTTTTTTTGGTTCTGCTGAATTGTCTTGGTTATATTTGTACCTTTCCCATTCCCTATGAATTTTAGTATGAGTTTATGAAGTTTCATGAAGAATCCTGTTGGGATTATGGTAGAAATGGCTTTAAGTTTGGCAGTTAGTGTGGGAAGAATGGACTTATTTGCCATATTCAATCATTCTAGTCATCTTTTTTGTCCTTCAGAGATACTTTATAAAGAAAGACTTGTACACATTTTGTTAAATTTTTTTCCAGATCCTTGTGATTTTTGTTGCTACTATGAATAGGTTGTTTCCCATTATATTTCCTAATTGGTTGATTATTACTTTGTAAGCGGTATTAAATTTCTGCTTAAAAGGACATGTTTGCAAGAAATGACAGTTTTTCCTTTCTCATCGTCATACCTCTTATTCTTTTGTATTTGTGTTATTTCACTGGCTGGGACCCCAGATGGAGTGAAGAGTATGGCAGTGAACAGCCAGTGGCTGTTCTTGTTTCTAGTGTAAATGGGAATGCTTCTGTAGCATGGCAGTGTATTAAATTGTTTGCTGGATATTTAAAGTTACCTTCTGTCCTACCTAGTTTTCTAAGAGTTTAAAATCATGAGTGGTATTTAATTTTATTAATAATTAATATGAATTAGTCAATCAATTGGACTCTGAGGCCAAACTTTCTGGGTTCAGAATCCTAGTTCTCCCATTTTCTTGCCGTGTAATCTTAGCAGTTACCCTCTCTGTACCTCAATTTTTTCATCTATAAAATACAGGCACTGAATGAACCTCATAAGATTATTGAGAGGATTAGATGAGTTAATACATAGGACAGGCGAGCAATTTCGTATTCCCCCCACTTTATCTCAGTGTAGTAGGTTATTTAAATTTTAATTCTTGAATAATTATATTATTATCTTGCTTTCTTGGTTAAACCTTACTTACACATATTTAAATGATCTGGATTGAATTTACTGTTTTATTTAAGGTTTTTTCTTTTCATGTAATATTCATGAGTTAGGAAGTAGCTGTTCTTTTGCTATAGCAAAGGACATCATGGATGAGATACTACTGAAAAAATTACACAAGAGCCTAGCAACTGATGTGGCAACATTCCCAGCATTCTGAAGTGATTTATGTGTGAATCTTTTGGTAGATATAGAGATATAGATATCTCTTGCATGAACAAATTAAAAACTTAGTATATATTGTGAAAAATAGCCACTTAAATGGAAGAATGAGTTTAGCTTTTCTACATGTTTCACCCTGAACATTTTAGCATTACATTTTCTGTGTGGGAATTTTAGTGTTTGCAATATTTGAAAAGATTCGTCATCAACAATAAATTGAGCACTCTTCTGTGAGCCAGGCAGTGTGTTTGTTGGTTTGGGATACCTCTCTTGGGCTGTGAACTCATTTTGAACATTGAAGGCAAGCCTTGTTGTATCATGCAGGGAAGCTCAATGTTACTTCTTTTCTTTTTTAGTTGGTAAAATTAGATGTTCTAATATCTTTTCTTCAGTCACTCCTTGGAAGGAAAGATTGGGCAATCTACTTCCGTAGTGATACCGCCTCAGAAACCCAAGGAGGGGTTACTATGAGTCGGGTCCAACTAGACAGCACATAACAACAACAGTATCTTTTCTAAGTATTTCTGGTGGTGGCAGTGGTTAAACACTCAGCTGCTAATCAGAAGGTCAGCAGTTTGAACCCACCAGCCACTCCATGGGAGAAAAAACCTGGTGATCTGCTCCCATAGAGCTTTCAGGCTAGGACAGATTTCTACTCTGTCCTTCGTATTGGAAATCTGTAAAGTTGCTATGAATTGGAATCAGCTCTGTGGCACACATTAACAACAGTATCTTACCTGTTTCTTTCACTCCTTTCAGTATCTTACTTTTGTTGTTGTTGTTGTTATGTGCTGTCGAGTCAGACCTGACTCATAGTGACCCCTCCTTAGGTTGCCGAGGCACTATCATTACGGAAGTAGATTGCCCAACCTTCCTTCCGAAGAGTGGCTGTTGGGTTTGAGCCTCAAGCCTTCTGGTTAGCAGTCAAATGCCTTACGCACTATGCTACCAGAGCTCCCCTTATAATGCTGCACTCTTTCTCTCTGCATTGAGATTTTCCTGTCCTTCCTGTTACGTGTAGTGACCACTGGAGTCAGTTCCCTCATCTGAGTCCTTCAGTGGTATCTCAGGACTGAAGAGGCCTTTGACTTAGCCTGATGATGGCCCTTCTCTGTCTGGTCCCACGTTGCCTTTGTTGTTAGCTGCTGTTGTGTTGGCCCCCACCTCGTGGCTACCTCACACACAGCAAACAGCGTGCTCCTGGATCCTGCACTACCCTCAGTTCTGTTTGCAAATTTGGTCATCGTGATCCATGGAGCTTCAATGTCTGTCCTGTGTCATCTTCATGATTGGTTGTGAATGACATCATTGTGATCCATAGGATTTTCAGTGATTGCTTTCAGAAGTGGAATGCCAAGCCTTTCTTCTCAGAGATGCATTGGCTGAGAGCTGAACCTGTCTGTGGGTCTCTACCAAGGAAGGCAAGAATTCTACCACTGAATTGCCACTGTTCTCCCACCACCTCAGCTTGCCTTACTGGCTTACATTCTGTTACTTTCAGAATTAGTCCAGTGGTACAGTTGGTCTTAACCACTTATGAGTCCCTGAAGATTCACTGCACTATTTTGAGGTCATTCTTGGCATAGTGGCTAAGGCATTTGACTGTTAACCAGAAGGCTAGCAGTTCAAACCCGCCAGCCACTCCTCAGAAGGAAGATTGAGCAATATACTTCCATAGTGATACCACTTTGGAAACCCAAGGAGAGGTTGCTATGAGTTGAATCTGACTCAACGGCGGTGAGTTTAGTTTTTTGGTTTTCTATCTACCTTAAATTCATTTTCAAAAATATTTCCAGAGAATACCCTTTTCAGAGAATACCCTATTCTGTGATCCTGCTATCTAGATAAGAACGCTATAATTTGCAATCTGTAGCTTTTGTAAATTCTTACCTTTCATCACCAGTCTTTATTATTGAAATATAATTCCCACGTGGTAAGGTTCATAGAGGTCACGTGCCTTGCATGGCACTTTGCATATAAAGGGCCATTGCTAAATGACTATGATTATAAGTGCCAATTACAATTATACTACAATTTTGCAAAGTAGGTATGATTATATCTGTTTTAAATTATGTAGAAATTGAGTATCAAGGAGTTTAAGAAACTTGCCCTATGCCATATAGCTAGTAGGTAGCAAAACTGGTTTGTCTGATTCAAAAGCTCTTGTTTTTTCTTGTGTGCCATACTGCTTTGGTACTGAAAAAAACAATGAAATAGTCAAAGAAATAAAACTGCTGAACAGATGCATCCATCTATGATTAAAGCACTCCACTGACATGCTTTGCTGCCATTGCCAGTATGCCACTTGGAGTCTTTGCTTCTGTGGTCATTCTGGTTGCTGTGGCGTAACTGGTGTGTTCCTTCTTTGGCTTTTTTTCTAGGTTTTATTTTTTTAAAATTCACAAACCAAAAAGCCTATTGCTATTAAGTCAATTCCAACTCATAGTGACCCTGTAGGGCAGAATAGAACTGCCCCATAGGGTTTCCAAGGCTGTAAATCTTTATGGAAGCAGACTGCCTCATCGCTGTCCCATGAAGTGGCTGGTAAGTTTGAACTGCCAACTTTTTGGTTAGCAGCTGAGTGCTTTAACTACTGCACCACCAGAGCTCCTAATTTAATTTATATTAACGGGTAAAATTTGAATATTCTCATTTTGACTTGTTGATTTTAGGTCAGTGAAACCTAAGCATGGTGTGCTTGATCTTTGTTTTCTTTTTACGTGAAAACATTTCCATTTGCCTAATAACATTTTCTAAGCAACTGATAAGGTAAAAATAACCTGCTTATCTTTTACGAAGAACTTTTTTCCCTTCTATTGTGGTATAAAATACATGCAGTAGAACTGTATACCATGTACTACACCTGTGAAACTACTACCTAGGTGAAGAAAGATAGTACTGCATCTACTCAGAAATGCATGGCCAATACTTCCCCTACAGCTAATACTCTTATGGCTTCTATCACTGTGGATTAGTTTTGTCTGTTGTACTTTGATTAAGTGTAATCAAGCAGACTTCTTTGTGTGGCTCCTTTCATTCAGCATAATATTTTGAGATTCATCCATACTGGTGCATGTATCAATAGTTCTTTCTTTTTTTTTAGTTCTTGCGGAGTATTTCATTTTATCAGTGTGCCATAATTTATCTGTTCTCCTATTGGGGAGCTCTGGTGGCATAGTGCCTAAGGCATTTGACTGCTAATCAGAAGGCTGACAGTTCAAACCCACCAGCCACTCCTCAGAAGGAGGACTGGGCAATCTACTTCCATAGAGATACCCTGTTGGAAACCCAAGGAGAGGCTGCTATGAGTCAGATTCCACTCAACGGCACTGAGTTTGGTTTGGTTTTTAGATTCTCCTGTTGATAGATGGGTTCTTTCCCAGTTCTGACTGTTATGAATAAAGCTGCTATGAATAGTCGTAAACAGAACAAATAGCTACCAAAAGGTCTATTTCATGTAGGAGCTGTCTGGGTTATTTAGTGCTATTGAAACAAAAGGTACTATAAGTAGGTGGCTTTAAAGAACAGCAGTTATTTTCTCACAGTTATATAGGCTAGAAATCTAAATCAGGGCGTCAGCCCAGGGGACAGTTCCCTCCTGTTTGGTAGCCATGGGGTCCATGGGCGTTCCTTGGATGTGGATGTATCTTCATATGGCATCTCTCTTCCCTCTGTGTGTGGGCTTTTGTGTTCACCACTCAGAAGTGATTAAGTTTAGGACTCTCTCTACTCTGCCATGACCTCATTAATATTGGAGCTCTGGTGGCATTCTCCTAATTCCAAACTGGCTCATGTTTACAGATAATGGGGTTAGTTAGGACTTCTACTTTTCTTTTTCGGGGACATAAGGCAAACCATAACATTCTACCCTATGTCCCTCCCCCGCAAAAATCATGTCTTTCCCATGTGCAAAATACATTCACCATGTCACATCATTCCCCGAAATCTTAACCTATTGCAGTGTCAACTCTGAATCCAAAATCTTAATCTTCTGAATTATCTAAATCAATGGGTGAGACTCTGGGTGTGTTCCGTCCTGGGGCAAAATTACTTTCCTTCTGTGGACCTGTGAAACCTAGGATACAAATTATTTGTTTCCAAAGTACAATGATGAAACACATACAAGATATACATTCCCATTCCAAAAGGGAGATACTGCAGGAAGAGAAAGTGTCAGGGGTACTAAGAAAGTCCAAAACCGAGCAGGACAAATTTGATTACCTCTCAAGTCTTGAAAATAATTCTGTGTTCCCCAGGACCATCTGGAAATCTTCACTCTGCCCTCCAGACTCTTTAAGTAGTGGCCCTGCTTTCCAGGCCCATTAAGATGGCAACCCTATTCCCTTGGCTTAGGGCAGTCCCATTTTTCTGTGCACTGGAGCAATGACCCCACACCCTCAGCCCTGTTCTCCCAGCCTACCACTATGGCAGTTTCACCCCTTCAGGGTGGGCTGTGGTCAGATTCTTTTAGCACACTGGAATGGTAGCCCTACCTTCTATGACAGAGGTGGTGTCCCCACCCTTGGAAACCTAGGTGCTACCTCCACCCTGTGAAACTAAGGAACTGACACTCCCCTTCCCCTGTACTCTCTCCGATAATCCTGTTGGTCTCTGAACTGCCCCAAGGAACATCTCTTCCTTTTTTTTTGGAGGACAAGAGATGTTTGGAATTAAGTAGCTCCGTTGGCGTGTTTCCTGCTTACAGAATTCCTGGAGGCAGACACTTTTTCTTCATTTTGTCCCATCTCTGTCAGTTTCCATCCAGGCTGACAGGATGTCTGCTGAGGTTGTTGAATAGATCCATTGGTCACAAGTCTAATCTTTTTAGCAAATGATCATGTGGCCATTCCTTTGGTATATGCCCTTTCCAAGGCATACTCTCGTAGTTTTTACAATAGTTTTCCAAGTGTTGAAGCTCTGCTTGCTTTTTGCATGGTTTCTATCTCAGTCTACTTGTCTTCTGCCTTGTACTATAATCAATGAGAAACTACAACATTCCTTTAAGATCTTCTTAGAGATCTCCTCAGGGTTTCTATCTCAGTCTACTTGTCTTCTGCCTTGTACTATAATCAATGAGAAACTACAACATTCCTTTAAGATCTTCTTAGAGATCTCCTCAGTCAAATATCTCAAGTTCATCATTTATAAGTTCTGCGATCCACAAAACATTGGGATGTAATTCAGACCAGTTCTTTGCTGCTTTATAACAAGGATGGTCTTTCCTTCAGTGTCCAATAATACTTTCATCATTTCCTTTTGAAGCCTCACTAGAAGCACATTTAACGTCTGTATTTCTAGCAACATTCTATTTATGGCAATAGAAGTTTCTTTTACAGGACTCCTTTTTTTTTTTTTTTTTTTCTGAGCCCTTATCAGAACTCTTAATGCTCATAAGTTCTACCAACAGTCTCTTCAAGGAGAGCTAGGGGTTTTACTCCCAAGCACATCAAAATTTCCTCCAGACTATACCTAATAATTTCAAAACTGCATTTAAGTATTTGTTAGAGCAGTGCTCCCATTCTCTGATACCAAATTCTATCTAGTGCTGCCATAACAAAGAATACCACAAATGTGTGACTTTAAAGAATGAGAATTTATTACCTCCCAGTTTTTAGAGACTAGGAGTCCAAATTAGAGCATTGGCTTTTGGGAGGTTACTTCCTTGTCTCTAGCCCTAGTTGTTACTTGGTGTTCCTTGGCTACTTGCAGATGTATTGTCACGTGGCATTTATTTTCCCCTGTGTATGTGTCTGTGCCTGTTCTGTTTATTTAATAAGGCACCTCTCAGAAATAATTAGGGTTGGGGCTCATATTATACTGGTATAGCCTTATTAACATAACAAAACTCCTACTTCCAAACAGGGTCATATTTACAGGTAAAGAGATTAGGATCTCTGCATTTCTTTTAGGGGGCATAATTCAGTACAAAACCAACATATATCTGAGACTAGAATTGTTGGGTCATAGGGTGGGTATATGTTTAGTTTTAGTAAATTCTATCAAATAGGCTACTGGATGTGAAGTTTACACGTCTATCAGAATGAGAGTTGGAGTTGTTCCTCAATTTTACCAAAACTTGGTACTGTTACTCATTTTAGGCCTTCTGGTAGGTATGTGGTACTATCTCATTATGACTTTAGTTTACATTTCTTTGATGATTAATAATGTTGAACACCTTGTTATATATTTCTTACAGGCAATCAATATATTTTTGTGTGTAGTACTTGTTCAAGTGTTATGGATTTTTTTTTTTTTTTTCCAATTGCTATAATCTTTCTTTCATTGTGCTTTGGGTACAGATTTACAAAGCAAACTTGTTTAACATCAATGGTTCATGCATATCTGATTTCACAGCCCTGATTACCATCCCCAACCATAAAAAGCTTTCCTCCCCCTCCTCCCTGTGACCACCTTGTCCCTGTGCCCTTCTTGTCTATGCAGTGCTGTCTTTCCAGCTTTCCCTTTATGTGAATGCTGGCTTCTGGTGTCTCATGCTGATGGATCCAAGGAGTGCATCTCCCCAGAGTAGGTGGGTGCATCGCCAAGGCATAGATGTTTTCATGTAGGTCTTTCTACTGTTGGGCTGAGAACCAATCCATGTAAGTGACTCCATTTCTAGACCTGAAGGGTAACTGGGGGCCATAGTCTTGGCAGTCTACCAGTCTCTTTCTGACCAGTAATTCTGGTCATTTTTGAATTTTGTTCCACATTCTTCCTCCCACTGTAACCAGGATGTCCAATTTTGAACCCTTTCTGAGTGGTTGGCATTGGTAGGTGGGCACCATCTGGTTCTTCTGGTCTTGGGGTTGTGGAGGCTGAGATCCTCATGGTCCATCTTATTTTTGAACTGATTGTTTCCAGGTGCCTTTGATTTTCTTCACTCTTATTTGCTCCAGACAAGAGGAGACCAGTAGTGGCATCTTAGATGGCCCCTCAAAAGCTTTTAAGACCCCATTAACTTACAAACTAGGTTGTAGAAGAAGATTTTTATTTATTATGTTGTGCAAATTGAGCATGATGCCTACCAAGACCATGGTCCCAAGTCCCCAGGTCCGGTGATTCTCTCTCACATGATGTTGGGTGTCTCTGAGAAGTTACTACAACCCTGTCTTCTGTTGCTTCTGTAATGTATGTGGCTAATTTTGTAGCACAAGTGCATATGTAAGATTGTTGTTGTTGTTATGTGCCGTCGAGTCGGCCCCAACTTATAGCGACCGCTCCTTGGGTTTCCGAGGCAGTATCACTACAGAAGTAGATTGTGCCACCTTCCTTCCGAGGAGTGGCTGGTGGGTTTGAACCGCCAGCCATCTGGTTAGCAGGCAAGTGTCTTAGATTATCATCAGTCAAATCTATCTTTGATCTAAGATGTATTCCTGTTCACCTACCCCCACCTGATCTCACCTGTCTATGCATTTACCTATTGCCTAGTGTTTGGTGCCAGTAGTAGTGCAATACTGTGGATATAATAGTGTTTGCCTCTGTTGTCTGTATCTTTTATGTATGTTTCAGTGTCTTACCTTTCCCCAATATCATCATGCTGGTCATAGACTCTTTCCATTCCATCCCTCCCCTCTCCCAAATCAACATGTGATACCTAAGTAGACTGAGATTTTCTGTTCCCTTCCCTCCCATCCCTGGTAACCAACAAAGTGAATTTCCTTCCCTGAATAAACCTTTCGTTTTTACAATAGTGGGCTCATACAGTATATGTCCTTCTGTAATTGGCGTATTTCACTCAGCATGTTGTTGTTGTTGTTGTTACGTACCGTCAAGTTGGACCTGACTCATAGCGACCCCTCCTTGGGTTTCTGAGGCAGTATCACTATGGAAGTAGATTGCCCAACCTTCCTTCTGAGGAGTGGC
>NW_006921813.1:4074698-4080341 GCF_000298275.1 Orycteropus afer afer | reverse complement strand
GAAGTGCAGCCAGAATGCTCCTTGGAAGCGAGAATGGCCAGACTTCGTCTCACCTACTTTTGTCATGTTGTCAGAAGGGACCATTCCCTGGAGAAGGATGTCATGCTTGGTAGTGTGGAGAGTCGATGAAACAGGGGAAGGCCTTCAACGAGATGGATTGGCATGGTGGCTGCGATGATGGGCTCAAGTATAGCAGGGATCATGGAGCTGGTGCGAGATCGGGCAGTGTTTTGTTCTGCTGTGTATGGGGTCACTATGAGTTGGTGTGTTAGGCTGTGTTTTCTAGAGAAACAAAAAACAGTAAAGGTTATATATGTATATTTATATATAGAGAGAAAAATTTATCTTAGGAAAATGGCTCACACACTTACAGAAGCAGGCAAGTCCAAAGTTCCTGGATCAAACGTCAAGCTGGAGGCTTTTCCACATCAAGCTGGAGGCTTTTCCCAACTCTTGCAACCACAGGGGCTGAGGAGCTCAAGGCTGGCAGGCAGTACACCAGCTGTTGATGCCAACAAATGACCAATGCAAGATCTCCAGGCCAAGTGGTGGACTGCTTACTCATGGACCGTTGTAGGCAGCACAAGAATCCCGATCCACAGAAAAATGTCTCTCTTCCCAGGATGTCCTTGGATATACTGGAAGCAGACCACACCCCTAGGGAAACTCCCTTTCAACAGATTGCCTGCTCAAAACATAATCATCTGATCCCATCATGGGAATAACCACATCACAGCAGCTCAAACCACACAGAATTGTGGTCCAGCCAAGTTGACACACAGCTCCAAGTATCACAGTTGGAAACAACTTGACGGCACCTAACAACAACAAGGAACAAGGAAGCAGAAGCTGAAGAGACCAGGACTTTCCTCCAGGGGCAACAGAGAGAGAAAGCCTTCCCCTCGAGATGGTGCTCTGAGAAAGCCTTCCCCTCGAGCTGGTGCTCTGAATTTGGATTTCTAGCTCCCTAAACTGAGAAAATAAATTTCTGTTTGTTAAAGTCATCTGCTTGTGGTATTTCTGTTATAGCAGCGCTAGAGAACTGAGGTAGAATTTGGTACCAGAAGAGTGGAGTGTTGCTTTAACAGATACCTAAAATGTGAAAGTTGTTTTTAAACTTGGGTAATGGGTAGAGGCTGGAAGAGTTTCAAGGTTCCTAGTAGTAAAAGCCTAGATTGCATGACTGGGCAGTGTTTCATTCTGTTGTGCATAGGTTGCTGAGAGTTGAAACTGACTTGATAGCACCTACTAACAACAGGTCGTCTTGAAGAGATAGTTGGTGTAATTGTAGATGTCAAAGACAGTTCTGGTCAGGAGTCAGAAGAAAGTGAGCAGAGCTACAGAGAGAGTTTCTCTCATCTTGGAGAATATAGACGGCACCAGCAACAGAATGTTGCTAGACACAGGAACATTCATTGGCTTCTTGTAAGGCTTTAAAAGCAAATGAGGAGCATGTGATTGGACAGTGGAGGAGGGATAGTACTTTTTAAGCAGTGATGAAGAACTTGTCTGAATTATGTTCAAATGTTTGGAAGGTAGAACTGGTAAGTGATGAATATCTTGGATATCTGACTGAGGAGATTTCTAAGCAAGACCTTAGACTGTGGTTTCTCCATGCTACTTATCGTAAGATGCAAAAGGAAGGGGATGACCTTAAAAATGAACTGTGCAAAATGAAAACAGAATGGAAAGATTTAGAAAATTCTGTTGTAGAAAGTAAGGGCTTGTGTCCTAGGGTCCTAGTTCACCATGGACTTGGCTACCCAATCTTTTGTTAAAGAGGTTAAGCTTGTGACTGTTGGAGCTAACTGACTACCACAGCAGAAAATCCACCAGCTTAGATTAAAGGGGACACAGAAGGAGCTAAAAGAAAGAATGCTGTCTGCCTCTTGGAATTTTACAGGCAGGAAACAGGCCACAGGAGCTACATCTATTGTCCTCGAAGAAAGGATAAGAATCATCCCTGGAGCAGCTCCTAGCAGCTTTGGAAACAGATCATTTGTAGATTTCACAGGTTCACAGATGAAGAGGAATTTTGCCCCAGAATGGAATATGTCTAAAGTCTCATTCATATTTGATTTAGATCATTTAGAAGATGAAGTTTTGGATTTAGAGTTAATTTAAGACTTTCAGGATGATGTGATGGGATAAATGTGTTTTGCATATGGCAGGGACTTGAGTTTTAGGGGGCCAAAGGGTAGAATGTTATGGATTGAATTATGTCCTCCAAAAATATGCATTCTTAATTCTAACCTCTATGCCTGTGGTTATAATCCCATTTGGGGATGAGTTGCTTTTGTTATGTTAATAAGGCAGGATTAGTGTGGGGTGTGTTTTGAGTCAGTCCCCTTGAGATATACAAAGAGATTAAACAAGCAAGCTAGCAAGTAGAGATGGGGTATGGAGTCAGATGAATGCCAAGAAACATGGAGGTCTCCAAGGAACTAGGAAACAGAAGCAGAAGTGACAAAGTCCATCTCCCAGAGCTGGCAGAGAGGGAAAGCCTTTTCCTCGAGATGGCACTCTGAACTCGGACTTCTAGCCTCCTGAGTTGTGAGAAAATAAATTAGTTGGTTAAAGCCATCCACTTAAGGTACTTCTGTTATAACAGCATTAGATAATTAAGACAAAGAGTAAAGATAATTTTTTTCCTCAGTTGTATTATTACTAGTCAACACACACAAATTATGAATGAAGAACATAGGAATTGATGATTCTGTCAACATTTGAAGAGAATCAACTAAAAAACTGCTACAAAAAAACAGGTGGAATATTTTGGAAAAGGAAGCAATAATGGTGACACCACACGAAAAATGTCATCAGTGCCCCTGAGCTATAAGTGTGGAAGTTGTTCATGTTTGTGAATGTCTTTTATATGTTCTCACCACTGTAAAAGTGGGGGAAAAAATAATAAGACTGCAAAATTTATTGCATAAATTAACCTCCAAAAAAAGCCAAACTCACTGCTGTCAAGCAGCTCCAACTCATAGCGACCCCTCTTTGGGTTTCTGAGGAGGTATCACTATGGAAGTAGATTGCCCCATCTTCCCTCCGAGGAGTGGCTGGTGGGTTGGAACCACCAACCTTCTGGTTAGCAGTCAAATGCCTTAGGCACTATGCTACCTGAGCTTCCACATAAATTAATAGATACCATATATATTATAGGAAATCCCATTTAAAATATCAGCCTCATTCTAGGTATGTGCACAGGGTGAAATAAGCAAGGTATGTAAGAAGCAGATTTTCAAACAAGATTAATTGTTTTTTCCAGTATAGTAATTTCTCTGAAATCATTTTTTGGAAAGACTTGTCCAGTTCAAATGCAGTCGGACCCTTCTTGAAAATCAAGTGTCCCTGTACATATGAATCTGCTTTGGGACGCTCAGTTCTGTACCATTGTTCTATTTGTCTCACAGTCAAAGCTGACTAGTTAGGCTGAAGCCACCATGCCTTTATTCCAACCAGCAGGAATGTGGAAGAAATAGGAGTATACTCCTTCAAGGATTATTCCCCAAATTTGCACATAACACTTTTCTGTATCTATCTCATTACTGAAGGAGCTCTGGTGATGTAGTGCCTAAGGCATTTGACAGCTAACCAGAACATTGCCAGTTCAAACCCACCACTCACTCCACGGAAAGAAGACTGGGCAATCTACTTCTATAAAGATTTACCACCTCAGAAACCCAGCGGGGGTCATTATGGGTCAGAATTGCCTTGATGACAGTGAGTTTGGTTTTGGTTTTATCTCATTAGTAAGTAACATGGCATCTTTATCTTCCAAGGAGATTGGGAATACGTTTTTATTCTGGGGGTTTGTCTGCACAGTTAAAATTGAGAGATTTTCTTATGAAGGAGGAAAGGAAGAATGAATATCAAGGGAAATTATCAGTCTTTACCATACCTTCTCTCTCTGTAAGCACTTTGTAGGTGCTAAACAACATTTCCTTTAATTAACTCTCTGATACATCTTACTGTATCCCTTTTGATTGACATTCACTGATAATCATACATGTAAATATCATAGCTTTGTGATAGAAGGACTCCCCAGACCCACTTAACAAGAAGTGTCCCAAGTAGTAGGTCAACGGTTTCCAAGTGAGAGACACATCCAGATCTTGTTCCTCTCAAATTTTGTAGCATTTCCTTTTTATGATGAGAGCTCTGGTAGCATAGTGCCTAAGGCACTTGACTGCTAACCAGAAGGCTGGCAGTTCAAACCTACCAGCCACTCCTTGGAAGGAAGGTTGGGCAATTTACTTCTGTAGTGATGCTGCCTCGGAAACCCACAGAGGGGTCGTTATGAGTTGGACTTGACTCGATGGCAACAGGTTTGGTTCTTTGGTTACATGAATGATGATTGTGGTACTTTTGCCATTGTGTTAAAAGGTAAGGACAGTTAGCAACATTAGAGGGAACCCAGGCCACGCCCCACAAGCGGCATGGTGGGACAGCAGGGAAAGGACAGAAGAGGCAAAGGGGACCGGAACAGATCGAGGAGTCAGCCACAGGGATCCAGGTGAGAGAGGGATCCCAGGCCACGCCCCACAAGTGGCAAGGCAGGAGAGCAGGGCAAGGACAGAAAAGGCCAAGGGGACCGAGATAGAGCGAGGAGTCAGCTGCAGGGATCCAGGTGAGGAGAGGGAAACCAAGCCATGCCAAGGGGACTGGGTCAGAGTGAGGAGTCAGCTGCAGGGATCCAGGTAAGGGGAGGTTGGAGAGGTTTCCAACAGCTAAGGGAGACAAACTTGTCTGTTTGTCCTACTGTGGTGATATGTTGGTGTGAGTCTTGAGGCTGTGCTACTGGTGTTTCAAACCCAGTGGGGTGCACATGGTGCACAGGTATCAGCCTGGCTGCAGACTGAGATAGACTGGGAAGAAGGAAGAGGCCATTCGTTCTCAAAGACTTGGCCAGGGAAAACCTTATGAATAGCAGAGAAACACTGTCTGATACATTACTGTGCACCTTTAGGAACAGTCTGGAAACATTTTCCAATAGAGAGGAGAAAGATGAGTCACTTAGGTTAGAAAGCTCTCAAAATAGAACTGGGAAAGAGCTGCATTAACAGAGTAAAACCAGCCTTACTCATATAGATAGGTAAAGCTTTCGAGATCTCCATTTGCTGACATGGCACCACTCAAATTGAGGAGAAACAGCAGCAAACATCCATTAATAATTGGAACATGGAATGTATGAAGTATGAATCTAGGAAAATTGGAAATTGTGAAAAATGAAATGGAACGCATAAAGATTGATATCCTAGGCATTAGTGAGCTGAAATGGACTGGTTTTGGCCATTTTGAATTAGACAACCATATGCTCTACTATGCTGGAAATGACAGTTTGAAGAGGAATGGCGTGGCATTCATCATCACAAAGGAAGTTTCAAGATCTGTCCTGAAGTATAATTCTGTCAGTAATAGGATAATATCCATATGCCTACAAGGAAGACCCATTAATGTGATTATTATTCAAATTTATGCACCAACCACCAAAGCCAAAGATGAGGAAATTGAAGACTTTTATCAACTTCTGCTGTCTCAAATCGACCGAACTTGCAATCAAGATGTGTTAATTATCACTGGTGACTGGAATGCAAAAGTTGAAACAAAGAAGAATCACCGGTAGTTGGAAAATTTGGC
>NW_006921813.1:4014249-4071551 GCF_000298275.1 Orycteropus afer afer | reverse complement strand
TGGGTGTCTGTGAGTTCTGTGAGGCGTTAAAACAAAATACAGAACCCTAAGACTGGGGAAATTACTGGGAGGAGGAGGAGGAGGAGTTAATGTCTGAAATAGAGTGGCATGGTAGTTTGGACATTTGGGACATCTTTGACCTCCACCTCATGGGGACCGGCCTCATGCTGATCTTTCTAAGAGAAATTGTTCAAGCACTATGTAATTGTAAGTCTTAATTTATTTGTTATTCAGAAACATATTAAGTATAAAACAAGACTTCCTTGAACATAAGTTGTTTAATTTGGTCATTCAAATCACCTGCGGCGTCTAGGTCACAAGGCAGTAAGTGACACAGTTGTTGTCTATGAAGTTAAAATAACTTGTAGGCAAAAGTGACTGCTCGTGAGGATAGGCTGTCACCATAGGCCGTTCAAATTATCTGTTAAGATCAGTTAGCTGTATATAGACTTTAGATAGAATACATGTTTAAAGGATTTCAAAAGCATTAAAAATACTGTTTGTTTATTGTGGATTTGTTTTATTATAGGATATGATTTTTTTTTTTTTTTTATAACGAGGAGCTTTTCTTTCTTTTAAAAAATTATTTTTTGGTGAGAGTATATGCAGCAAAGCGTTCCCCAGCTCAGCATTTCCTGTCTGTACACTTGTGTGACGTCGGGCACATTCTTCAGCTGGTGCAGTCATTCTCACCATTCTGTTCGGAAGGCCTCCCCCACCAACGTAAACACGTCGCCCCCGGAGTTTTCTCCTTTGAGTGGCTGTTCTGAATTTGATCCCAAATAGATAGTTCTTAAAGAGCACAGTACTCAAGGCAGAAATTCTTTATTAGCTGAGCTGAACTATTGTAATTGTATATTGTTCAGAATACTATTCGTACTCGCTTTGGTATGAATTTAACCATAATTTTACCCTTGGAGGTAACACAGAAATTGGCGATTGTCATATCTTTTTTTTTTTTTTTTAAATGGCATTGTTGCTCTTAACAGTGATTTATTTGAGTCTAAATCCCTGGTTAGGAAATCAGCGCTCTATTTTTACATCAAAGGAGCTCTGGTGGCGCAGTGCCTAAGGCATTTGACTGCTAACCAGAAGGTTGGCAGTTCAGTCCCACCAACCACTCCACGGAAGGAAGATGGGTTAATCTACTTCCATAAAGATTCAGCACCTGAGAAACCCAGTGGGGGTTGCTCTGAGTTGGAATCTACTGGCAGAGAGTTTGAATTTCTTATTAATTGTTGCTCAGGGGAACTTTATGGAGGGTTTTCTAGAAGCACATGCGGCAGTAAGCCGTGGGGACTGATTGTAAGCTGCTGTAGTGTTGATGCGGTTGTCTCTCATTCTCTGGCATATGTTTTACAAAAACCAATAGTATTTATAATGATACCAGTTTAGCGCCTGCTGGAGATGGTGAGTACTTCCATGAAGTAGTTACATAAAATATGCACTTCTGTGAAGCATGACGTTGGTGTCATGCTTTTACTGTGTTTCCTTGTTGTGTGCAAAAAGATGCTTAAAACTACAATCTAGAAAACTGCTTTGAAACAGCTGGTGGAAGATGTTCACATTCTCCAGAGGACATGTGGTAGAGCACGTGGACATGTCACTCACTGTGACATTTTAAAGTCTGTAACGTGTAGGAAAATTGTTGGTGTTTCTGATACTGCTTGGGGTCGGGAACTGTTAAAATAACACAGATTCAGACATACTCTTTGGAATACATGGATCATAAGTTTCAGTAATGTATTTTGATTAGGGACTTTATTTCTTTATTTTGTAACGATTTACCTGATTCTGGCAATCTCAGTTCTTTCCCACAATGCTGTTAGCAGTAGATGATGGGAAGTACTCTTGATTTTAAAGCCTAAACTTGTTACTTACTCATATTTTTAGATATTGGAGTAGATATTATCTCTCTGCCTCTCTCTGTGTAACTCAAACAGAAAGCTCTGTTTTCTTTTTACTATTAGATTAACGACTCAAAATATAATTACCAAAAATTACTGAATTTCCCAGCTCTCTATTATGCTGACTTGGATAATAGGAGGTGAAAAGAAGAAACTTGGCTTGGTGCACGAGAAGAGAATTGGTCAGAAGTTGTATATATTGAAGATGTTTATTTCACGAATCTTCTTTTAGAGCCCTTCATCTGTGTAGTTACCAGCATTCCTGTCATTGTTTTGAGTGAATGGAGAAGGATAGTCTTTCCCATCTCTTGCCTGGGTGTTTTGTCTTGAATTCCCTCTCTATATTATTTTTAAATGGGAAATATCAGACTTCATTGGTCAAGGAGGATCCAAGGCTACATAGTGTGTTCTTTGGAGAGATTCAGGAAGAGTCAATGTAAAGCTAATTAAAGTAAGGGTGCCATCTGACCTCCCTCTTTGATTCATAACTGTTCCTCCTGAACTGTCACTTCGTAGTCTTCATCTGGAAGAGGAAAAATCAAATGAAGGCAATGGAAAGGAGAATAACAGTCTGTCAAAAGCAGGTGGCTGCAGTGAAATGACACAAATACAGACAGTGCATAGTGGCAGTAGGGAGGTGCCTTAGAACTAGTTAAAATTCCTCTTATAATGGGAGAAATTCTATGTAAGCAGAAAATCTACTCTGTAGATAAAAAAGAAGAATAGGAAATGGCAACTATAGTTTAATAAATTATATTTCTATAATTAAAGAATTCATCAGTTAAAAGTGTTTCGTCAGTAAGGAATTTGGTGGCATTTTGAACATGTTCGGGGAGAAAGCAAAAAGGGAGCAGAGAAGACTGTTGGGTCCCCTAACAGCTTTATTACTCTGGTGGGGATGGTGGAGATGGATATTCTAGGCGATCAGCAAGTGATACAGCTGCCCACTGAGATCATTTAACTAACTTAACCTTGTTTGGATTCCAGTCTCACTAAGGAAACTAGTACAGGCTGGCTTATGGTGGCTGCAGTAACAGATAATCCCCAAAGTGTTAATGGTTTAACATAGTAAAAATTACCGGTTTATTTTTTGCCCATGCTACATGTCTGGAGTAGATTGGCAAGATCTCTGTTTTACACTATTATTCACAAACTTTACACTTTGTAGGTACATGATCTAAAACGTGAAAGTGAGACATTGGTTTCCATGGCACATGGAAATAGTCCTAGAGGGCTTCATGCTGTTAATTAAATGCTTTGTCCTGGAACACATGTTCTTTCTGCTCACAGTCCACTGGCTAAGATGAATCACATAGTCCTGCCTAACTGTAACAGATTGGAAAAATCTACTCATTCCATGTGCCTAGAAGGGGAAGAAGACTGGCTGTCATCGGCACACTCAAGGTTTCAGCTACAGTCAGCCCTTTTGGTCACCAAACATTCCATTCACTTTTCTTTCCAAACAGAATACACTGATACTTTCCCAAGAATTGTAAGTTGACTTTCCATCCGGTTACTGCATCCACTCAATGCCTAGGATTTTTGGGTCATGTGCAATAATTTTTACATTAGTCTTCAACATGGCCTCTCTTGATTAGAAGACCTATGAAATGAAAATGTCAGTTAACTGTACATACCTTCATAGACCTTACTCACTACTGTATATACCTTAACATATAATGTGACAGAGTAGGAACAGATTAACCACATTTAACCCTCCCATCTGGAAAAGGGAAACATGGAAGACACATAGGAGCCACTGGTCCAAAGCAGTTTTGGAATCCCTCAAGAGAAATATTGGGATACCCTGGAGGAAGGAAATATTTCCCTTTTTTTTTTTTTTTTTTTTGGTATTATAACATTCATTCATTCATTCATTGTGATTTGGGTGAAATCCATTTGAGCAAATCCATTTTCCATACAGCAATTCATATACATTTTGTCCCATGACATTGACTGCAATTTCACACAGTGTAACAGCACTCTTCCCACTCCCTCCCCTGAGTTACCTCTTGGAGGAGGGAAATGTTTCTTGATTAGGCCATGATTCTTTCTGCCTTATTTTTCTCATTTTTTTTCAGAAGCTCTGGCTCTGCCCTGTGAGAGTTTCTTTTCTTTGTCATTATCTTCCTTAGCTACCAGTGAAATAGATGTTAGGGAATATGTCCTACTGAGCAATGCTTTCTGCCTACTTCCTGCACAGAGAAAGGGGCCTAAAAGGTCATTTTAAGATATCAACTAATAGACTGGTTCTCTTTGGCAGTATAGTTCTCTCCAAAATTTAGAAGATTCCTTAGGTATTTGTTTTCAATCAGTTCTTTGTGCTAGTAAACACACCTTGGGTTTTTTGTTTTGTTTTAAGACCTAGTTCTCATTGCTGATACATGGATTTACTTTCTCAGTCCTATAACTCTATCTGGACCTAAAAGAAGTTATCTTCGCTTCTTTTTGAAAGGTTTACACTAAATCTGATCTCCCTCAAACATTTTATCTAAGTGAAAAGATTTAATGGATCTGCCCTTGCCCTGAGACAATGTGAAAATGAAGAGTTTCCTGGGCTTATGACCCTCAAAATCTTATTTATAATTGTTAGAGTGGAGGTTAAGAAGTAATTTTAGTAACGTTGCGAAGTCTGAAATACCCGGAGTCACGTCACTTCTTGAAAACTGGGTAGTTCTTTTCTGAGCTCATCTCTTTCTTGAGGCATCTTTGCCAGTGCAGCCAGCAATAATCAGTGCGCACTGTGAATGTTTTGTTCTCTGACCTCTTTAGAGCTACAGAGTTCATGAGGCAGGGGACCTGCCTCCCAAAATATCAGAAGCCATGTTTTATTTACCAAATATTTTGCTACTTTATAAAATCTGTCACCATCATTAATATCAATTTCTCAAATCCTCAGTATCAGTTTCTTACCACTAACCCAAGGCCGTACATCAGGCTTTTGCAAAAGCAGCATAGTACTTCTGGTACCAATACTTGTGGTCAGTTTTCATGACTTGTGGTGGCCCCATGTGTGCCAGAGTGGAACTGTGTTCCATGGGCCTTCAGTAGCTGATTTTGTAGAAGTAGGTCCCCAGGTCTTTATTCTGAAGTAGAGGTAGACTCACACCTCCAGCCTTTGGGTTGGCAGCTGAGCATGTTACTATTTGCACCATCCTGGGACATCCCTGGGTGTGAAGAGGGAAGGGAATGCTCTGATCAGTATCCCTGGGTGTGAAGAGGGAAGGAAATGCTCTGATTTGTAGCTCTCATTGTAAATTAATGAAGTCCCATCATCACATATAAATTAGTTCCTTATGTGTTTTCTTATAGCAAATTTGAATCAGTTCTAGGTCTTCTGACATCATGGAGGTAATGGGACTATGTCATTTCTCTGAGTGATTCCCCTACCTTGTCACTGTCTAATGGGAACAATCAAGAAACAGTAAAATGTAGCCACCTCGAGGGCAGGCAGCTCTTAGTGCGTGCAATCCATGTATGCTGAGGTCAGATCTAGCTCTTTTTAACTCTCTGATCTTGGGAAAGATTTTGTTTTTCTCAGTCATAGTGTTCTTACGTGTGCAAGGTGATAAACCACCTACTCTCATATTGTTCTGACAAGTAATCTACACCTAGTGGTCAACATGGTAAACATTCATGGATCAGGCAAGTTTCTCTTTCCCAATTAGAAATAATGAAAAACAATGAGATGCTCTAAGGAGTAAGTTTGAGATTTAAGGCAGGGAGGATGGAGGAGGAGGTCCTGAAAGATGAAGTCCTTGGTCTGCTATTCTGAAAAGAGTGCTTTAGGGTAGCCTTGGCTCTTGCATATCACCAAGGAAAGCACGCAGTTTTTACTGCCTCAACCTAGTAGTCTCTGAGCCTCAGGGTCCTGATGCATGAAACGAGAATAGTAATAACAGATGCCTTCATAAGGAGCCTTCGATAGAGTGGTGGGAATAAGAGCCAGGAGAATGGGTTAGAAAGGGAATAGGGGTGAAGAACTGGGGATTATTACATTATTATTACATTCAATTCTTTTGGGGCGTTGTCTGAGAAAGGGCAGGAATATAGAGTGGGAGCTGGAAGACAAAGTGAAACAAAAGAAGGTTTTGTTTTTTTTAAGGTTTGGCAATATTAGAACATGCTTGTGTGTTTATGTGTAGGAGGCATTAAATGGTGAATAGTGGGAGGAGGATGATGGGGAGAAACTTTGGGTGGAGGGGTGGCCTTGACCTCTGGTGCTAGGAGGAGTACTTTGTGCTGCAGGGAAGCTTTGTAGGTTCAGAGGTGGGAAGTTGAGAGGCTCTATCCAGTGGCTTCTCTTTTTTCAGTGAAACATGCAGTGAGGACACTTGCAGAAAGGTGTGTGCGAGGGTAGGGTGCAAGAAGGGCAATGGAAGAGAAGACGTGAAATAGCGAGTGGGGAGGTATAGCGTTGTTGGGCAGTGTCTGGAACTCAGTTGAGTGGGAGTTGACAGAGTCAGAGTGAAATTACTTTTCCTGACTGTGAAAGGCTACTGCTGATCACCCCTTCTCCGTTTCTACTGCCTTAGTCTGGTACCCCTACTGTTTGTGCATGTAGTATATATTATCCCCAAGGTACTCTCCAGTCAAACTGAGCACCTTCCTGAGCTGTCTGTTTGACCTCCCAAGTACCCATTATTATTTGATTAGCTGATGACGAAGTGTTTTGAGTAGTTTGCCCTGACTTCTTCCCTTAAAACTACCAGTTGCTGTGGAGTTGACTCCGATTCATGACAACCCCTTACATATCAGAGTGGACCTGTACTCCATAGGGCTAACTTTTTAGAAGTAGATTGCCAAACCTTGCTCCTGAAGTACTTCTGGGTAGACTGGAACCTCCAGCCTGTGGGTTAGCAGCTGAGCACATTAACCATTTGCATCACCATTAGGGCCTTGGAGCAGCATATCAGTGGTTTAGTGAGTAGACACATGACAAGTATTGAATGATTGGCATAACCCAGTATGGGTTTTCACAGAAAGTGTCTATTAATCTTCATTAGTGTTATATTATTAAACTAGTAAACCTACAGAACATTTATCAGAATAGGTATTTATTAAATTATTACAGTCCTAACATTTCTTTGGACCTTTATTATAGCCCACATGAATATAGAGACTCTCTGAAAAATAGACTTGATGCATTGAACACCAGTGACTGAAGACCAGGCAAGTTGTGGAATGACATTGTGAACATCATCCATGAAGAAAGCAAAGGTCATTAAAAAGACAGGAAAGGAAGAAAAGACTAAAATGCATGTCAGAAGAGACTTGCTCATGAAATGGAGAGTAGCAAAAGTGAACAGAAGAAATGGTGGCATAAAAGAGCTGAACAGAAGATTTTAAATGGTGGCTTCGGAAGATAAAGTGTTACTATGAAATGGCAAAAGACCTGGAAATAGAAAATCTAGAGGGAAGAACATGCTCAACATTTCTCAAGGTGAAAGAACTGAAGAAAAAAATTCAAGTTTCAATTTGCAGTGTTGAAGGATTCTAAAGGCAAAATATTGAACAATGTGGGAAGCATCAGAAGATGTAAGGAATACTCAGATTCACTGTACCACAAAGAGTTGATCAGCATTCATCCATTTCAGGAGGAAGCATATGATACCAAGAACCATGGTATTGAAGGAAGAAGTCTAAGCTGTGTTGAAGGAATTGTGAAAAACAAGACTCCAGGAATTGACGGAATACCTGTTGAGATACTTCAGCAAACTGATGCAGCACTGAAAGTACTGACTCAGTTATGCCAAGAAATTTGGAAGACTGACTAGAAAAGATCAATGTTTAGGCCCATTCCAAAGAAAGATGATTCATCAGAATGCTGAAATTATTGAACAGTATCATTAGTATCACATACAAGTAACATTTTGCAGAAGATAATTTAAAAATAGCTGCAGCAGTATATTGACAGGGAACTGCCAGAAATTCAAGCTGGATTCAGAAGAGGGTGTAGAAGGAGGGATATCATTGCTGATGTCAGATCTTGGCTGACAGCAAAGAATACTAGAAAGATGGTTTACCTGTGTTTTATTGACTATGCAAAGGCACTTGACTCTGTGGATCATAACAAATTATTGATAACATTGAAAAGAATGGGAATTCCAGAACACTTAATTGTGCTCATGAGGAACCTGTACATAGACCAGGAGGCAGTCATTCAAACAGAACAAGGGGATAGTTCATGGTTTAAAATCAGGAAAGTTGTGTTTCAGGGTTGTATCCTTTCACCATTACTTGCTCAGTCTATATGCTGAACAAATAATTTGAGAAGAGTGCATTATCAGGATTGGGGAAAGACTCATTAACAACCTGTGGTATGCAGATGATACAACCTTGATTGCTGAAAGTGAAGATGACTTGAAGCACTTACTGATGAAGGTCAAAGACTGCAGACTTCAGTATGGATTACACCTCAACATAAAGAAAGCAAACGTCCTTACAATTGGACCAGTAAAGCAACATCACGATGAGTGGAGAGAAGGTGGAAGTTGTCAGGGAATTCATTTTACTTGGATCCACAGTCAATGTCCATGGAAGCAGCAAATGGGCTGCAAAAGACTTATTATTATTATTAATTTTTTAATTTTTACTGTGATTAGGATGAAAGTTTACGGAGCAAATTCATTTTCCATATAGTTGTTGTTGTTGTTGTTATTTGCCGTCGAGTTGGACCCGACTCACAGTGACCCCTCCTTGGGTTTCTGAGGCAGTATTGCTACAGAGGTAGATTGCCCAACCTTCCTTCCGAGGAGTGGCTGGTGGGTTTGAACCGCCAGCCTTCTGTTTAGCAGTCAAGTGCCTTAGGCACTATGCTACCAGAGCTCCCTTCCATATAGTAGTTCATACATATTTTGTTTCATGACATTGACTGCAATTCCCCACAGTGTAACAGCTCTCTTCCTACTTCCTTCCCGTAGTTACCTCTTCCCTGTGTCCTTTCCTCCCATGCACTCCTTCTCCCCACCTCCAGCCTGTCTCCCTGTGCAAACACTGCTCTTCTGTTAGCCCATAATTGATGATTGATCACTTCAAGGAGTGTATCTACCTGGTGTTCACCCCATATCCCTGTCTGTTGTTTGGCTGGAAGCCACAGGAGTGAGTTCAGTTCCAGACCTGAAGGGTAGGTAGGGACTGTAGTGTCAGGAGTCTTACCAAGCTCTATCAGACCAGCAAACCTGGTGGGCTTTTTTTTTTTTTTTTTAATGATTTTGAATTTTCTGCCACATTGTTTTCCCACTATCCAGTATCTCCTGCACCAATACCCCTCCAAGTGATTGACATTGGTAGCCAGGCACCATCTAGTTCTTCTACTTTCATGGGCGAAAGATCTCTTTAAAGTGTTAAAATGCAAAGATGTCACTTTGAAGGTTAAGATGCGCTTGACCCACACCATGGTATTTTTAGTAGCCTTGTATGCATGTGAAATCTGGACAATGAGTAAGGAAGACCAGAAGAACTGATGTATTTGAATTGTGGTATTGGTGAAGAATACTGAAAATATCATGGACTTCCAGAAGAATAAACAAATCTGTCTTGGAAGAGGAACAGCAGAATTCTCCTTAGAGGCGAGAATGACCAGATTTTGTATCATATACTTTGGTCGTGTTGTTGAAATGGACAAGTCCCTGGAGAAGGATATCATGCTTGGTAAAGTTAGAGGGTCAGAAAAAGGACCCTCAATGAGATGCATCGATACACTGGCTGTGACAATGGGTACATACACAGCAAATATTGTGAGGATGGCTCAGGACTAGGCATTGTTTCATTCTGTTGTACGTAGGGTTGCTATAAATCAGAGCCCACTCAACGTCACCTAACAACAGCAACAAGCATTACTTTTGGATTTTAGATGTCTCTATTGACTAGAGGACCTAATTTTGAAGATTTTGTCACCAAAAATTTCAGACTGTCCCTTCAACATCTTTTCCCAATTTAATATTTCAAGAGTACTTACGGCTATAGGAGCTCTGGTGACATAGTGCCTACGGCACTTGACTGCTAACCAGAAGGCTGGCGGTTCAAACCCACCAGCCACTCCTTGGAAGGAAGGTTGGGCGATCTACTTTCATAGTGATACCACCTTGGAAACCCAAGGAGGGGTCGCTATGGGTCAAAATCGACTCGACAGCAGTGAGGTGTTTTGTTTTCCCCCTTGGTTTTTACGGCTATACATCAACCTCTGCCCGATAGCACTGGCCTACATTAAAAAGAAGCTTCTCAGGGCTGGCAGGCAGTCTGTTGGCTTAGTATAAAATTTTTCCTGTGTGTTCTCTCCTGTGTTTTGGCAATTTCCTGTCATTTACTATTTGAATGAAGCACTACTTTCATTTTACAAATCATTGTTTTGTTCATTTTCCTTATACATTGTTCTTTAGTGCAGAAAAATAAAATCCTTTATTCATGATTTGACATACAACTAGGTAGTAGTCTCTTATGCACATTGAATAAAATACTCATTGCTTACAAACAGATATTGTCTTAATTAAAAATAATTGTGCAAGGGGCTAGGGACAGGAATGGGGCATGGAGAAAGAGATGTAGGTGTGGTTATTAAATAGCAACAGGAAGGATCCTTGTGGTGATGGTAATGGTCAGGGTGCTGGCCATGGTAGTGGACACATGAGCCTACATGGAGTGTAATTATATAGAACTGTGTGTACATTGTTGTTATTGTTAGGTGCTGTCGAGTTGGGTCCGACTTATAATGACTCTGTGTACAAAAGAATGAAACACTGCGTGGTCCTGTGCCAGCCTTACAATCCTTGCCACACGTGAGCCCATCGTTGTAGCCACTGTGTCAGAATACATATATACACACATACAAATTGAGTATAACTAAAACTGGCACATCTGTATAAGATCAGTGAACTGTATCAATATCAATGTCCTAGATATGATACTGGGAGCTCTGGTAGCGTAGTGCCTAAGGCACTTGACAGCTAACCAGAAGACTGGCAGTTCAAACCCACCAGCTACTTCCCAGAAGGAAGGTTGGGCAATCTACTTCCATAGTGACACTGCCTCAGAAACCCAAGGAGGGGTCACTATAGGTGGGATCCAACTCCACAGCAATGGTTGGTTGTAGATATGATACTATATTCTGGTTTCATAAAATGGAGCCACTGGGAACTTCAACACCTCAGCAACAAAAAGAATCCAATTAAAAAACAGGCAAAGGACATGCATAGACACTTCACAAAAAAAGACATTCAGGTGGCTACCAGACACATGAACAGATGCTTGCAGTCATTATCCACTGGAGAGATGCAGATCAACACCTCAGTAAGATACCATCTCACTGCTGCAAAAAAGACAGTGATTTAAAAAAAAAAAAAAAAAAAGATAGCAAATGATGGGGAGATTGGAAGTGTTTAAACACTGTTGGTGGGATGGCAAAACGGTACAACCACAATGGAAGACAGTATGATGCTTCTTTGAAAAACTAGAAATGGAGATACTGTATAATCTGACAGTCCTGTTCCTAGTTACATGTTCTAGAGAAATAAGAGCTGTGACACTAATAGACATATGCACGCCCATGTTCATTGCAGCATTTACTCACAATAGCAAAAAGATGGAAACAACCTACCTCCCCATCAGCAGATGAATGGATGAACAAAATGTGATATGTACATACAATGGAATGCTCCCCGATGATAAAGAATAATGTTGAGTCTGTGAAACATAGCATGGATGAATTTGGAGGACATTATGCTGAGTCAGTCACAAAAGGACAAACATTGTATGAGACCACTGTTTATAAAAAGTCAAGAATAAGTGTACACATAGAAACAGTATTTAATGGTTTTCAGAGATGGAGGGAGAGAGAATCACTACCTAGATAGCACACAGGTGTTAATTCTGGTGAAGGAAAGGCAGTGCACAGTATGAGGGATGTCAGCACAACATGACGAAGGCAAAGGATTCCTCTGAGAGGTACACAAGAGTAAAGGGCAGCTATAATAAATGAAACAACAGTAAAAACAAGCAATAACTTGTGAGTAGATGCATACGTAAATATATGTGCTCAATAGTGGAGGGTGGTTGTATAGGAATATATCCATGTACATATATAGGTATGGTTGTGGATATTTCTACACACACATTCGTCAATGCTGCATGAATACTCATATATAATAGAACACATAGTGGGTGGTTAAAGAAACTAGACATTGGGACTGAACTACTAGACTTGAAGGCTTAGGGTCATAGTCTTGGGGAACATCTAGGTCATTTGGCAAAACACAGTTTATGAAGATAATGTTCTTCATCCTCGTGTGATGAGTAGCATCTGGGGTCTTAAAAGCTTGTGAGCAGCCATCTAAGAAGTAACTGTTGGTCTCTTCCCACCTGTAGCAAAGGAGAGTGAAGAAAACTGAAGACTCAAGGTAGCGTTTAGTCCAAAGTACTAATGGCCCACTAATGAACCACAGCTGTCTCTAACCTGAGACCAAAAGAACTAGATGGTGCCCAGCTACCACTACCAGTCATTCTGACCTGGACCACAATAGAAGAGCCTGGTTAGAAGGAGTAAACAGTGTAGAACAAAATTCAAATTAAAAGAAAAGAAAAAAGACCAGACTTAGTAGTCTGAAAGAGACTGGAGGAACCCTCAAGACTGTTGCCATAAGACAACCTTCTGGCCTGGAACTGAGGACACTTCCAGAGGCCACCTTTCAACAAGACAATACATGGGCCTATAAAATAATAACACCTGGGAAGAATGAGCTCCTTGGAACAATCACGTATATGAGACCAAAAGGGCAACATTTGCCCAAAACCAAAGATTTTGGGCAAATCAGGAAGGAATAGGGAATGCAGGGAGTAAATGGAGAGAGTGCTTGCACTTTGTGGGGATTGCAACCAAATTTTGTGCATGGGAAGACTAATTTGCTATGTAAACTTTCATCTAAAGCACAATAAGATGTTCAAGAAGAACCAAATCCAAAGAAAAAAATTATATTGAGGAAACTGGATAAAGGGTACACAGGATCTCTATTATTTCTTAATGCTGCATATCAGTCTACAATTATCTTAATAAAAAATGCAGTTAAAAAGATGGTTAAGTAGCAATTATGTAATATTAATAAATAATTTTATTTTTGTTTTTAGATTGTTCCTGCCTGATTTATAAACCATCATTGGCCTTTGTAAGTAGATGTTTTGACTTTTTATTGGTCCTCTACCCCAGACACCTTGTATTCTCTAATTACATGGGAATAATTTTCTAGTACTCATGATGAAAGTGGCATAGACAGGGAAATATTTTGTTCTGTTAGACATAAGGTCACCAGGAGTCAGAGCTGACTTGATGTCAACTAACAACTTTTCTAGAAAACCTGGAACAAAAAATGTAGCAAGGCTTTATTATCGTTTCATAAATTTAAGTCTTTTATGATTTTCTGATACTTCTAGGCAACAGATATTTTGAGGACATTTGCATTATACATCTTTGTGTTTTAGGCTAGGGTCATCTTCTTGGGAGGGATTTCCTGTCAGGGTTATTACTGGTGTGAGCAGAGTGCCATCTGTGGAGCCAAGCTTGTATGTCCATGTTCTGGTTACCTAGTGCTGCTCTGACAGGAATATACCACAAATGGGATGGTCTTAACAAACAGGAGTTTATTCTTACAATTTGGAGGTTTGAAGTCTAAGTTCAAAGTGCCAGGCTCTAGGGGCTGGGTGAAAGCCCCTCAACCTTGGGGTCCAGCTCCGCTTTCTGCTCCCGGCCCACTGGTTGTTGTTGTTATGTGCCGTCGAGTCGGCCGTGACTCATAGTGACCCCCTCCTTGGGTTCCTGGGTTGCTGAGGCAGTATCACTATGGAAGTAGGCTGCCCAACCTTCCTTCTGAGGAGTAGCAGGTGGGTTTGAACTGCCAGCCTTCTGGTTAACAGTCAAATGCCTTAGGCACTACGCCACCAGAGCTCCCTGTTGCACTTAGCTATCTAAGTTCCAGTGTCTTGGTCTGCCTACTCCATGCCTGCGGCAGGCCAGCTGAGCAAAGTTGGAGAAAATACCCAGCTTTGCTCACTGGTTTTATTTTAACTGTTAGATTACTAACCTCAAGTGGGCAATTAATGTTTTCTGGCAATTTGGTCAATTAGATCCTAGGAAAATATTTAAAACATCTTTCTTCTTAAGCTTCAGTTCCTCTTCCCCTATTCTCCCTCTCAATTGATGACCTTGTTTCATTTTTCACTGAGAAAATGGAGACATCCAGAAGGTATACTTCCATAAGCTTCCATCACCACATCTACATTTCACTTATACCTTAAACCAATACATTCTACCTTTTATTTTCTTCCTTGTGTTCTTAGATTCCATCCCTTCTCATCTACTCAGCAGTTGTCCCCTGTATCCCCCTGCATTATGTATCTTTCTACCTTTGCTTAAAAGAAAAAAAAAAGAACAAGTCCTATTCCCCTCTAGTTACCACTCCATTTCTGTTCCCTGCTGCCCTTTACACAGTTTCCCAGAGTTTACTCTCTCTCCTTTCCATTTTGATCCCATTTCAGTCAGACTTTGGTCTCCACCATTCCACTAAAACTCTCTTGAATGTCATCAGTGACCTCCATACTGCAAGTCCAGCAGTTAGTTCTCAGTTCCCATCTTACTTGATTTCTCAGTGGAATTGATGCTTCTGATCGTGTTCTTCCATGAAACACTTCTACCGCTTGTCTCCCAAATCTCCATACTTTCCCACTTGCACTTCCCTTTTCCCATGGCAACTCCTTATCGGTCTCTATTGCGATGCCTCCTCATTGCCCTGACTTCCAAACCTTGAGTGCCCTATGGTACAGCTCTTGGACTTTTTCCTCTGTCTACATGTGTTCCTTTGCTGATCTCATTTAGCTTCATAGCTTTAAATATACATAGTTGCTGACAGTTACTCAGTGTGTATCTCCAATGTGAACCTCTTCCCTGAACTCCAGACTCGGTATCCAACTACAGAATGCCTGGTCGACATAGCAAGCTGAACCTGTGTAAAACTGAGCTCCTCAGCTTACCCCTACTCCCAACCAGACTTTCTTCTTCCTCAGTCTTCCTTATGTCAGTAAGTGGCAACTCTATTCTTCCAGTTGCTCAGGCCAAAAGCCATGCTTATTTTTTCTGTCTCTCACCCTCCACATATCCAGGTGTCAAGAAATGCTGTCATCTCTACCTTAAATATACCCTGAAGATGACAGTTCCCATCACCTCTACTGTTACCACACTGGCCTAAACCTTCATTATCTTTATATTGCAGTAGCCTTCTAACTGGTCTCCCTGTTTTCTCCTTTCCCCCCTATAATTCATTCTGCAAACAAAAGCTAGATAAATTATTTAAAACTGTAAGTCTGATCATGTTACTTTCTTGCTCCAGTGTCTCAGTGCTTCTGTATCTCACTTACAAGAGGCTTTTCAGCCCTGTTACTTTTCACTAATCTCTTACTGTACTCTCACTCACTGTGTTAACTAACACTCCAGTTCTTGTTCCTATATCAGACAGTTGAAGTTGCTGTTTCCACAAATAGCCATGACTTGCTTCCTTACCTTCTTTAGAACTTTGCTAAATTCTCATCTTCTCATCTAGGCCTTCTTGACCAACCTATATTACTGTTTCCCCCGCCTGCACTGCTGACCACTTTGTTTTTTTTTTTTATCACCATCAGATAGATATATTTTTACTTATTTGTCTCCCCTTCATTCCAAGATAAAGCTGCACAGGAAGAGAATGTTTGTGTGTTTTGTTCATATTGGTGTATCCTCAGAAAAATTAAAAAATACTTGAACTGAAAAGTGAATGTTAAAAAAGTTGCATTCTAATTTGTGTTCCATACCCGGTATACACATTTAAAAAGATGAGAACGTGGGATAGGGGAAAGAGATGGTGTAATAGTTAGTGACTTTGCTTCTTTTACCCCTCTCTTAACCACAGTGATAGGTAAATGACTCAAGCTGGGTCGATTTTTGTATTTTGTCCTTATGGTATCCTTGTGCTGGGATGGGCATGTGATCCAAGCCAGGCTAACTGGAGGCTTTTCCCTAGGATTTTGATATTTCTCACTAGAGATGGCAATAAAAAAATATTTCAGGTCTTGTCATGGATTCTCTTAGTCATTAACAGACCATTATGCAAAAGGTACATACAGCCTTATAGTCACATAAAGAATGACTGAATAACACAGGCATACAGTTTAATAATAAAAGGAGTAAGACTGTTGTTGCTGTGTGCTGTTGAATTGATTCCAAGGCATGGTGACCCTGTGACAGAGGAGGACATCCCCATAGGGTCTCCTGGGTTGTAATCTTGAGGGAGCAGATTGCCAGGTCTTTTGTCTTGTGGAGCAGCTGTGTGGGTTCAAACTGCCAGCCTTTTGGTTACCAGACAAGTGTTTAACTGTGGCTCCTTGGGATACAGTTCAATATAAGTATTAGAACTCTGTATTCTCCAGACAGATAATATATGAAGGTATTAATGCTTTTCAAACATTTAGAAAAACTGACCATATACTAGCTCACAGAAAATTAAAATGCAAAAAGCTACTCAAGCCAGATACAAAAGACATTCAGAAAAATTTAAAAAGATACCATATAAAGTTCTACATAAATAAATTTTACAACTTTTAGGGTGGGAGACACTACAGAAGGCTATCTTGACCTCATGTGCCTATTGTTTTAAGTTGATGTATTCTTCCTAACATTCATAATTTCATTCTACATAACTTCCAAGGCTTGGAAGAGATGTAAATGTATATGTAGAGTCAACACACACACACACACACACACGTATACATATACACTTTAAGAGGCTTATGTAACCCTCATTAAACCCTAATAGCCAACACATTTAAAAAATATTTACTATCAGTAAAAATCCACAAATAAGAGTTTAAAAAGAAATATCTACTGTGACCAAATAGGGCTTATCTCCAAGATGGGAAAGATGATGGACTACTTGGGAATCTTTTGCATAAACTATTTCTCATCATTTTTTTTTTTTTTTTTTTTTTAAAGCTTGAACTCAGAGTCTCGTGGGACATTTAATAATATTTAGCATCCATTTTTGGTAAGCTTTGAAGACTATTACTTCCTTATTATATTACCAAGTACATGTTTTCAACCACTGACACGTTTATTTATAGCAAAAATCCATAAACATTTTGTATAAGTTGTAACCAGTGAGATAAGACAGGAAATATAAGTAAAAACTATATAGTTATTAGAGGAAAAGATAACACTAAGTTTTTATAGGCAGTATGATGATACAACTATACAATCCTGAAAGCCAGTTAAAATCTCTTAAAATTAAGGCAATGCCATGAAATGGTTGGGGAAATAATATATGATCAGTAGCAACAACTAGAAGCTTCAATGAGACAATTGGTTCCATTTCCGGTAAATACAAAGAAGGCAACATGCTAGGATTAACTCAGAGAAGAAATACGTATTTTCTAAAGTAAGTATGTATAGCTTTGTTATCAGAAAAGAAGTAATAAGCACCTTAAGGAAGCGTGATACAAGATTTCATTCAATACTTAGGGGTCAGGAAAATCTCGAGCTATGGCCCAAGTTAAGCTGAATTTTGTCAGTTGTACACTTTTCAGGGTGACTCAGTAAGGAAATTTGAATGCCTTAAGTACTTTAATTAGTCTAAAGACAATTGGAAATGAACTGAAGTGAAATCTCAATCATTTATATAGTTCCAATTAAACATATTTGGACAAAACATTGCTGGGAGAAAAACTCAGTTTGAAGTTTCTTCCAAGAATATACTTGAATTTTCTTTCTCAGTGTCTAAGTTCTTTGGTAAAAAAGAGGTCTTGGTATTTTTTATGAATGATTTCTAGTACCATTTTGTTGCTGGGGACCTGGAGGACTCTTTCAGAATTCAGTTCCAGGAACTTTCCTTCTACCAACAGTAAATTAGGCAGCGGGTAACATGGTGGAGAGTGCAGATTTTAGAATTGGGCATAGCTGTGCTTGAATTCTGGCCGTAATGCCAACAAGTATATGACCATGGGCAAGTGAATGAACCTTTCATAGCTACAGTTTTGTCTCTGATAAAATTGAATTAATACCTATTAAGCTTATAAGGATTAATTGCAGTGATAGGGCATTAATGAAGGGATCATCAGACTTTTTCTGTAAAGGCCAGATGGTAAGTATTTTAAGCTGGGCAGGCCACATGGTCTGTGTTGCCGCTACTCAACTCTGCAGTTGTAATGTGAAAGCAGCCATAGGTAATATGTAACTGAATGAGAGTGGCTGTATTCCAACAAAACTTTATTTACAAAAAGCAGCAAACCAGATGTGGCTTGTGGAGCCATAGTTTGCAGACTTCCTGTTTTCAAGGATCAGATTGTTCTAGTAGCTTAATCGTGTTCTAGAACAGAGCTTAACTGGTCCCAGAACAAAGCTCTTTGCGTTTAAAGAAATTCATAATATTCAACAAGGTAAAAGTACACAGTGTCTAGCATTTAATTAAAATTCAGTAGGCATTCGAATTAGCAGGAATATTCAACAGTTAAACGGAAAGTCAATACAAACAGGCTTAGAAATGACACAGGTGGTAGAATTAATAAACAAAAGTATTGAAACAGTTACTGTTTCATATATTCAAGATGGTAGAAGAAAGCATAGGCTTGTTAAGGAGAAACATAAACAAAACCCACTGCTGTTGCATCGGACTGGACTCACAGTGACCCCTCCTGTGGTTTCCCAGGCGGTATCGCTACGGAAGTAGATTGCTCAATCTTCCGAGGAGTGGCTGGTGGGTTTGAACCGCCAGGCTTCTGGTTAGCAGTCAAATGCTTTAGGCACTACACCACCAGAGCTGCTAAGGAGAGACATGGGAGTTATAAAAAGACTCCAGTTGAACTTCTAGGGAAGACATAAACATCTTAGATGGAAGCTATACTGGGAGGGATTCTAATGACAGAATGGACACCACAGAAGGAAAGATTCAGTGAATTTGAACACTAAGAATAGAAATTATGAAAGAAAGAAACAGCTTAACAGAGCATCAGTGTGCTGTGGGACAACTTTATGTGGCCAAATATATATGTCTTGGAGTACCCAAAGGGAGTGGGTGGGTACAGAGATAATGTTTAAAGAAATAACAGCTAAAAATTTTCCAAATTGGCTAAGAGCAATAATCCCACTAATCTAAGAAGCTCAACAAATTGATATTTATAGAATGCTGTCTGGTGGCGTAGTGCCTAAGGCATTCCACTGCTAACCAGAAGGCTGGTGGTTCAAACCCACCGGCCACTCCTTGGAAGGAATACTGGGCAATCTACTTCTGTAATGATACTGCCATGGAAACCCAAGGAGGGGTTGCTATGAGTCAGGAGCTACTCAACAGCAGTGAGTTTGGATTTTTTTTGGTTACCCAACAACAGTAAGATACACATTTTAAGTACACCAGAACATTTATCAGAGTAGATCATATTCTGGGGTATGAAACAAATTTCAGTTTAGAAGGATTTAAATTTCCTAAAGAATGTTCCCTGACCACAATGGAATTTAATTAGAAAACAATAACAAAAAATTATCTGGAAAAATCTTTTTGTAACTGTTCCTAATAACCCAGGAGCATATTTTGGACCAAAAAACACACTTTGGCAAATTTGAAAGACAAAAAATCATGCAAAATACACTCTCAGAGCACAACAGAATTAAATTGGAAATCAGTGACAGAGAGATAGCTGAGAAATTCCCAAATGTTCTGAAATTAAACAACAAACTTCTGTATAATTTATGGGTCAAAGAAATCTCAAGAAAAGAAATTTTTTTTGAACTAAAAACGAAAGTGCAGTTTAGCAAAATATTGACTGCAGCTAAAATAGTGCTAAGAGGGAAAATTGTAGCAGTACATGCAGATATTCAAAAAGAAGAGAGATCTCAAATCAGTAAGTTAAATTTCTGCCTTGGGAAGCTAGAGAAAGGAGAGAGCAAGTTAAATCTAAAGCAGAAGAAAGAAAGCAATAAAGAGCAGAAGTCAACAAAATTGAAAACAATCAACAAAGTAGAAAAAGTAAAAATCAGTGAAACCAAAAGCTCGTTCTTTGCAAATTTCAGTAAAAATGATAAGCCTCTAGCCATGTTGACTGAGAATAGAAGAGAAAAGACGTGGACTACCGATACTGTTGCTGAGCCCATGGATATTACAGGACTATTAGGAGAGTGCTGCAGACAACTCATTGCCCAGAGAGTGGGTAGCCAAGATGAAATGGACCAACTCCTTGAAAGATACATGTTTCTTTAGGTGCCCTGAGTTGGCTCTCATTCATAGCAACCCTATGTACAACAGAGTGAAACACTGCCCGATCTTGCCCCATCCTCACAACCTCTGTTATAGTTCAGCCCGTTGTCACAGCCGCTGCGTAAATCCATCTCCTTAGGGTCTTCCTCTTTTTCTGCTGACCCTCTGCTTTAGCAAGCATGATATCCTTCTCTAGGAACTGCCTTCTGACAACATGACCAAAGTAGATGAAGTGAAGTCTAGCCATTCCCACTTCTGTGGAATATTCTGTCTGTGCTTTTTCTGAGACAGATTGGTTTGTTCTTCTGGAAGTCCATGGTATTTTCAGTATTCTTCATTGGCACCACGATGCAAATGCATCAGTTCTTCTTTGGGCTTCCTTATTTGTTGTCCAACTTTCACATGTATGTAAACCAAACCAAACCAAACTCACTGCCATCAAGTCGGACCCAACTCATAGTGACCCCTCCTTGGGTTTCCGAGGCAGTATCACTACGGAAGCAGATTGCCCAGCCTTCCTTCCAAGGAGTGGCTGGTGGGTTTGAACTGACAGCCTTCTGGGTAACAGTCACATCCCTTAGGCACTATGCCACCATAAGGCAATTGAAAATACCATGGTTTAGGTCAGGCACACCTTAGTCTTCAAAGCAACATCTTTGTTTTTTAACACTTTGAAAAGAATTCTTTTGCAGCAGATATGCCCAGTGCAATAGAGCATCTGATTTCTTGACTGCTGCTTCCATGAGTGTTGGTTATGTATCCAAGTAAAGTGAAATCCCTAACAACTTCAGTCTTTTCTCTACTTATTGTCATGTTGCTTATAGATCCAGTTGTGAGGACTTTTTTCTTTATGTTGAAGTGTAATCCATACTGAAGGCTGTAATCTTTGATCTTCATCAGTAAGCGCTTTAAGTCTTCACTTTCAGCAAGTAAGGTTGTGTCGTCTGCATGTCGCAGGTTAATGCTGTAATATCAGGATAGTCTTCCTCCGATCCTGATGCCACATTCTTCTTCATATAGTCTAGTTTATCAAATTATTTGCCCAGCATACAGTTTGAATAAGTATGACGAAAGAATACAATCCTGATGCACACCTTTCTTGATTTTAAACCATTCACTATTCCCTTGTTCTGTTTGAACAGTTGCTTGGTGTGTGTACATGTTCCTCATGAACACAAATAAGTGTTCTGGAATTCCTGTTCTTTGCAGCATTACCCATGTTATGATCAACACAGTTGAAAGCCTTGGCATGGTCAGTAAAACACAGATACAGACAAACATCTTTTTTTGGTATTCTTTGCTTTCAGCTAAGATCCATCTGACATCAGCAGTGAGAGTCCTCATTCCACATCCTCTTCTGAATCAGGCTTGAATTTCTTGCAGTTCCCTGTTAACATACTGCTGCAAACATTTTTGAATTATCTTCAGCAGTATTTTACTTACATGTGATATTAATGATATTGTTCAATAAAATACATACAAACTACCAAAACTCATTTGAGAGATTGCTGACTGAAATAGACCTATATCAAAGAAATGAAATTCATAGTCAAAACTTCCCAGAAAAGGGAAGATTATTTCATTGGTAAATTCTGCCGAACAACCCATGAGTCAAAAATGAAATACAGGGAAATTATGAAGTATTTTGAACTGAATGAAAATGAAAATACATTTCCAAATGACTGGTATGCAGCTATCACAGCATTCTGAGGGAAATTTTTAGCACTACATACCTATAGGGTCTCAAATTAATGAATTAGTGTAAGGGATTGTCTTAATTGTCTTCATATATTTGAATGTCTTTCATTTTAAAAAAAACCTTGTATGCTATTGGAGAAGCCAGAATTAGAGGTGGTTATAAAAAGGCAACTCAGCTTTTTGTGGGAAAGAAATAATCATCAGAATTTCCCAGCTATGAGCTGAGTTTCTTGAGCAAGATATGTTCCCTTATATATTCTTGAGGCTTCTTTCCTAGTCTTAGTTTCTTAGGTAAATGGTTGTTGTTGTTGTTGTTATGTGCCGTCGAGTCAGACCCAACTCATAGCGACCCCTCCTTGGGTTTCTGAGGCAGCATCACTGGGGAAGTAGGTTGCCCCATCTTCCTTCTGAGGAGTGGCTGGTGGGTTTGAACCACCAGCCTTCTGCTTAGCAGTCAGGTACCTTAGGCACTAGACTATCAGAGCTGTGGTAGGAGGGAAATAAATGTATTCCTCTACAGTGACAGATAAAACCATTTAAAATATGTTAAAGAGTAGGTAATGCAACATCCGAAATAAGAGTACTTTTTAATATCACAAAATTGTAGACTTGAGAAGGTGCCTTATATATTATTTATTTACTGAAACAATAGCCTCAAGTTTCTGCCTCTTCAGTAGTCATCAAGATCTTGGATGAAATGATAATAATTAAAAAAAAAAAAAAAAAGAGCACGTTTAAGTTTGCAGATAAATACGTGCGGTGGAGGATAACTAAAATCATGAAATGCCACATTCAAGATTCAGAGGAATCTCATCACGCTTCTGCCTCTTCAGTAGTCATCAAGATCTTGGATGAAATATAATAATTAAAAAAAAAAAAAAAAAAGAGCACGTTTAAGTTTGCAGATAAATACGTGCGGTGGAGGATAACTAAAATCATGAAATGCCACATTCAAGATTCAGAGGAATCTCATCACGCTTCAGGCCAATCAGGAATAATATAGAAATTCCTTCTGTACTAGGCGAAAAGTTAGATAAATGTCATTTCCTCTTCAAAGCCTCTTCTGGCTTTCCCAGAGTTAGTGACCTCTGTCTTTTCAGAACTCTCTGTACTTTTACTGTAGTATCTACCACATTACCATCCATGGATAGGATGTTTATGGAAAATGAGACAAGGAGTGAAAAATAAGGTTTGCTGTTTACCACTGGTAGTCTTATCTTGTGCCAGAAAGTTATCTCTGTTTTTCCTATTGAGTAATGTGAGGATCAAATGAAATAAGATAAGTAAAGCACTGCGAACATGCAACAGATAATGTCCCTATGTGTGTCTTTCTCTCGCGTGGCAACAGGCTGCACATTGCTTCTGGCATACCAGCACATTTCTGCTTAAATGGCTGAATGGCCAGAAGTAAAGCAGAATTGCACAGAAAAGCTACTGCTGCTTTATAGCAAACAAGGATTTGCTGCAATTAACTTTTTAAAAGACAAGTAGTGTTTCTGTTTTGTATAGTAGTTTCTTTATCTTTTATGAAAGTTTGATCTTGGTTCATTAGTTGGCCCCCATAAAATCCTAGAATTGAGTGGTAAAAAGTTAAGCACTAGAAAGCGATCATGTAATCCAGTGTCTGAAAGTTAAATTTCATGACTTTTTATTGGGAAGGAAGCGTTCTTTTTTCTCCCCACAAGTTTTCTGTTGGTTTGATTTTCATCATCAGTGATAACAGCTACTGTTTATTGGGCGTTTGTTCTATGCCAGCATTAGCCTAGGTACTTAACACGTTACCTCATTTGATCTTGACGACCCCTATGAGAGAAGGTGCTATGATTCCTGTTTTCCAGATGAGGATACTGAGGTTCTGAAAGCATTGTTAATTGCTAAATGTTTGTAATTACTAAAAGATGACACCCAAATATTAACGTGGATCTGACTTCAGAGTTTATGCTCTCAAGCACTGCCTGTCACTGAATGAAAGTAATACAGCTCAAGTAAATTGAGCTTAGAAATGGACGTTGATTACTTGATCAGCATGAATTATATATCTTTTAGTGAGAGACCTTCAGCGAATAATTGTAGCCATAGTACATAGTAGCTAGATATAATTTGACTTTAAACTTTTGACACTGCTACTTAGTTCTGTGACTTTGCCACTTGTGCCTATTTTGGTCATTCAAAAATAGAGATTAATAGAATCACCTATCTCAGCTGTGATGAAGATCAAATTGATGGTGTCTATTAATACTTTGTAAATTCTTTTGGAAGAGTTGTAAGGGAATTAATGAGTATATTTGACCATTTGCCGTACAGTTTTTTTAAGTAGTAAATTTCCTGAGTGCTTTTTAAAAATGACTTGATTTATACAAACTTAGTTTCCAGGGCACTGCTTGCTATTGACTTGCAGAGTGATGTGTTATAGAAGCAGGCCCTACTGATAAGACTAGCTTTTTCCAATAAGATGCATGCTTTTCGAGGGGTGATTACTTCATAATACCATGTAATACAATTCTTGACACATTGTTTCTATCTCCATTTTGGAAGACCTGGAAGGTAAGTTAAATGTGTCACTTAGACGTAGGTGCTCTGGTGGTGTAGTGCCTAAGGAATTTGACTGCTAACCAGAAGGCTGGTGGTTCAAACCCACCAGCCACTCCTTGGAAAGAAGGTTGTGTGATCTACTTCTATAGTGATATGGCCTCAGAAACCCAAGGAGGGGTCGCTATGAGTTAGGTCCGACTCCATGGCGGTGGGTTTGTTTGTGGTTTTTTTTTTTTTTTTTGGAGACCCAAAGTGAGTCAGTGCCAGATTCAGATGTAGAGTTCCTAATTTCACTCCCACTCACATATGTTAACAAGCTACCTTTCCTGTGCAGTCTCGAGTTCTGTATTTTCTAAGTTCATTTCTGGTCCAAAATGATGAATCTAAGTAGAAATCTTTCCTCCTTGAGGGCTGGTCAGCCCATTATCCAAATGGCGTCCAAGGTGGGCAGTGTGGGATGGTTGTGTTCCTGCTCTTAGCTGGGCTCCTCTGTGTCAAAGCGTGAGTTCTCCATACCTCTCATTCCAGTATTGTTTATTTTCCTTTTGGTTTAGGAATTTTGAAACTTAATCCACCTATTCCCATGTTTGCTCAGGATTAGTGGCTTAGCGCATTTTGTTACAGGTGTTCATGAAGGTTGTGTCAAAGAAGCAGTTCAGAAGTCAATAGAGATTTTTAGAACCTTTTAATCACACTTCTCAGCTTAGGTAAGCACCCAGGGTACTTCACTTTCTTTCTTCCTCCCTCAGTATCACCTCCCCATCCCCCTCTTGCTCCCACAGAAACACACATGACTCACCGACACATAGGCTGTCATTTAGGAGGTGGATCACCCAGTTTGGGTGATTACCTATGTCAAACCCAAAAGCTAATTGTTATATCTCTTGTTCATATTTTTGTTTTGCAAACAGAATTTATGCAAGCTGACTCTCTCTTTAGGTTGTGTGGCCTTCACTGGAGCTCAGCCTTTAGAGCTGGAAAGTACAGCTCTTAGTTCATCACATAGCAGTAACTCGCTGGGTATAACGAGTTAGCTTTCGCTCAGTAATGAACTAATGAGTGCTGCCCACACAGCAATTCTCCTATCATCATTAGAACTATCCGGTGGAGAATAAAGTTTCCAAATAGTTTGAGTACCGTGACATGAAAGAAATCGCAAATTGTGACGTGAGGCCATCACTGGTGGGACCGCAGGATGGAGAAAGAAAGGGAGAGTGAGCGGAGAAGTTTATTTATGGAATGTCGGAGCCAGTGAGGCTCAGCAGGCCCTCGGAGCCGAGCACTTCCCTCTGCGCTTGTTTTCTCCCTCTGACCTTGGATGAACTAGCGCACAGTATATTATGCCGGGTGATTGTGCTGGTTTGTCATGGTTAGCATTCTGGACTGTCACTGGAATGTAGGAAACGGATGAATTTGAATTGAACCATGAGGTGGTCTGCCGGGCCCTCTCCTTGTCTCAAGGAAACCTGTCGCTGTTTGTCTGGGCCGGGCCTAATGAAAGCAATGGAGGGAAAGAGAGGTGGGCCTTTGATCTCTTTGTTGCAGCTGCTCCCTGGGAACTCACTGAAATCAATGCCCTGTTTTCCTGAAGGAATGAATGGCTCTGCCTAACTAGCTTTGTGAAGCCGTGGGGGAATTCACTGCCTCTGTTTATTGACAGCTGAAAAGGAGCACATGGGGTGGAATGGACCTTCTTGTGAAAACCAGGCACAGGGAAAATTAGACCTCAATTTAACACAGAGGAATTTGGAAATCCACCCCAAAGGAGACGGTGGTTTCTCAGGCTTACATTAGAATTACTCAAGTTTGGGGCTGGTGTGTGACGAACAATGGCGGTTTTGTCACAACTGTGTTGTAAGTAGGAATAAGGTATGCATAATAAATGATGCTAAGTCGAAGTTGATTCAACACCCCCTTCTTTTTTTAAACACAGAAATAGAAGAAGACAAATATCAACCATGATATAATCAGGTGATTCTTTTTTCTTTAAGAAGGAAAAAAAAAAAGCTAAAAATAAGTGATGCTTCAAATAAACATTAGTAATATACCAATTCTATAAAATGTGTCTTCATTCATCTGTGTTGCTTATCATCTTTGAACTTTGGATCTAAGTTCATGCTGTAGCTATTCTATGCCTTTCTTGATTGTGTGTGTTGCTTGGGCACATAATATATTTATTTGAAAAAAATTAATATTCTTGAGATGCTGTAACTGAAAGTTTCTGTCAATCATAAAAGAAGCTGGCTAATAGGTCAAGACAGCACCTGAAGTTAGAAACGTTCCCAAGTCTCAACCTTAGCACCTTACTTTTCAGAACACATTAAGGAGAAAGTCGTGAGTATTATCACAAGGAATCCTCACCATACCTTCTTTTACACTTCTCTCCCCACTTGCTTGGTTTCCCAGGAAGAATTTATGGCTTCTTCCTCTGGCCCCTCAGCCCTTTGTACACACCTCTATTACAGCACTTAACACATTGCCCTGTAGCTCTTTGTTTAGGTGTATTCTTTTAGCTGGAAGTGAAGCAGCTGGGTCGTAGTCTTTTTTTTTTAATCTTCAAGCCCAGTGAAACTCCCGGTTCCCTAACTGCTGAATGAATGGGAATGATAGCTCCCTGGGCGTTACTTTGAGCGAAATTACTTCCCTAGTCTTCAGTGGGAAACACTAAATTTTAGAAAAACCTGACTGAGTCCTTTGCTTTTTAAAATCTTTCCTTTATGGAGTTATTAAATACTTTTCTTTTTTTTTCCCTCTCTCTCTCTCTCCCCCAATTTGGCAAGTTTGTAGAGCGTTCCCCTAGGCCCTGAGGAGGGGCATAAAAAGTGTGTGTCGTCCTTTTCAGACCCAAACTCTCCCCTAATGTTCTTCCCTATAAATAAATCTTTGCATAATAATTAGATTTTTTTCCATAAGAAGATAGAAATAGCTTTTAATTTGGAGTTTCACAGACTTCCACTTGACCAGGTTTAGTGACTGAGATGGATACACCTTCCGTTTTACCTGATTTAATACTATGATGTAACGTTAAAAAATGCGAAACAAAACGTCCTTTGGCAGTTTCTTTAACCAGATTTACTGCCACTGGATGTTAGGAATCCTTTATCAAAGGAAGCAAGCAAACACCTTCACTCCTCAGTGAAAAGTTTAAAGGGGACTTGATTCTAAGACCAGCTACTCTGATTTCACAGGATCTTAGGACAAGCCCAGTGTCTGAGCTATTCTCAAGTTACAGCCTATTTCTTTTTTAAACCAGAGCTTTAGATGGGAAATGGTTGTCAACATTCTTTGGGAAAATAACGTCATAAAATTATTATGGAAAATTTTAGAAAATGTGGGAATGAAAAAGGTAAGCACACAAATACAGAAACTGGCTAATATTTCAGTCTGTGTTATTTCTGTTCCGCTTTTACCACCAAAATTATTTTTAAAGAAATCTATTTGCATTTCTGTTTTGATGGAGGGCACGGATGAAGTGTAAAATACAAGTTTACAGATTTGTGAGCTGTGGAAGGGGTCGTTTGGAGAAACGGGCTGTTTTGGAGGTTGTGCAGATGTTGAAGACTCAACAGGTTGTGATCCTGCTGGAACTTCAAATTTCTTATGAAACAGGAAAATGACCGCAGTTTCATCATCGGCTGACCATCCCCCCACCCCCAGAAGTATTAACTTGTAGATAAGGAAGCATTATGCACAGCACTCAAGTTTTATAACTTGGCTGCTCAGTCCTCCCAGTTTCTGGAATTCATTTTGTGTGACATCATACCAAAGTAGCAAAGAGCAGAGGGGTAGATGGGAAAAAGGAGAAATCCAACTGCACTTTGCCATTTGACGCTTTAGCTTTCAGTGGTGAGACGTTTCTTCGTTTCTCTTGATACAAGGAATTGCAGATAGGCCAAGGACAAGACCGCAGTTAAACACTGTGTCCTTGCTGTGCTTATAGAATCAGATAACTTCAAATATGTGGTTGTCCATTAAAAGAGCCTTTTTCTTAGGACTGAAAATGGCTGTAATATTTAAAAAGAATGGTTTCAAGTCATTTAAGAGTCAAACCATAAAAATAGGTTTGGGGACCCACCTATGGTCGATATCTGTGTGTGTGTGCGTGTGTGTGTGTGCCCTTATCTACAGAAGCATACTTCCTTGTGGAAAGATAGGAGGTACTTTCCTCTGAGACGGCTTACTGCCATCAGACTGACTGACTAAAGCAGCCCACCCAACAACAACCATAAATGAAGGGTTATCTAGTGGCTGAAAGATAGACGTCCTCCTTATCCACTGGATTTAATTGCAAGAAGACTATATTCTGAAATAAAGAAAAATTTAGAATTATATTACCTTCGAGTATATGTGAGACTAGATATTATTTAAAAGATCTGTAATAGCTGGATAGCTAATTATTTGTAATTAATCATTACTGTATTAATGGAGCTGTTAAAATACTTAATATGTTTTCAGTAGTTGCAACATTACTTTTTGGCTCCTTCAGTGAGATACTTTTCAGCATGGCGAAACCTCGGCTCAGCTCATACCTAAGTGTTATACTCAAACATTAGTAGGATTCAAATTCATAAAATTTCGCTATTGAAAAAATGGCCTTAGTGGCCAGTAAGTAACTATGGACACCTTGTAAGGAAAGACTGCCCAAGGAAGGGATCTCCTTGAGATTGGTGGTCAAATATTCACGCCATTGAATTGGACTGCTAGTCTATAATGGATTTGTGTCCATGAAGGTGAGGGCTGATGGGATTGAGTTTTTATTACTCTATTTTCTATCTCCATTCTCTTCACAGAAAACATATTTAGATCATTTCCAGGCTTTCTAATTCCACTGCTGCCTTCCCTTCAGTTGCTGTCGGTCTCTGCTCTGAGCCTTATATCACCGTCTCCTCCTCCCAGTCCTGCTGGGCTGCTTGCTTCCTCTTCCCAAAGGATAGTGTTCTCAGTTACTTAGTTGACAGGTTCTGATTATCACTTAATCTCTGCTAAGGATTGGAGCCTGTGAGGTATTTTCACTTGAGCTGGGGTTTCTGGGAAATAATTGCAAGTGCTCACTGCTTACCTGGCACAACATTGACATGAACTCATTTAATCCTCACATGGGTCTAGGAGGCAGGTGCCGTTATCGCCATTTTACACCTAGGGAAGTATGGAGGTAGACAAAGCTGAAGCCATTGGCGTGCAGTTTCTAAGTGGCTCCAGGATTTGAAAGGAACCGTTCAGATCCCCAAGCATATGCTTGCTCTTCACCAAGTCACTGTTAGTAAACCTCCTTGAAGGAGTTAAAGGCATGCCTCGAGAATGCTGGGGTTGGGCTCTATGGCTTGTTGATGGCATCTCTGAACTCCTACTTGGTATCAGTGTCGGATGACCTAGTAAGCAAGGTGAGCAGGGGCTTGCTTACTCACCTGTAGTGAGAAGTTCCACATTTTTCACCACATTAGAGATTCTGCTGCTACGTATGATTGGCTTCTGTCTCCGTCCCAACCCCACAGCACCTTCCTACAGAATCAAGGCCTTTGTTCAAATTCACTGTCCCTAACAGGGACAGAGTACAGTGCTGAAAAACAGGTGAAACTGTTCACTACAGATTAGTAAGTAAGCACAGTAACCCTGTGCTTGCCTAACTGGGTAATCTGTCCCTGTTCTGTATAGTTAAGTACCAACCTGGTGTTTTCTTGTTGCTTTTTTCCCCACCTAGGATTGTTCACACGTCTGCCCTGGGCTGTTTTTGTGTGACGCCTTAAACTCTCCTTTGTGCCTCAGACTTAGAAGGGTAAGTACTTCTCCTGCAAAACCCTCCGATGCCAGCCCCACCTGTGCCGGTCATGACTGCGTTTTCTTGCTCTCTCTGCGTTAGAGCACACACCAAGGTAGAAACCTCTTTTACCATAGGAGAGAGACAGAGACAGACAGAGACAGGGTCTGGAAAAGAGTTGCTGTCAAGAGAATTTGCATCAGAAGAACATTAAACCTTGAAGGAAAAGCAGGATTGGGGTATATGGGTTGAAAATAAACTTGTTGCTGTTGTTATGTGCCGTCGAGTCGGACCCGACTCATAGCGACCCCTCCTTGGGTTGCCGAGGCAGTATCACTACGGAAGTAGATTGCCCAACCTTCCTTCCAAGGAGTGGCTAGTGGGTTTGAACCGCCAGCTTTCTGGTTAGCAGTCAAGTGCCTTAGGCACTACGCTACCAGAGCTCCCGAAAATCAATTTATGAAAGCCTATTTTTCACTCTAGAAAAATCAAGAACATGCTAAGGACGATCATTGACATTCATATTAAATTAGAAATAATGGGTGTTGTACCGATGATTGCCATTCATCATGACCTGCCTGCTAGACACTTTGTGACTTCCTCCCTGTATTTAAAAAAGATGCTTTTAAATGGTTTTATGTAAAATAACAAATAAGTATGAGGAAAAAATGTGGGATGTTTCCTCCATTTTGAAATCAGATGTTTAGGATATGACATATTTTACAGTTCAGCGTCTCTAAGTCACGATCCTAAAATCATAACATGAAGTGCTTTTCAATTTGAAATTGCTTTTTCCAAATCTCCTAAAGTTGTGAACTAGGTATGTTGCCAATCCAGTGTTTACTTGAGGGAATGGAATTCATGGTTGGCAGGGGCCACCATATATGTCTGAAGTTTTCATATCTAACCTATACCATGGAGGTAGAGGTTACGATTCACTTTAACTACCGATACCAAGATGCTGATCCCTCACTCCAGGCTGAAGTCTCACACCCCACATTCTGGGGTTCCCCTCGCACACGCGTTGGTTCTCTGGTGCTCATTCGCCACCGTCCCCCATAAGCAGGCCTCCAGTTTTAGTGCTGACAGTTTTGCTAAACCATGACTCTTGGCCGCTTTCCACACATTTTTAAAAATGTCCTTGACTAGAATATGTTGTGTTTTTTGATTCCAGTCTCCTTTGAAAGTTTCTTATCTTGCACTTGATTTATTTTCTCTAAACCTCTAGATAAACTGCTAGATAACCTAGTAGTTTACCTAATCATTTAGATAAATCGTTTTATCTAAGAAAACTTTCCCTGAACTAGATAAAACACGTCACAACTTACTTAATATCGAGGCTGACTTCTAGAAAGGCTGTCCAAAGCTGCCCCCGGTGGGTGGTTTAAGCGAGGAAAATAGTAGACATGTATGTTTAAATTTCTCTTCTCCAAATAATTCTGATTGAAACTAGGCCACTTCTTCACCAACACATTAAAAAGGAAAAATTCACCAAGATCCCATTATGCTGCAGTGACTTCTGTAACATCTGGATGACTTTATGACACCTGTACAACCAATTCCTGCCAGGCCCATTTGTAACAGTTTAATGTAGTTAAATGTGATATTGTCATTAAAAGCATACCAAATAATCACACCACAGAATTGGAAATCTTTCAAATACATGATTTACAAAAACTTCAAAGCCTGCAATGTAACAGTAGCAATTTCTTTCACAGGCTTATGTTAGGAAATGGAATTATGTCATGGTGATCTAAATTAAAGAAAGATTATTGGAGTGAATCAATCATTTATGCGAGCTCTGGTAGCATAGTGCCTAAGGTACTTGACTGCTAACCAGAAGGCTGGTTGTTCAAACCCACCAGCCACTCCTCAGAAGGAAGGTTGAGCAATCTACTTGCATAGTGATACCTCCTCGGAAACCCAAGGAGGAGTTGCTGTGAGTTGGGTCCAACTCGATGGCACACAACAACAATAATTCTGAAACGAGTTACTAATGTTTCCTAATTGTGAATTTATCCAGTGCATAAATTCCTTCTCCATTCTTAAAATTAACAGGGCACATCAGCTTTGTACACCTGCTTTGTCCTCTGTGCCAGCCACTGTGCCTCTGTATGTACATATATAATGTAAAATCTTAAAACAGCTCTGGAAGAGAGATGATGTTGTCATAAGCTGCCACCCAGTGGGTCCAAGCCATGGTCCCCCATGTGAAGCAGGCTGAAATGCTGGCTTGGCTCTGCGCCATCCCCATGATCGGCTACCAGTTGGATCATCATGATGCATAGGGTTGTCACTGACTGATAGCCCTATACTGAGGCTGAGAGAGGTTAGGGATTATGCCTAGGGTATACAATTGGCAAACAGCAGAGCCTGTATTCAAACCTAGAACCATTTGACACAAAGCTAGTGCTCTCTCCTTTTTGCCATACTGCCTTTCTTAGGTTGTGTCTAGGAGAATATCATCACTTGATTAGCTCCCCCCCACCAAAAAAAAATATATATATACTAGTTTTAGGAACACAACCTACTAGTAATAGGATGCTTCTCACATAGTGAAAAAAAGGTATAGTATGAAACCCATTACATGTACCACTTTTAGGTAAGAAAAGTTATTATCTAAGAAATGTCATTAAAATTCCTTTAAGTCCTCTTTCCCCAAACAAACCAAACCAAAAAATGTTAAATGAAGGTAATTGGAGGATGAAAGGAGTTGGGAGAGGGCATAATATAGAAGGGTGTTAATATTACTGGTAAAATTAGTAAATAAAGCACATTCCTGTACCATTATGTTTAAAATAACACTAGATGTTATGTGTGTTTATATTACACTATAACAAAGTATACTTTATTCAGAGAATAACATAATTGATTCATTATGTGGCATTTACCAAGGTAATTTCTCCCCTTTTGTTTGAGCAGCAGGAATTAAAAGTGATTCATCACATACACAAAATCAACATGTAAATTGGAAACACATTAAGATCATAGTTACTTTATGTTATTTTCCTAAAATGGTTCTAATTTGCTCCATATTCAACTCAAGTACATAAGAGTGTTATTAGTTCTGATTCAAGAAAAAATCAGAACTCTCTGAAAAGTTATAGAGAAACGTCAGTGTTCAGTGGTAGCACTCATTCTTTTCATGCACAGTTGTTTTGCTAGGGGAATTACTACTTGCCCATTTTATATATACCAAACCCACTGCCATCGAATTGATTCTGACTCATAGCCATCCGCATTGGGTTTCCAAGGCAATAAATCTTTACAGAAGCAGACTGCTTCATCTTTCTTTGTGGAGCAGCTGGGGGGTTTGAACCACTGACCTTTTTGTTAGCAGCCAAATGCCTTAACCACTATACCACTAGGGCTCCTTCTTTTATGCATGTCACGGCTAAATCCAGGAGCATGATCTGCTCTCTGAGGTCTCTTTCTATAATACTCATTGTCCTAGAGTCGATACCAACTCCTAGAGACCCTGTAGGACCTAGTAGAACTGCCCCTTGGGGTTTCCAAGGCTGTAATCTTTACAGAAGCAAACTACCACAGCTCTCTCCTATGGAGTGGTTGGCGAGTTCAAACCACCAACCTTTAACCACTGCACCACCAGGCTTCTGTTCTGTAACACAGTTGGGGCATATACTGCTCTCCTGACTGAAAACTTTGGTGGTTCTGCTTAGTCAGGACTCTTGGTTGACAGAAACTGATGGAATTATGGAAGGATTCTAAAGAGGCAACTGACGGGTGCACATTTACATGTTAGAATGGTCTCTCTAACAGCAGCATTGTAGCTGAATGAAGGGGAGTCAGCATGGATCTCAGGCCACATGCTCGTGTGTAAAAATGTCCCTTATGTGGACTTAACTGTGCCTCTGAGCCCTTTACCCACCCAGCTGGTGGGTTTAAAGGAAGCCACGTGACAATTGCTTGGTCATCAAACTGGGCTGCTCCTCCGCTCTCCAGCATACCTCTCCTTGCCAAGTGTTTGGTCACCACTAAGTGGACAGTAGTCTCTTACACATGGGGCCTGCGTTATGTGGTGGGATTTAGAGATGGACGTGTGACTGTCCATTAAGTGCCCTTCTGGGTGTTACCTGTCTGGTATGAAAAGGGCATTGAGTGTCAATGGAGGAGGTTATAAAGCCTTGTGAGACCAGAGGGACCCTACTGTCTGGCTACTCTGGTTTTCCAGAGTCTGCCTGCTGCTTGCCCAACACATCCTGACTTCCCTGTTCTCTGTCTGGGCATTCTCTTTGGTACAACTTAACATGAAATGCCCATCTTCTTTATAATCAGAGTAGAGGAGAAAGGGACTTATGTTCCAGAATCTAGGGGACCCGCTTGGCCAAATTGCCTCTGAGACAGGGCACTTTGTCCCCAGGCAGCTCCTTGTCTCCCGTGTCATCTTCCTCCGGATGTGCCCCATTCCTCACATGTCCATCACACTCAGGGCTGTGCCTGTTTGGCAGGGAAAATGGGGTCTCCTGGCTGCTGTTCTTGTGAATCTCAAATTCTCCTGCCCAGAACGCTGTCTGTGAAAAATTCTAATCTCTGTGTAACAGCTGACATATCTTGAATTAACTAGACTTCCCTTCAGTTTTTAGCACCTTTAGATCTGGAGGTCTCACACGTTTGGCCACAGAACAAAAGGAGAATCTCCTTTGAAGACATGACCCAAAATCTGAACTCCTGTCGAAATTTCATTTGGTGCCATAAGTGCCTACCCTTACTGCAGCATCTTTGAATCATAAAGGATTTATATCCCTTTTCCTGGGGAGGGAGTCTCCTCTCACCAAAAGCATCTCAGGTTCTAGCTCAGCATCATTTCCATCTTACGGAAATCAACCATCCTGCTCCCTACCCTTGCATACTGTTCTGAGAGGAGTGTCCAGGCTTGGAAACAAGTACCTAAAAACTAAAGGCAGTGGTTTCTCTTTTTGCTTTATTCATTTATTTATTTAGCAATTCAGAGTTTAAGATAAAGGTCTGAAAGATAACTTTCTATCCCTCTCCCTTTCTAAGTATTTGCAAAGGAATCAGAGGGTTTAATCTTGTGAGTCAACTCTAATATCTGCCTTTGCTTCCCTTCATCCTTTTCTATCTGCCCAATGGTTTTAAAGCATAGGCTAGGCCCAGGTGAGCTTTTGCAGAGCCCCTGTTCATCTGCAACAGGGCTGGTTGGTTTGCTTGTTTGTTTGAGGAATAATTGGCTCCCGTTCCAGCAGGTGTAGCAATTCTGTAACACAGATATGCACCAGCCTAACATTCTCAGCACCATATTGAGGCCCCCACAAGTCTGAATCGCACTTCATAACTTCCACATGGAAGAATTATTATTATTTTTATTTCACATAACTCTCTTAATTCAGACTCCAGCCTATTTGTACCTACCTGGAGGGAGGCACGTCAGTCATCCATCGTTAGGTGCCTCCTATTCCTATTAAGAGTATTTGGGTGGTGCAAAGTGTTATGCGCTTGGCTGCTAACTAAAAGGTTGTTGGTTAGACTCCACCCAGAGGTATCTTGAGAAGACCTGTATGTTTACTTCACAAAAATCAGCCACTGAAAAACCTATGGAGCACATTTCTACTTTGGCACACATTGGGGTTGCCATGACTCAGAATCAACTGGATGGCAACTGGTTTGGTTGGGTTTTTGGTACTCCTCCTTGGGATAGGTCTTAGAACCTGGAGATTTCCTTGGCACCTGGGAAGTGAAGGTCTACTGTGTGGTCCTTAGTCTATCAGGGTAGTGGTGTGTTGAAGGCCTGTAACCTCTCTGCTGGCCAGCCACGAGTGGAAGCTCGAAACCTCTTTCCTAACACCCGGTCCTGCTGGGCACACCATTGGGCTGCCCTTGCAGGGGGTCTACCCACTGCATTGCGGGAACAGAGTGCTATAAGGGCTTCTCCTGCTGGGGGCGGGGGCAGCAGACCTCTTAGTCCTCTTCAGGCCTTTGTCTCACCCTCTTAGTATCACACTCTTCCTCTCTTCTCCTCCTCTCCTTGAAGATCTCCTCATTGGCTTTAGACATTAACAAAAGCAGACTTCTTCAGGCTGCTTTTGCCCTCAGGTGGGCCAAAATACGAGGAATTATAAAGCCTGCCACTTGTTTTCAAATGAGCTAGGAAGGAAACCTGTCTGGAGAATAGACACAAAGTAAAATTCCAGAGTTGTCCTGCCATGCTGATTTGGAGGCCAATAACAAAGGCAACAGTCACCTGAGTACTAGGTAACTCTGGGAATTAAGAGAAGGAGATAGACTCAAGGGATGGGGAAGCATAGAATCTGTGCACCTTAGTGAGTGAGAAAATCCCATGTCATCTTAAATTTCAGACCCTGGAGAATCTGGGGAGCAACATGGTGATGGGGTGCTTATAGAACACACTCTCTGGTTTACCTGCTGGCTCAGTTGCTCTCTGCTTGTATGGCTGTAGGCAGGTTAGCACAACTTCTAAGCCCAGTCTCTGCATAAGTACAATGGGATTAATACACCTACTCTTAATGGGTTGAGAGCACTAAGTGCTCAGAACAGTGGTTGTCAGCAGGTGAGCCTCCAGTGTAAGCTCAGGTACTACTGTGGAGTGGTACCGTTAGCTGAAATAGGCGGTGCTGGAGAAGGAGCACATTTTGCAGAGTTAGACGTGAAGGTTATGCTTTAGGACTTGAGGCCTTGATGGGCAGGCACTGTGGAGATGTGCAGGCTAATAGGTGTAAGACTGTCGTTGGCTATATTACTCTGGAATTTGAAAGAAAGTTCAAGGTTAAAGATAGAGATTTGGGAGGCCTCTGACCTCAAAGGGTAGTTGAAACCTTGAGTTTCTAGGTATATGTCTCCCTTAAAGATTATTGTTGTCAGGTGCTATTGAGTCAATTCCAACTCATAGTGACCCTGTGCACAACCGAATGAAACACCGCCTGGTCTTGGGCCGTGTGTCCAGTGTACAGAAGTCTCCCCATCCTCTCTCCTAAAGAGCATGTTCAGTATTCTTTACCAACAGCAGAATTCAAAGCATCAGTAATTCTTTGTTCTTTTATTCATTGTCCGCCTTTCGCATGCATACCAGACCACTGCAAATACCATGAGACTGTTCTACTCTGTTGCACATAGGATCACTGTGTGTCAGAATTGACCTGACGGCACACAGCAATGTGAGAAGTAGAGGTCTAGGTGCCAGGCCCACAAATCTGTTCAAACTTCAAGTGACCATTTTGCAGCATGTCCGCCTGTATCATCTTTAAAATGACACCGTTGTTTTGCAGTGAATATGAGGATCTCGTTCAGGGTCTCCACTTGAAAGGTAGAACGCCATTGTTCACCGTGATCCACCTCCTTGAAATAAGATTTCGCTGTCGGGAATCCAGCATATTCAGGGTGCCCCTTTCCGACTGAAGGTCATCTTCAGAAGATAAAAATGGAGAAGCTTGTCTGAAGGGCTTGTCACACACAAACCGTGCACATCGAACCTACAAGAATCCTGCAGACAAGTGCACAGACCCAGACACCCCCCCGGGTTTGGGGGTACCTCATTCTGCCCCAGTCGCATTGTTAGGAACACAGTTTGAAGAATTTGCTTCAGGAAAATCAGAAGCAGCTAGAAGTGAAGGAGCAGAAGCTGGAGGGAAAACCCTTTGTTCAGTGGGGTTCAGTGTATGCCCAGCAGGCAGCAGCCCAGTTAATTAACAGAGAAAAAGACAAGTTCTTAAATGCTGTTCTCGGAAGCAAATGACTAGAAAAACATAGTGTAACAGCAAAAATCCATTCTGGAAATCATATGCTCTAGATTAATGAAACTTGAGTTTCTGTTGTCAATGAATAAATCCTTTCTGGAAAAATATTTTCCCATTCATTTAAAATAGCTTGAACAGATGTGGTTAGTATGTGGCAATCTCCATTCCTAGAAAATGTGATTTTTCTTGCCACTCTGGAAACTCGTGAACATCTGTGTTTAGGAATATTTCGTTTTCGAGAGGCATTTTGTTTTAAGCTTGTACTCATTCCTCATTGATACGTTTAAACCATGTTTTTGTTGTTGTTGTTGCTGATTTTGATACATAAATTCCAACCAGGAAAGCAGCGTGCAAGTAGCATCCTGTCAAACTTAGAGGAGTTCTTGTTCCTAAATGTCTCCTTTCCGCTTTGTGAAATTGTCCTGCGACACACACGCTGTTCCCTGGCCCGGGCTGGCTTTTAGGTCCTCGGCTGCGCTGTTAACTGTTTAAGCTTGAGCTGGTGCTGAGCTGGCAGGTGGGAAGGGCGGAGGCACTTTATCTTCTCTCTGCCAGAGTTCTCTTCTTTCACCAGTGCCGCTCACATTGAACAGCTTAAGAATAAGCTCCTGTGTGAGCCCTCGGAGGCCAAGGAGGATTGTTGAATTCTGAAAGCAATCGCTTTCTCTTTGTGATCATTTGAATATTTTGACAATGAAGCTGAGCTATTCCACTGCCTGGCTTGCTTACCTCATGTTATGTATACCCTTTCCCGTGAAGCAGAAGAGAGACGACGCGCGCCCCCCCCCCCCGCAACTATACAAATTAGTATTGTCCGTTTGTGAGATGGGTAGGAGCAAAGGAAGACTTTTGCTCTCTTTAATATTTTTTAAAAGCTCTTTAAAAAATTAATGCAAACCTTCAGAGACCACCCAATTAAACAACCACCACAAATGCTGAGCATTCAAAGTGAGAAGAGGGATGTACCATGGAGATGATTTGTGAAGGGTTTGTACATGCAAAGCAGAGAGAAAATGTAAAGCAAGTCATCTGAATGATTCAGGCCAATAGCCTCACCACCTTCAGCTTTTACCTGACTTGGAAGAGTTATTTTTAAACCTTAGTTTGGTTTTCTTTTTTGGTTTTTGTGTAGAAATGGCCTTAATTTTTCAGTTTTTAACTTAAGAAGATGTTCTCATAGAAAAGAGTTGGACGTCGGCTCTAGAGCATGTGAGAGGAAGACAGGCAACCGAAGGATACATAGTTGGGGAGACTCAGGCCCACCTTGGACAGGCTGCGGGTGTGCTTCCAGACACCACCATGAAGTGAACATTGCACTAGAGCACGGCACACCAATGCTTCTTGCTTCCCCATGTGCGTACAAGCTGTGTTTACACTATTCTGTAGTCTATTAGGTGTCTAATAGCATAATGAAAAAGTTAGAAATGTTGTGAGAATTCCCAAAATGTGACACAGAGACATGAAGTGAGCACATGCTGTTGGTAAAACGGCACCAGTAGACTTGCTAGGTGCAAGGTCGCCACAAACCTTCACTTTGTCAAAAGCGCAGTATCTGCAGTGTACAGTCAAACACAGCATAGTAAGATGAGCTTTGCCTGTATCATTGGCTTTGTTTCATAATGGATTTAACTCCACATTGGTTAAGAAAATCCTGAAATGCTTTCCCCCTAAGAGAATTGATCTGTGGAAGATCTGTGGAGGCCAAGTTTTATAATTAATTGGCAAGCAGAGATCCTGGTTTCCAAATGCCTATCAGGGTTCACTGGTGCAAAGCTAGCTGCTGACTCATCTCTGAAGAAAACATCAACACAGATTCTTGGGATTTGAGTTGTGGTTTCAAATTAGTCTGTGCTGTGCCCTGAGAATCTATGTTTTAAAATGCTCTCTCTGTTGATTCTAAGGCATGGCCAGGTTTAGTAACCCCTGAAGTGCATATTCAGTTGGGGTACGTCAACCATTTCACCCTGAAAATTTGATAAATCTATACATTTATTGAAGGAGCTGTACTGCCTAAGGCATTTGACTGCTAACCAGAAGGTTGGTGGTTCAAACCCACTAGCCACTCCATGGAAGGAAGACTGGGCAATCTATTTCCATAAAGATTTACCTTGTAGGAAACCCAAAGGGGGTTGCTATGGGTCGGAATCAACTCGAGGCACTGAGTTTGGGTTTTCTGTATACATTTTTTGAAGGTTTTGTTGAAAATGAGTGCCCACTGGTTATTTCCGACTTACCTTCTATTCATAATTTGTTTCAGGCTCTGTTGTTGTATAGATTTGCATATCTTTTTTATGTTATTTGAACACTGTTGGTTTAAAAAACTGTCCATTTCCTCCGAGTGCGGTTTTGAATACCTTGTGTGGGCAATTTCATGTGCTCTTTTCCCTGCTTAGGAAGAGCAGGAAAGAACTTGAGGGTTTCTCTCATCCAGTTAAGTAGACAAAGGGCAAGTATTGGTACTTCAGCATGTTCAGTGCTCAGGGTTGGATGAGATACTGAAAAATCTGTGAAGTTACAATTTAGGGACTTTTTTCCAGCTTTCAAATATGTCAGATGATCTAAATGTTTACTACTTTGGCCATCTGGCACATCTGAGACATTTTAAAATTCAAGAGTGGCAGGCCAGTTGAGATAATACTACAGGATTTTAAAGTTTAAAGAGGATGATTGTCATCTATTAAAATGCATGATAACTGTTCCCTCACCATAGATCTTTCTGTCCCTTTACAATTACACCCACTTCCTCACACCTGTGCCCCCCCCCACTCCCTAAACCCTGGCCAGCACCAATCTCTTCCCCATTTCTATAATTTTGTTATTTAAAGAATGTTATACAAATAGAATTGTTGTAGGTAACCTTTGGGATTGATTTCATTTTTTTGCATTCAGCATAATTCCCTTGAGATCCATCCACGTTGTTATATGGATAAGTCACTCCTTCCTTTTTATTGCTGAGTTGTATTCCAGGGGTTGGCTGTATATACCATGGTTTGTTTAACCATTGACCCATTGAAGAAATTTTGAGTTCTTTCTATATTTTTTCTACAAATAAAATTGCTGTGAATATTGATGTACAAAAAAAAAGTGAAAAAGTGGTAAAACACATCCTGGTGCCCTACTCATTGTTACATGTGTGGGCTTCTGAAGTGGAGTTGGGTTACAATGTAATGGGGGCGAGGGAGGATGTTTTTTCTAGCTTCATTCACTGAAGATGTGGAAAAGTTCTCCCTACAGGTTTGAATCCTCAGACCAAATCCTGCGAGGACTCCGTGGCCACCTCACAGCTGATGTTTCCTGTTAACCGAGTACGTATGCAGTCACTGGTAGCTTTTTAAAATCCTTTCTTGCAAGGCATGGTTACTAATAACTGCTTGGAAACACACAGTACAATGAAGGAGGGACCTGGGGTTCTGGGTACTCCAAAAAGTTTCCTGTGGGGAATAGGTGTGTTTTCCCCTCAAATTGCAAAGTACCTTAAACAGGATTCCTTTGGCTTTTTCTTTTCTTTTCTTTTCTTTTTTTTTTTCCAAAGTGTCAGTACACTATTTGAAAGTCTTTCTTCTAGAAGAAAAGGCACCTGGTCAGCCATGTGTGAAAACTACAAATCAGGGCATTGGATGATATGACTGGCAATTTTTCATATCCTCTGCTGCCTCCCATCCACAACTCCAGTAATACCTGCAGATGTAGGGACATTGCTGTTGACACCCCTGTCAGTGAGAAAGCTTTCATGGTGCCCTGACTGCACTCACTCTAAGCTTATGTGGGTAAGGAGATGGGTCGAAGAAGTTTGCTTTACCCTTGGTGGAACATGTTGACTAACAGTAGGCCCAGGGAGGATGCTGACCACATACCAGCTGTACTGAGGAATCCAGTCATGCTGGATTTACTTGGAAATAATTGTGGTCAAAGCTATTGCTCAAGTTCACTGCCCATGCAGACAGTTGACTAGGGAGGTGGCATGTTGTAAATGAAAGAGCAATTGGATTACTTAGCTTAGAACACCAGAGTTTAGCCTCTGTTCATCATCATCATCAGTCATGATATTAATGGAGGTAACATTTTGGGGACACTGACTATATGTAGACATTTTGTAAAGAAGAATACATTAGTTGCAGGAGCTCTTTCCTTGGTGCCTAGGGGCAAAATTAAGGCCTCTGCATCTCAGTTTCCTTATCTGTTGGATGGGCATAATGATGCCTTTCTACCTCTCTCACACGTTGTAGGATAGAAATTACTAGATAAAAAAAAAAAGAAAGAAAAAAAGGGCTTTAGGAGCTCCACTGAAATAGAGTATCATTTGACTAATAGGATTTTTTATTTGTCTTGAATATAGTATTTTTACTACATGTTATTTTGATGTATTGAACAAGAAGTTGAAAGTCATGCCAACAGGGCCAGCATTTCTCCTGGGAGCTGCAAAAGGCAGTAGCAGTTCTAATTAGGTTTGGAAGGTGGGGGCAGGGGAATACTGCCATTGTATTTTCCATAGACAGTATGATTGACATTAGAAGATCCTGGAATGTATCCACCCGGTGGTGAGTCTGTGGGCTGAAGACAGGTAGGGGGTGGCTGACGCACCAGGCAGTGTCTGTCTCAGGAGCTGAGCAGGACAAGCCCGAGCGGGATGGGCAGGGGACACCCTGGGCAGACGGGGAGACATTGCTATAGGCTACTGGGAAGGCACAGCAAGCACGCAGCGCGGGAAACGGGGGCTCATTGTGAGCAAGGTGCCGGCCTCCGGGGAGATGGGGAGCACAGAAGGGCACATTGAAGCTGCCTGTGGATGGGCTGTCGCAGACCACACATGTGGCCCGCAAGGACGGCTCCCTAGAGCACATTCCTCCACATTGAACTGGGTATGATTGCAATGGTTTGTTAAACAAACAAAGGACTGAAAGCTGTGAATGGGGGAGAGAAAAGACTGAAGGTGAAAAGGAGAGGAGGCCCTGCTTGACATGGTGCCCCTCTGTTTAAGCCCCCAGCCCCATTTGCTCACCGTCCCTTTCCTCCTTTCACAGAGCCAGGGGAGTAACTTGGAAAAGTTGCCTTGTTGCTTCAGTGCCCTTTTCCTTTCAAAAGGGACACCTGATGAAGTGTTTATCGGTTTTAAGAAAACGGAAAGCCAGAATAATCTTAAAGGCATAATGAAATATATTTTCATGTTTCGTATTAAGTATTTCTGAGTGAACAGTTTGCTATGCATCCTTTGAACTTAGTGGAAGTGACTTGGGAAGCTGAAGAGAGTGTTCGCAGGCTTTGTGCAGTAACTGACTGATAGAAGGCCTCAGAGGTGGGCCCACATGCTTCTGCAGGAGGAGGAGAGCTTTAGAGCAGGCGCAGAACTTGACCTTTCTCATGTAGCCATGTCCACAAGTCACTGTAAATTCTCGCCATTCGTCCTTTGCAAAAGCTGGGGAGAAATAGTGTAATTTTATCATTTAAAACTGCCAATTGCATTTGTGTCCAGGGTGATTGGATTTGGTGCCAGGCTCATAGTGTGTAAAAAGAAAGACACAGAGCTTCAGAACAATGCTTTAAAATTTGCTAGAACCTCAGGATCACCTAAGTTATCCGTGGCGGGGTGGGGGGAATGAATGATTACAGATTGGAAAGCAGTCTGTTGATGAAATGTCCTCACTTTGGCTGGCTTCCAGCTCCCCATACGATAAACCCAGATTCCCTGCCTGGTGCACAGAAGACCTTTCGCTTGCGGCAGCCCGCCTCTGCAGCCCCCTCACCCCCGTCTGCTGTCCCAGCTTGCCCACCTTCATCTTGCCAGACAGAGCCACATGTTCCACAGCGCCCTCTGCTGTTCATGCCTCTGTGCCTTTCTGTGTCCGCCCCCCTGCCTGAGACAGGCCTACTGCCTTTAGTCCACCTGTCTACTCCTAGACTTAGCCTAAGTCATCATTACCCACATTTAGACAGTACAAGTATTCAAGAAAGGAAAGGCAAAAGTCAGCTGTAATTCCTGAAATACGCTGCTGACGTATTTATTGTTTTCTATACTTAAAGCCTTTTTTTCTGCTTATTTAGAGAGATTGCTGTTTTAGCATCAAACTGCCCACCCAAGCCTTGAGCATTGTTTCAGACCTCACGCAGCCTCCACTGCTCTGTCAAGTGCTCTGAACCCAGGATCTGGCCTCATGCCACCCCTGTAACTAGACGCTGTTCTTCTTTTCTCCATCTTGAGCCTTTGCCCTCATGTGTTTTCTGTGGAGGAACCAGGCTTTTCTTTCTCCTGAAATAGTAACCTTATGGGACAATAGGCCCTGCTGCTAATTAGTTAAGTTCTGGTTCCTGCCTGCCCTGTACTGGAGTCACAACGAAAGCCCGGTGCCTTCAGCTATCGAAGCCTGCCTAAGAGGGCTTAAAGGCAAACAACTAAGGATTTGTTGGGAGAGAAGAGGGAAATGTACTGTCAGCTGTCACAACGGACCAGCCCCCATTACTGACTTGGACGCTAAGAACAGTCTCACCAAGTGCTCCGATCAGAACAGTCTTACCAAGGGCTCTTACCTGCGTTTCAGGGCTTGCTTTCCGCCCCTCGTCCCCACCGTGCTACCCAGAGTCCTCATTACCACCAGTTGCTGTCTCTCTCGGCAGCTCTAACTCGCAGCCACCCCAGGGGTGTCAGTAGAATCGTGCTCTCCAGAGGGTTTCCAGTGGCTGAGTTTTTGAGGGTAGATTGTCAGCCCTTTCTTCCAGAGTGCTTCTGAGTAAACTTGAGCCTCCAGCTTTAGGTTAGCAGCCCAGTGTGTTAACCCTTTGTCCCACTCAGAGACTCCCTTTCATTAATAAGTGTCTTACAAGGTCCACTCCATCTCAGCTGAAGAACCCATTCAGGACTTGACGTTTGCCTCTCCAGATGCATGTACCCATTTGGCTTGCTTGCAGACATGTATTTGCCTTCTTCTGAAATGCTTGTATCTAAAGATAACTGTGTGTATTAGGAGAGGAGGTGTGTGGAAGATTCACGATTAAAGAGGTTTCCTTCTCTCCTTGTTCCCTTATGAATGTTATGCTGAATGACCCATCCTATACTTTGGCCCCATCTAGAGAATTTTTCACTGTGCAAGTCCCCTCCTTCCACTTTGTACAGATGAAGGAAGGGGAGGTGGGGATGGTTATGGACCTGTTATGGATGAGGCACTTCTGTGGTGAGGATCCTTGGAGCTTGGCTTCCTTAGTCTAATGTGGCTCTTTGAGGCTTGGATTCCTGGGCTTACGCCTGTTCTGTTTCCCTCAGGGCTTCCTACCATCTCTGTGGAGACAGAGTTTTGTTGGTATTCTGTAACTATATCTACCTCTTCTCTACCCACTTCCTTCACTCCATTTCCACATTGAGTATTTGTACCCAGAGTTAGTGACTAATCTTGACTAAACAGGTTACATATTCAATCTGCTAAACAAAATACAATAATGAAAGGTCCCATCTGTAAAAAGTCCACTTCCCTCTAATAGAGGAGGGCAACCGAAGAGTTTTTTTTCCCTCCAGTAGCTGTTATGGTCTTATTTGTACTATGTTACCTGCTAGACGATAGCTTGGAACAACTACCAGGTTTTTTCACCAGGACTTGACTCAATTTTCATTTTGCTTTTTTTTCCTTATCATCATAAAGCAGTCTCTGGAGTATTTTACCCTTGAGTAACTGGGGGGCTTTAGAAGGAGCAGACTGCTCCCTTCCTACCTTCTTCCATAATACAGATGAGAGATCCTGAGGCTCTCGCTGTGCGCTCTGCCGTAAAGGAAACAACAACTGTTCAGCTCCAGGACTAACGCACTTGACCACACCACTCTATGGAGGAAAAAGAATCGGTGACCATGTGAGGTCACCGAGAGGATCTGGGGCCACCCACGTAGAGCTCAGAGTACTTCATAAAGCATCAGTGCAAACCGGGTTCAGAATGGGTAGCTACTTTGGTGCAGCCCAAGAGTATCACTCTGCTACTTAGTCCAGGAGAGTACCTCGGCTCCTCCACCATGCTGTATGCCTCCTTGCTTCCTAAATGCTCCTTGTGCATTAAACTCAACATGTTGGAAACTGAGTTTTTTGCTGGATTTGTCTTCTGGGACTCGTCCTGGCTTTCCCTCTCTGCCATCACCATCACTGCTTTCCTCTAACTTCCCATTGCACCTAAATCCTAATCTAATTAATCTACTTACACTGTCATTTGCATCTGCCCTGTCATCTTCTCTTCAGGGCTACCGTGATTTCTTCTGAGCCACTGCAGAAGCCTAAATGTTCTCCCTACCCTGAGTCCCACCACTCTGCCTTGTATCTTGCACATTCCCTGCCAGAGGTATTATCAAAACTCATTAATCTGATGACACGACCAGTGCTTATAATGGTTTTCTGTTGCCTGGCTCCCTGGTTGTCAGGGCTTGGGCCATCCTTTCCCCTGGTAGATGGGCTTCACTTCGTCTCCTGTGGCTCTCTGAGGCTTGTGTTCTGGGTTCTGCCTTTCCATTGCCGCTTCACATTCCTGTTGAGACAGAGCTTTGCTGCAACCTTTTGTCTCCATGTAGACCTGGAGTTGGTGGCTCTCCTTGAATGAAGTAGGTTAGATGTTATCTTCAACCTGCTAAACAAACTACAGTGAACAGTGGAGCAGTACATCCCTGACCCCTTGTGGTTTGTTACCTGCCTTTGTCTCCAGCCTGTTGGTCCACTGTGTGCCCCACCACCACCACCACCATGTTTGCACTTGTATTTCCGTCCTACTGAACTACTAATTCCCCAGATATCCTCTGTTGATTCATTCTTCTCTGCCTTTTTCTGTATTACTTTCCTGTGACTTGAAATAGGCCACCTCACCATTGAACACCTGGTAAACTTGACCATTGCCTTCTCCATGAAACCTTCCTTGATCTCCCAAGGAAGATACGATCACTCCCAAGGTGACCATATTCCTTATCCACCTTGAGTTTTAATGAGTATTTTCATTCTTGCCTTTTTTCATGTCTGGGTCTTTATAGAGCAATTTCATTCTATCTGTTAATCCCTAAGGAGCAACACCTTGGAATATAATCTACCCCCTGCCCATAACTCCAGTCTTGTGTGCTGCCTCTTTCCCTCTCACTGGCTGTTACTTGGTTTCACCTGACTTTTTAATTTTTGTCAGTCTGGTTGGTTTAAAAATTAAATTTCATTCTAGTGGGAGAAAGGAAAGAGAAGAAGTAAAGTGGAATGTCAGACATGCTGAATATATGGCCAAAGGAAAGGGGTATAAAGAGTTCCTGGTAGGGGTGATGTTGCTATTTTAAATAGGTTGGTCAGGGAAAGAGTGTTGGTAACGTGACAGTTGTGCCAAAACTGAAAAAGGTAAGAAAGTGGCAGCCATGTGGGTATTTTGGGGGGAACAAGGCATTGGAAGTCAGAGTTGTAATGGACCTGAGGTGGGAGGGTTGTTGACATGTTTCTAGAAGGGCGAGGAGACTGATGTAACTGAAGCCAAGTGAATAAACGAGTTAAGATCAAAGATTCATAACACATTGGGCTGGAGGATGCAGATAATGTAAAGCCTTAGAGGTCACTGTGAGAACTTTTACTTGGAACAGGAAGCCATTGGTACATCGTGAGTAGAGAAGTGACGTGATCTGATTTACCTTTTAAAATGAGCATTCTGGTTATTATGTGCTAAAGTATGGGGACCAGACAGAAGCAAGGAGACTTGGCAGGTTTTGTGGCAGAAGATGGTATTTTGGAACAGAGTGATGGCAGTGGAGGTGGTGAGAAGTAGTCCAATTACTGAAAGTACAGGTTTCTGAAAACAAAACCTACAGAATTTGCTGATGGATTAAATAGGGGTGGGAATGTGTTAAGAGATAGAAGGGCAGTAGGTGACATCAAGGGTTTTGGGCTGAGAACATCGCCCTTAGTTAGGATGGGAGAGCCTACAGATGAGCAGGTGTGGGAGTGAGGGAAAGAGCAGTTTAGTTTGGGCCATTCAGCATCCAGTTGGAAATGTAATCAGGATAGAGAGAGAGTTCAGAACAGAGGTCCAGGCGGTAGATGTAAAATCTACAGGAGTATTGCTGTAACGGGGAACAGGAAAGCTAAATAGAATGGCAACTGGATATAGCATGCACAGTCAAAGTATTGTGGTGGTTTTAAGATGGGAAAAATTAGAGCCTCTCTGATAATGAGAGTCGTCCGATAGAGCTGAGAATTACTAGCGTCATATCCTTGAAGCAGGTGAAAGAAGATGGGATCCGAGCCATGGTGGTGGGGTTTGCTTAGGTAGGAGTAGAGCTTAGTTCATCTGTGGTATCAGGAGGGATGGCAGAGCACAGGGACACAGACGCGGGCCAGAGGGTAGCTGTAATGGTGGAAACACATGCACGTTTTCTTCCAAGTGAAGTATTTTTCTCAGCGAAATAGGAAGATCCTCAGCTGAGAATGAAGATGGGTGGGAAAGTGTTGAATATCAAGGAAGAAGGAAAAACTATGAACTAGTCATCTGGAGAGTGGGAAAGTGGAGGAAGAAAGAAAATGTAGTAGGACTGCTGGCTGACTTGAAATGTTACTCATGGAGTAAAGTGAGATCAGTCAGCGTGGTGCTGTGTTTTCCTCCTGCCTCATTCATCAGGCATGAAGCAAGTGGACAGTTGGACTGAAGCAGAAATGGGATTTTGCTGGCCAAGGGCAATGAAGAGGAAAGGAGTAGAAGGGGCAAAGAAATTATTTTAATAAAGGACCAAGGAATCTGAACTGGATAAAATTGTACAATATTGTCATTAGTTTGTTGGCTATTTGAGTTTTCCTTTCTAAGAAATGCCTTTATTTGTCGGGGTGGGGCTCTGTTTTTCTTTGGATTTTCTTCTCTTACTAATTATAGCTTTTTTTCTCTACAGTCTAGATACTCATCTTTTCTGGCTTTATATTACAGATGTCTTCTTTAGTGACCTTTGGACAGAAGTTTTTCATTTTAGTGTAGCCAACCTTACTGATATTTTCCTTTGTGGCTAGTGAAATTTGCGTTTTAAAAAAATCCTTGCCACTTAAAGGAATAAAGATACTTTCCTATGTTCTTGTATAAAGTTTAAAAGTTTAGTTTTAAACGTTAATCTGTCCGGAATTGATTTTATGTGTGATGTGGTATGAATCCAGTTTCCTTATTTTCCGTACAGATAAAACCAAACCTACTGCCGTCAAGTTGATTTTGACTTATGGTGACTCCTTGTTGCAGAATAGAACTGATTTTCTTAGGTCTTAGTTGCAGTGTTTATGGAAGCAAATTGCCAGACCTTTTATCTGCAGCAGCACTGAGTGGGTTTGAACAGCCAGCCTTTCAGTTATTACTCACGCACCACCAGTTGTGCCACCCAGGGACTATCCATTTTAGATATTAACTAGTTCATTCTTTCCCGGTGTCAGCCATGCCATTTATTGTTTTCACGTAAGCGTGCATCTGTTTCTGGGTTGTGCCATCTTCGTTGGTCCATTTGTGTAATCTTGTACTTAACTAAGTTATTAATTGAACTTAAAGATACTTTAAAAATAAAGATACTTAAGTAACTTTACTTTTAAAGTATCTTTGTTATCTTTCATCTTTTTTTTCTTTGGAACAAAGTGTGTTCTGTTTGTATGATATTGAGAATGATCTAGTAGAGTGGGGAAGGTCTGTTGGCGTTACCTTCTTCATATTAAATTTAGGGTTATTTTGTCAAGTTCCACAAAGAATCTTGTTGAATTTTTAATAGAGCTTCATTAAATCAATATATAAATATGAGAGAACTGACAACATTACAGTAATTCTACCTGCATTTTTCCTATTCATGAACATAGTATACTTCTCCATTTATTTAGATCTTTAATGTCTTTCAGCATAGTGTTATATTTTTTTTTCCATAAATATTTTGTATGTAACTTATTAGATTTATTCCTAAATATCTTTGTTTTGTGGCTAATGTATATGTTATTTTAGATTATATTTCTGATGTCTGGTATTTAGAAATAATTGCTTTTGTTTTTTGATTTTTGTAATGAAATACCTTGCCAGACTTTTGAATTTTCGTATTTTGTGTGTGAATTCTTCAGGGTTTTCTGTGTACACAATCATCTGCAAATTATGAAAGATTCATTCCAATTTTTATCTTTCATTTCTTTTTATTACCTTATTGCATGGTCCATAATTTCTAGTACAGTGATGAATTGCTTAATAGAAGCAGCAATAATAGGTACCTTTATCATGCTTTTGATACTTAATGGAACTATGTCTGATGTTTAATCATTAAAATAATGTTGGTTGTTAGCTTTCGGTAGATAGCTTATTAGACTGAGGGTTGTTTCTTCTATTCCTGCTATTAAGGTTCTGTTGAGTCAGTTCCAACTCGTAGCAACCCTGAGTACAACAGAATGAAACGCAGCCTGGTCCTCTGCCATCCTCACAGTCATTGCTATGTTTGAACACATTGCTGCAGGCACTGTGTCAGTTCCTCTTGTTGAGGGTCTTTCTCTTTCTCACCGACCCACTACTTTACTCAGCATCATGTCTCTCCTGGAACTTGTCTTCCTGATAAAATAGCCAAAGTATGTGGCATGAAGTCTCGTCATCCTCGCTTCTGAGGAACATTCTGACTGTACATCTTCCAGGATAGATTTGTTAATTTTTCTGGCAGTATATGATATATTGGGTATTCTTTGCCAATACCATAATTCAGATACATCAGTTATTCATTTTCCAGGTTTTGCAAGCATATGAAGCAATTGAAAATACCATGGCTTGGGTCCATGCACCTTAGTCCTCAAAGCACCTTCTTTGCTTTTTAACACTTTGATGAGGTCTTTTGGAGCATATTTGCCCCATGCAGTATGTCTTTTGATTCTTTGATGGCTGCTGCCATGGGTGTTGATTGTGGATCCAAGTAAAAGGAACTCCTTGACAATTTCATTGTTTTCTCTCTGTATCATGATGTTGCCTATCAATCCAGTTGTGAGGATTTTTGTTTTCTTTATGTTGAGGTATAATCCATACTGAAGGCTATAGTCTGATCTTCATCAGTAAGTGGTTCAAGTCCTCTTCACTTTTCAGCAGGAAAGGTAGTGTCATCTGCATATTGCAGGTTGTTAATGAGTCTTCCTCCAGTCTTGATGCCATGTTCTTCTTTATGTAATTCAGCTTCTTGGATTAGTTGCTCGGCATATGGATTGAATAAATATGGTGAAAGGCTCCAGTCCTGACATACACCTTTCCTGATTTTAAACCATTCAATATCCCTTTGTTCTGTTCAAACAACTGCCTCTTGGTTTATGTACAGGTTCTGCATGAGGATAATTAAGTGTTCTGGAATTCCTCCTCTTCTAAATGTTATCCATAATTTGTTACGATCCACACAGTCAAATGCCTTCACGTAGTCAGTAGAACACAGGTAAACAACTTTCTGGCATTCTTTGCTTTCAGCCAAGATCATCTGACATCAGCAGTGATAGCCCTCTTTCCATATCCTCTTCTAAATCCAGCTTGAATTACTGGCAGCTCCTTGTAAATGGACTGCTGCAACCGATTTTGAATTAAATTCAGCAAAATTTTACTTGTGTTTGGTGTTAATAATATTGATAATTTTCATAATCTATTGGATCACCTTTCTTTGGACTGGGCACAAATACAGATCTCTTCTAGCATGCTGGCCAGATAGCTGTCTTCCAAATTTCTTGGCATTGATGATTGAGCCCTTCTCAGTGCATCCATTTGTTGAAACATCTCAGTTGGTATTCTGTCAGTTCCTGAAGCATTGTTTTCACCAGTGCCTTCAGTGCAGCTTAGTCTTCTTCCAACAGTGCCATCAGTCCTTGATCATAGCTGCCTCCTGAAATAGTTGAATAATAACCAACTCTTTGTTATACAGTGATTCTCTGTATTCCTTCCATCTTCTTTTGGTGCTTCCTCGTGTCTTTTAATATTTTGCGCGTAGAATCCTTCAGTATTGCAACTCAAGAGTTGAATTTTTTCTTCAGTTCTTTCTGCTTGAGAAATGCTAATCTTGTTCTTCCATTTTGGTTTTGTAACTCCAGGTCTTTGGGCATTTCATTATACTTTACATTGTCTTCTTGACCCCTTTAAAATCTTCTGTTTAGCTCTTTTACTTCATTGTCTCTTCCATTAGCTTTAGCTAGTCTACATTTAAGAGCTAATTTCAGTCTCTTCAGTCATCCACTTTGATCTTTTCTTCCTTTACTGTCTGTTTAATGACCTTTTGCTTTCTTCATGGATGATGTTCTTGATGTCATCCCACAACTTGTCTGGTCTTCAGCCATTGGTGTTCAGTGCGTCAAAACTGTTCTTCAGATGGTCTCTAAATTCAGGTAGGATATAATCAAGGTTGTATTTTGGCTCTTGTGGACTTGTTTTCCTCTTCTTCACCTTCAACTTGAACTTGCATGTGAGCAATTTATTACCTGCTCCACATCAGCACCTGGCCTTGTTCTTCCTGATGATACTGAGCTGCTTCATCTTCTCTTTGCATAGGTGTCGTCAGTGCATTCCCTCTGGCAAGGTCCACAGGTAGAACCTCTGTTATGTGTTGAAAAGTATTTCCAATGAATAGATCATTGTTCTTGCAAATTCTTTCTGCAATCGCCTGAGTCATTTCTGTTGCCAAGGCCATATTTTCTAACTGTGGATCCTTCTTTGTTTCCATCTTTGGCATTCTATTCACCAGTAATTATCAGTGCATCTTAATTGCATGTTTGATCATTTTCAGACTGCAGAATTTTCTAAAAATCTTAAATTACTTCATGTTTGACATGAGTGGTAGATGTGAATTAACTGGTTTTCCCTGTAGGCAAATGGATATTACCCTGTCACTGACAGTGTTGCCCTTCAGCATTGATCTTGAATTTTTTTTTTTTTTTTTTTTATTGAATGTGATGCTATTTCTTTTCAGTTTGTCATTCCTGGTGTAGTAAACCATATGATTGTCCAATCCCAAATGCCCAGTACTGGTCCACCTCAGCTCACTGTTGCCTAGGATTTCAGTCTTCAAGTTTTCCATTTCATTTTTGGTATTTTCCAATATTCATTGACTGATACCTTGTATTTCATGTTCTGATTACTAATGGATTATTTGCAGCAGTTTCTTCTCATTTTGAGTCATGGCACATTAGCAAATGAAGGTCCCAGTGCTTTACTCCACATCATTAAGGTCGACTCTACTCCAAGGAGGCAGCTCCTCTCCAGTCTTACTGTGGGTGCCTCCTAACTGAGAGGCTCGTCTTCTGGCACAGTGTCAGATGACGTTCTGCTCCCATGCATAAGGTTTTCACTGTCCAGTTTCTCCAGAGGTAGATCTCCAGGTTTGAAGAAGCTAATCTGTCTTCGTCTGGAAACTCTGCTGAAGCCTGCCCGTCGTGAGTGAGCCTGGGAGGGTTTGAGATGCCAGGGACAGCTTCCAGCACAACAGCAGTGTGAAGCCACCGCAGTACAACACACATGACAGAGGAGTGAGGGCTTCTTTTCCTAGTTTGGTGGAAGTTCATGTATAAGTAGTTGTTAAATTTAAGCAAATTACTCTTCTGCATGTATTGAGACAACCATATGGATTTTCTGTTTTAATCTGTTGAAGTTCTGAATGGATTTCATAACATGAACCCAGTTTGGGTTACTTGATGTGTTTTATTATATTGCTGGATTCGGTTTGTCTGTAGTTTTGTTTGGAAATTTTGTACTTTTGTTCATGAGTAAGAATGGGGCGTTTTTGTTTTTTATTTTCTTTTCTTGTGCTGTCTTTGTCTGGTGTGGGTATATGGTTTATTCCAGTTTCAGAGTAGATTTGAGAGAGTTCTTTTTCTGTTCCCTGGAAGAGTTCATTTAAGATTGGAATGACCGGTTCTCTGAAATTTTTATTTTATTGCATTCACCTGTAAAATTGACTGACAGGTATTTTCTTTGTAGGAAGATTTTAACTTGTTTAAGTTTCTTTAATAGTCATTTGGACTTTCCCATGTCAGATACAGTAATTTCTCTTTTTCTATGAATTTCGCCATCATTTAACTTGTTACTGAGTTCCTAACCTTCTGTTTTCCATCTCTATCATATCAGTGTTGGTTTTCCTCCCTATCCCTTGCTGTCTTACTCACCTCTCACAGTGCCCTGGGGCTCTTCCCCAAGACTCTGCAGAGGACCTGGAGTCTTTCTACTCGAGGGAGAAAGGAGCCTTACAACAGTTGCTCTTGTGAAAATCTCTGGCCTTTCTCGGTTATCTCCTTTCTGAGCCAAGGGACATATTCAAGGTTACTCAGTCCGTTACAGACAAGTCAAGGCCTTAACCTAAGTCTCTAGCTGCCTTTTTTTTTTTTTTTTTTTTTAAGTCTCTAGTTTCTTAGCCACACGTCGCTCCTTCCTTCTTTTTCGCTTGCTTTCCCTTCTCTACATTTGAGCCTACTGTGTGCACCAGGAGCTGTTTTAGATGGTGAGGAAACAGCAGTGAATGAAGTCGGCAGAGTCACTGGTGTCACAGTGCTTCAACACTTACAATAAACCAAAGCCAAAGCCACTGCCATTGGGCCGATTCTGACTCATAGCAACACTACCGGACAGAGTAGAGCTGCCCCACAGGATTTACCAGGCTGTACGTCTTTATGGAAGCAGACTCCCTCCTCATCTTTCTCCCACGGAGCAGCTGGTGGGTTTGAACTGCCGACCTTTGGTTAGCAGCTGAGTGCTTTTAACAGTGCTCCACCAGGGCTCCTTTTATACACTACAATAGCCAACAACTAAACAAGGTAATTTCAGATATTTGACAGTGAAGACAAGGAGCCCTAGTGGCACAGTGGCTTAGTGCTTGGCTGCTCACCTTACAGTTGCAGGTTTGAACCCACCAGCTGCTCCATGGGAGAAAGATGAGACACTCTGCTTCTGTAAACATTTACAGCCTTGGAAACCCTGTGGGGCAGTTCTCTTCCATCCTATAGGGTTGCTATAAGTTGGAATTGATTAGACAGCAGTAGATTTAGAGTTCTTTTCTCTTTTTGTCATGTGAAGACAAAGAGGGCAACATGATTACAGGGTGAGGTAAGAGGCCCCTTCCCAGGGTGGCCTGAGTGAGTTGAAAGAGCAGCACCACTGCAAATCCAAGGGCAGAGTTTCCCAGAGAGTGGGAACTGCAGGATGCCAGGGACAGATACACACTTGCTGGGGTAGCTTCTGAGAACCTGCAGTTTCACTAAACTTCCCTGATGCTGCCTAGGCACCTTCAGTTTTGATAATGGGTAGCCTACTTTGAGAGTACCTGCTGTTTCTACATTTTATCTGTCCTAATTCACTCATAATTAACACAAACCCAAAACCAAACTCACACCCATCGAGTCAGTTCCAACTCATAGTGACCCCCATAGGGTGTCCAGGGCTGTGGTCTTTATGAAAGTACATTGCTGCATCTTTCTCCCACAGAGGGGCTGGTGATTTTGAATCATGGACCTTTGTGGTTAGCAGCCAAATGCTTTAACCACTGCACCACCAGAGCTCTTTAATTAACACAGAGCATCCTTTTATAACCCAGCCAGTGTAACTCATAGACTAATAGAAAAATCATTCATCAGTTAAATGGTTAAAATCTGCATTGTTGTTATGTGCCGTGGAGTCGGACCCGACTCACAGCAACCCCTCCATGGGTTTCTGAGGCAATATCACTACGGAAGTAGATTGCCCAACATTCCTGCCAAAAATCTGCATAGTTAGACCAAAAAGAAAGTTAACAAAACAGAGTTTACTTACCTTCATCACATCTTAATTTATCACTGAGGTGAAAAGTCAGGCTCAGTAGATTTCCTCCCCTGCCTTACTGTCAAGATTGTTGTTATGTGCCATCGAGTCGGCCCCAACTCATAGCGACCCCTCCTTGGGTTGCCAAGGCAGTATCACCACGGAAGTAGATTGCCCCATTTTCCTTCTGAGGAGTGGCTGGTGGGTTTGAACCGCCAGCCTTCTGGTTAGCAGTCAAGTGCCTTAGGGACTATGCTACCAGAGCTCCTACTGTCGAGATTAGCCTGTTGTTATCTAAAACCTAGGATTCTGTCTCCAAACTTCTTTCCGGTCTTTCCTCCCTGGGCCATTCCCACTTCTGCTGCTTTGGTTTGGAGGTGTGGCATTCTTGCCTGGCCTTCTGCCACCCACGCCTGGCTGGCGTTCCCACCTGCTGCCTGGCTTTCTGCATTTGGAGCCGTACCCTGCTGCCGGCGTTATCCTCAAAAAACACAAGGATGGTCATGTCATTCCCTTACTTATTAATCCTCAACTATTCCCACTTCACTATGGACAATTACATTGCCTAAGTGAACATATTTGTCTGGTCTTTTTTTTCAGACTTGTTTTATATCAGCAGAGCTTTATTAAAACAATGCATGTTGATTCATTAAAACTCATTCAACATTTCTACCTCCATGTTGTAGTTGAAGCAAAGACAGTAGCAATAATGCCCTCTGTGGAAGCCAACAACTAAACAAGCCTTGGAATTCGTCTATAAAGTGAGGCAGTTGGTTTCTCATGATAATCCTGACATCCCTCTGTAGTTTCTGTAGAAGTGTTGCCCCAATGCTAGTGTGGTGAAGCCATTTTTGAGAAATATTGAATGGATAGGGCTCATTGTCCTTGAGGTTTGCGTCTGAAGATTTGTGGACATTACAGATGCTTCACAGCACTGTTAAATACAAGGTTCCTCCCCTTGGGCTCACCTGTTCTTACCAGTATTATCATTTGCCTGGAAACAACAACTAAGGACAATCAGAATGAGCAGTGTTGCTTTGGGCTTTTGAGGGGATGTGCTGATCGGTTGTAGTTTTTGCAGAATCTGGTCAAGAAGGTTCATTGTGGCTTTGTTGTGTTACAGTAAATTGGGCCTGGGGTAGCTGTAGATAAAACATGGGCCATCTTCCTTGGCAGTGTGTAACTTCTCAGGCTTAATCCATTTGATATTTTGCATAGTTTTTTAATACATCCCCCCCCCCAAAAAAAAAAAAGAAAAGTTCTAATTCAGGAAATACACTTTTTTCTTTCTTCCATTCCTGTTTCAGAAATAACTTCAATTGTAGGTGAGATGGCTTGAGGACTAGGGGCCAGACTGCCTGGTTGAAACCTGTCCATCCCTGCAGGCCACACACAGTGGGAGCCCATGAAGCTACCAGCTGCTCAGTGCCTCGGCCTCCTAGACTTTGTAGATCTTAGTCATCTACACCTAGTCATTCATGAGGATCTTTGTGAGGACTACATTAGGTATCAAATGCAAAAAACTTAAGAGCAGTGTAGCTACACAGTGAGGGTTAGTTAATATTTCTTCTTCAGCGTCCATCATCTTCAGGGTACCTCTGCCTTAACCACTGGATTGTCAGTACAGCCCAATAAAAGATGTACTGTTTTTTCTCTCTAAACTTGTCACTATTCTGTTTTCATAATAAACTTGCTTTTTTTACATGTAATTCTAAAA
>NW_006921813.1:3968331-4013609 GCF_000298275.1 Orycteropus afer afer | reverse complement strand
ACCTGCACTACTACCATTGCTTCTTCACTGGTCTGCCAGACTCACCACCTTGCCCTGGAAAAGAGGAGCTCATTCCTCTGTCTGGCAGCAACAGAAAAAAGTAGGGGCTTGCCAGTTGGTCAGGGAGTCAAAGGACGTTCCAGAAAGTGGATCATAGAAACATGAGAGGCTGTGGCACATTAAGGAAACAGTGAGTGAATTGATGGGCATTGGTTGCCTTTCAAGGCATGGTGGAGGAGAGGTCTGAAGTTACAAGCTAGTGAGAAGCCTTGTGACTCCTGCTCCAGAGTCCATCTCGGACTGCTGTGCTCGTCCACGTGGTAAATTGGCTCAGGTGTTAGTTTATTGAGGAACTACACATTTTCATAGCAGAGTTCTAAAGACCTGAGAATGAACACCTGTGATTTTGAGAGTAGCCAATGCTCTAGTTGTAGGTGGGCCTGTCTTCCCTAACAGGAGCTTTTAAATGATCATTAGTACTAATATTAGAAATTAAATTAGTTGTTTACTGCTTGAGTTTCAGAAGAATATGATCATAGAACCTTTTTTGTTTTTCTTGTAACTTGGTAAAATGCAGTAATCGAGGCAAAAAAAAAAAAAAGTGTATCGCCCATGGATTAGGTTATATTAGTGACTTTGTGAATCATCAAACTGAATTTAACCTGTTTGAATTTTAGACCCTTAAAAATTCTGCAGAAAGCTATGGTCCCTTTCCTCATATGAGCTCCCCTACAAATGCACCATAATTTTGCACAGAATTTCAGAAAATTCAAGGGGCCCAGAAGCCCAACGATGGGCCCACCTATGAGCCCCTGCTCTAGGTTGTAAGACCGACAGCCCCTCACAGCTGTCTGATAAGGTACTGGTCAGAGCTTCCCATCTATAATCCTCAGTGAAGTTAGTCCAGCCCCGTGAGTATCTTTTTCTCTGATGAGTCATATGATAGGAGCCAGTTTTTCTAACATTGTAACCACTCAAAGCACCTAATATTGTACACATGCATAGTAAGAAATAGTAACAACCACAGAAGGTTCTGGGCCTCTTTCTTCTGCTGATATTTCTGAATAGTTTTGTTTTGGTTTTTTTTAATTGGATGAGACTTCCTACCAAAGTCCTTCTAAGAACTGTCATTGACACCCTGTCTAAGAGTTTCCCAAAGTAACAATGTGAGCAATGAATTTCCACCCAGCCTGTTCCACAACTGGCTATTTCTTATTTTGTGAATATAAGAAGAAACAACCGTGCTAGAGGCCCTTCTGTATGGAACTCTGGTGGAGTAATGCCTAAGGCATTTGACTGCTAACCAGAAGATTTGTGGTTCAAACCCACCAGCCGCTCAGGGGAAGGAAAACTGGGCAATCTACTTCCATAAAGATTTACCACCTCAGAAACCCAAAGGGAGTCGCTATGAGTCAGAATCAATTTGATGGCGGTGGGTTTGGTTTTGAGTTGTAGAGGCCCTTTCAAAAGTGGCCTTACCAACTTTATGTATAAAAACAGTCCCAGGTTTTGGAGTGAGGGGGATGTTTGGAGTAGAACTTTCTTATCCACAGTGGTGAATGTGGAAAGTGAGAGAGTCAAAAAAGCTGGAGTGCCCATATTGGAAGACTGGAAATGGAAGTTCAGTTTCCTTTCAGAAATTGGCCTTGCATTGTGTCTCTGGGGACAATGGAAATAGAAGCCAGAAGTCATAGTTTATTCCGGGAATGCCGTAAACCATTTGTCCCCCGTTAGATGATTGTGTTACACGGCATTGGGGAAGTCCTGGAGCTGCACTTGTGCTCTGACCTCTCCTTCCACGGTCGTATACAACCAGCCCTCAGGGAGCACAGCCCTTCCTGGCTACTGCCATATATATATATATATATATATATATATATATGTTCATATTCCAATCTGATCCTCTCTCATTCCCAAAATAATCAGCATGAACAGAATGAAGCAGATGGCACAGCCTTCCTTGGCGTACTGGCAGATCTATATCACTCACTCAGTATTTTTAGAATCAGGAGGATTGAAAATTATGTCCTGAGATGTTTTGGGGAAAGACTTAACTATCTTTCCAGCATGACAGGTGTCGGACCATTCCCACGATAAGATTCAGATGCAAACTGCGTATCGAGTCACAGAACATACTAGCATCAGGACCGCGCCTTTGTTGATTTTCTATTAGGGTTTCTGGTGCGTTGCCAGAAGCAAATTTTTGCCCATTAGAAAAGGAATGTGTATGTTTGTCTCGGTTCATCATTTATAAAAACTTACTGAAGAAATCAGAGAATGTTCACTGTCATTTAGGTTCAACATTTGAGTACCAACTTTGTATTTAATGTTGGGTGAGGTGTATTTAACACATAGACCCAAAACCCAGTAAGATGAAATCTTGGAAATTACATTCACGAAATAAGTAAAAGAGTATAAAGATTTCACTTTTTTTTTTTCTCTTTTTTCTTGGGGGGGGGTGTTTGAGAAAAAATCAGATGGGGGACAAACTGTTGAAGGAGATGTGACTCCCCTTTGAACATGGCCATGCCTGAAACTTTGATTATACCCGTCATCTTTGAAGACCCAAGAGAGAGGTGTGATGATGCCCATGACTTGCGGACCTTTGAATGTAGGGAAGAAGTTGGAGGAAGGCAGATGGAGGAAAACTTGATTCAGTGCCAAGGGGCAGTAGATTTTTGAATAAACCTTATTTTTCCTTTGTGCTCTTGGTATGTTGCTAAGCGATCTTTCAAGGTTTATATCTTGTTGGTTACAAGCTTTTTCTTGCTACTCTCGTGTCCTCTTCTGCATGTGAGCATGTGTAGTATTCACATTACTAGTCCCTTCCAGTATGATTAATTGATGGCATAGTATACATAGGGAGAGACTGTGTGTCTCTTTCCATTACATCTATAGCTAAATGGGTTAGAACCAGGGGTTAATGTACAGCGAATAGTTTCTGTTTTAACCCCCATGATTAAAATATTTGCATGCTGGTTTTTGTTATTCTCACAACATGCTTTAGATCTATTTTGTTTCAGTTGATTGTCACCGACAACCCGTTTACATAGATCAAGTGGGTATCACAAATGAGGAAATTGAAACGCAGGACATAGCTAACAAACGGGTAAGCTGGAATTTGAACTGGGGAATCTTTCCATGTTGTGAACTCTGTCTGACTAGCTGCCAGAAACTTCTGAGGCAGGAGATGAGAAACACTAGAAGTTTCCTGCAAATTTTTGCCCATTAGAAATACATGTTTGTCTAGGTACATGTGCAATGTACTGGTGTATTTAAAGATTATTGAAATGTTAACAGTGAAACTTCATCTAGCTAGAGCCCAGCTTTCTGGAATAGTGCTGATCTGAAAGTAACTGAAAAGGCAAGTAAAAATTAACAGTAAAGAGCAACCCTAAAGACTTGGTAATAAATGATAGCAGCAGTGAACAGAGCCTTAAAGTTGGCTGTGCAGGTCGGTTTACTGTGAGCACCCTGCTTACTGGACAGTGTTCAGCAAAGGCTGGCCTGTGTACAGAAGCTACCCACATGTTTAATGTAAGCATATAGCACTCTAACGTTTCATGTTTCTTAAAGTAGGGGTACTTGAAGGTTAGCCATGCACCCATCTGAAAAACGGAACTGAAATAGCATCTTTTCCCTGAATTGTACAAAGACAGGGTTTCATTGTCTGACTTTTGATGCTGTCAGTAAAATGATGGTCCTTTGGTAGAAAAAGAGGAGCCTGGTATTTGGAGGCATTGGGTAGGCTGGAAGGGTGAGGATGCTTGGGGATCAGACAGGCGGAGGTGGGGGATGCAGCAAGCCCACCTGTACAGGTGGTTGGGTTGGCCCTCCAGGGCAGCGCTAGGGTTGGGGAAGTGTCCCTAAGCTAACAGGGAAGAGACTCAGAACATCTTCTTTTAGAGGATGTTGTTGTTGTTGTTATGTGCCGTCGAGTCAAACCCGACTCATAGCGACCCCTCCTTGGGATTGCCCAACCTTCCTTCCGAGGAGTGGCTGGTGAGTTTGAACCGCCAGCCGTCTGGTTAGCAGGCAAGTGTCTTAGCCACTGTGCTACCAAAGTGTGTTCTGAGCTTTTGCCCGAACTATAGTTCTGTTTCCATGGAAATATCTTGGCTCCTCCCTAAAGGCATTAGATCGGTGCAGGTAGGCCTTCTTCACCCACATTTCATTTACTTCAGTCTTTCTGTGTAATTACCTTACAAGCAAATTCCCTTAGATGTATACAAATGAATCCTTCTTGGCCACTGGAAGTTGAAACAGGTGTGATAAGTTATGTTGTACTGACAGTGAGTGAGGAGAAGCCCATGGTTTGAATAAAAAGCCACGTGCCGTGGAGTCCATTCCGACTCATGGCGACCCTGTGTGTGTCAGAGAACTGCCCCATGGGGTTTCCAGTGGCTGATTGTTTTGGAAGCAGATAGTCAGGCCTTTCCTCCAAGGCGCCTCTGATGAACTTAAGTCTCCAGCCTTTTGGTCTGGAGATTGGGCTGGCGTTTTGGTTAAGCAGCAAGCCCTTAACCATCGGAAGCACTGAGGGGCTCCATGGTTTGAAGAAGCAGGGGAAATGTTTGCTTATATACCAGTAAAGCTCTCAGACACACTGGGAGAGCGTGCTTTTGGTTTTCTTTCCCTTTGCATTGGTCAGCCGGGCCTCACCCTGACCTGAAGTTGTGCTGTGAAGTAGATAACACAGAAGCATGGAGACAGCCATCTTCATCTCAGAAACGTGCTCATCCGCCTTCGGAACCTGTGCTCGGCTCTTGGCCGCCCAGCAGCCCAGACGGGCCGACTGATGTGCGCAGGAACACAGGGAGGGTGGAGAACTGTGCTGGGTCAGAGCCGCTCTTGACGCCGGCTCATTGCTTCTGAAAAGCACTGTTTGCAAATGGCTAATGCAAGGAAACTGTTGCTCTTCTCTCCACAGACAGCCCGGTGGTCCTGGAGATCCCCCAGCTCTAGTGATGCAGGTTACCTTTCTGCTCCCGGGATTTCAGCTGTGCCTCAGCCTCGCTCCCCCAGCTTGAGACGCTTATAAACTGGGATGTGGAAGCCCAGGCAGCACAGCTAGTGGCCACTGGGAGGGCCACGTCTGGGTAGAGCCAGGCCCAGACCAGGATGCCGCCTGCCTCTGCCCTGGTCAGGAGCTGAGCTGCAGTGGCTCTGCTGACGCGCCAGCCCCAGCTCTGGTTTGTGCTTAAATGGCACGGCAGCTGGTTGGCGCATCCGAACAGGAAGGTGTGAGCAGCAAAGCCCATGGCCACCTACCCCTGCCGATTATGTGGCAAGACATTCCTCACCCTGGAGAAGTACACCATTCATACTTATTCCCACTCCAGGGAGCGGCCTTACAAGTGCTTGCAGCCAGACTGTGGCAAAGCCTTCGTTTCCAGATATAAATTAATGAGGTGAGAGGTTTCAGAAAAGGTATGAGCTCGTACACATGCCTTTAAATGGCTTCACTAGGCCTCAGACCAAGCCCTGCCAAGAGAAGGGGAGCGGGCTGTGCAGCGATCCTTAGCTGGATCTCCAGTGGCTGCTCACTAGGTGGGGGCCAGTTTTGCTGTTCAGTAGCAGGTAATTCTTTCAACAGGTATTTCCTGTGCACCTAGAACATGCCAGGCCTAAGACCAGAAAGAGAGAAATACCCATGACAAGAGAAACACTTGTAAACCCAGTTAAAATGTAACCCGAGTGCCAGGACATAGCGAGACAGGTGGAGGACAGTGTTCTGGACTGCTCAGTGGAGCTGGGAAGGCTTTTCCGAAGTGACGATCTTAAGCTGTGACATACAAGGGGGCAGAAAGGAGGTGTGGGACAAAGAACCACGTTTAGCCTTTCGTGTGTCGTGTCGTTTCTGAAAATGGCCTGAGCAATCGAGGTGCTCTTTGTCTTTCTAAAATAGCCTGGCAAGTAAGAGCCGCACGGGAGGGGCGGAGGCACTCGTGTATCCATCGCATCAGTTGGATCCATCTAGCTGTGCACTGAAGTCTCAGTGAGGACGGGACCTGGGCCTTGGAGGTTCTCTTGTTGGGCTTCCTAGGAGAGGGTGGCACTTCTCTGGGAACAATGGAAGCCAGGACCTCTCTCAGACCTTGCCTGATGTATCTCTACACTTACATCCTTTCTGGTCGTAACAGGTAACTGTAAGTGGAGGTACGGGTTTTGTGAGCTCTGTGAGTCACTGGAAAATCATTGAATCCGCCGGTGGCAGTGAGCACCAGCAGAGGGGCTGGTGTTTGCCTAGTTGGTGGGAGCTGGAAGGACAGAGCCCTAACTTGTGGAGACCCAACTGTGGGTGGTTAGGTCAGAGAGAGAAAGTGCCACATGGGTGGATGGTGTCAGAATGATGTAGTGGGAAAGTGGGGATATGGGATATGTTCACATTCTGGAAATTAGCCCTATGTTGACTACTCACACAGGAGGTTCTGGGCAAGCCATAAGCCCTGGCTTTAAAGAGTGGGGAGGAGTGCTGGGGGAAGCTGACCAAGAGGCAGAGTAGCGGCTCATTAACAAGCCTTCCTACTGGCCCACAAGAGCTTGTTTTTATTCCAATGTGTCTAAGTAGAGACATAACATGATTTGACTGGGATGTTAGAAACATGGGTCTGGTAGTTTTTAGAGAAGAGAGAGGAGATTTGTAGACCAGTTTGAAATAGGTGCTAATGGTCCAGCCATGACTGAGGACAGAGAGGCGAGGATACCTCCAAGTATAAACTTCTGTTCACACTGTTACCTCAGTGTCTCTAAACCAAAAAACCAAACTCACTGCTGTCGAGCCAGACCCGACTCATAGCAACCCCTCCTTGGGTTTCCGAGGCAGTATCGCTACGGAAGTAGATTGCCCAGTCTTCCTTCCAAGGAGTGGCTGGTCGGTTTAAACCACCAGGCTTCTGGTTAGCAGTCAAATGCCTCAAGCATTGCACCAGCAGAGCTCCTACTGGGGCCTAAAAGCCACCATTAAAGATGCAATTCAGTGAGGTAGGCATCCGTTCAGTGTGCGCGTCATCAGATGTTCACAGGTACCCATGATACCCCAGTGGGCAAAAACAACGGTTCAACAACTTTTTAAAATTTAGTCTGAATTACTTCTTGAATGCTATTACGTACTCACCTCCAGGAGGGAAATTAATAGGAGAGGTGTAACGTTTGCCCCCAAAGGGTTTTTATATCCTAGGACAGAATTACATGAGATAGAGGCACGGCAGCGGTCTGATGGGCAGTGAATGCTGTGTGTGTGGTCCCCTCAGGCACATCGGCAGACTCCCACTAATGCACGCTTCCTTTGATGTCTGGTTAAGGAACTTTAAAACTTTCAGACTACTTACACATGGATGTACAGGTGAGAGTCAAAACCCAGGCTTTCCACCTCAGGGAGTATTATTACTATTATTAAATCTTTGAGTGTCTCCAAGGAAAGGTCCTTAAGAATACCAGCATTATAGATAATAGTTTATTTTAAAAGTAAGTGTATAAATGCTTAGGTCTTAAAATTCAAATCACAAATAACAGTATTGCATGCCTACTGTGTGCACCAATTTTGGTGCAAAGGCTTCCTCTTCAGCTGCAAGCTAAAAGCTGCTTATGTGTATCGTGTAACAGTGAAAGTGGTATTTGTTGCATTTAAGCCACAGCGAGGATATTATATAACCAAATAAAGACTGAAACACATACTTGAGAAGTGTTTGGAAAAGACAGTGGAACTAACAGATGTTTGGAATGGCTAGCGTTATGTGGGATGGCCAGTCAGGGCACTGAAGGAGGGGTCTGAAGCAGTCTCTAGGAGTTGGGAGTTCCTGGCTGTGACTTGTTCAGATAAGGGTGTGAAGTGGGACAGAAAAGGGAAGCAGTGCACCTTATGCGAGAACGGCCTTCACTGCCACCAGCATTTCTTACCTTTCTGACCAAAAGCTATGACTCGAGAGGGAATGGAAGAGTGGCAAGATGGCAGGATGGTTCGGGTTTTGCTCTTAAAAAGAACAATAGGCTGGCTTTCCATCCCATTTCCCTGTTGCAACATAAGCTTCATTTTGCAGTGCAGAGATTGAAGGAGAAAAGAGCTGATTTGCTTAAACTAGAAAAGAGACCTGGCTTCCCGTACAGCCACCAGTGCAATCAGTCAGGTGCAGACGGCAAAGAGCATGACAGGCTGATCTGGCAAGGCAGGGCACCGTCTGTTCCCAGCAAGTCTGAGTGTGAGCCGTGGCCCCTGAGGAATTCTAAGCTCATTGGTATGATCCAGATGATTCCCAAGGTGCGAGTATTTGGTGCTGGCTATATGACTGACTGGTGGCTTTAGGTCAGGAGAGAAGCTGAGAGAAGGAAACAAACATTTCAGACAGATTGAGCATGTTCTAGATTGAGACTGTTGGATCAGTAAGTGAGGGGCAGATTAAAAGGGAAGAATTGGATGCTAGATGAAAAAATAAAATCAGAGGGCTGGAGCTGGTGGCGTCTGAAGGGTGGTGGGGTGACTCAGGGGCCAGTCATGTCAACCTGTGACTTCCTCATAGGCAGTGTAGGTGTAGGACTGGAAAATAGGGTAACTGCATTGATCTGCCCGTGGGTGATAAATGAAATGAAATCAAATCAAAATCCTCCCCAAGGAAAGAAGGGAGAGAGGCAAGACCAGGAAACCTAGGACAGAGCACTGGGGTCCTATTTGCTGAGACAGGGTCAAGTAGGGAAAAAACAGAACTAAAAGCTAAGTTCGTACCCTGTCATAGCTATTCCTGTGTGATCTGTCTCTGATATTCTAGAAGAATGTGGCTGCTTGTCCTCTGAGATGCTCTAAAAGCCCTTTCTGCAAGCTGAGAGTATTGATAGACCTAGAACGTGGGGACACCAGCGTCATTATCTGTAGAATGCTGACTGCATTGGTTCCTGCCCTGTCAGCATTGCTCGTGCCTGTCTTTCCATACCCCATCACGTGCACCCCCTTTATTGGCCAGCTGTGCCCTCGTGGAGTGCAGCAGTGGAATGTCCTTCTCTCCATCCTCAGCACATAGCAGGCTGCTTGTTTTGAGGGGAGAGAGGAAGGAGATGGGGGATTCAATAGTGACAACCATTACCTTCTAAGCAGCTGCTGCTGGAGTTCCCTCACAGATGCTACCTCTTGGAAAGGAGAGTGGACAGTAGAAGGTAGGAGGAGGTTGGGTGAAAGGTGTAACTCTTAGATATTTGACCGTGTTTCAGTTGAAAGTTTACACAGCAGATTGGGTTCCCATTCTACCCCTTCTATACGCGGTGTCCACGTTCTCATGATTTCCGCGCTGTCGGTTCTGCATCCTTTGATCTAGCTTCCCTTCCTCATCTTTGCTTTTGGGTAAATGTTGACTGTTTGTTGTCCTATAGTTGAGTGTTTAAAGGACACGTTACTCACAGGTGATACTGTTTATTTTATAAGCCAGTCTATTACTTGGCTGAAAGATGACCTCCAGGACTGACCTCTATGCCAAGTTCAAAGAGTGTCTTAGGGTGATAATCTTGAGGGTTCCTCTAGTCTCTATTAGTCCAGTGAGTCTGGTCCTTTTTAGGAAGAGGCTTTACTGTTTTTATAGGATGAGTGAAAAAGTATCTTGTATTCAAAGGCACATGCTCAGAGGGCACAGTTGCACTGAAATTAGCAGGATGACAAGCTTTAGACTCTACAGGCAGGACACCTAAAGGAGCTGATTGTCACAGGGACGTGAAGCAACCTGTGTTGTACCTGCAAGTCACAAGTTGTAGTTAAGGATTTTATTTTGTAAGAAATGCTAACACACAGCTCTTGTTGTTTTATATGATTTACTTAGACTAAGCAGGAATTGTATTAGGAACACTAACGTAAAACTGCAGTTTATGAGGTTGTTACAGAAGGCAAATTGGGTAACCTTTACAAATTCTTGAATTTCCAAAGGGTATAGAGTATCTGTTGAATGCCTTCCTAAAAAATATTTTTCATGCTCGCACACTTTTATGTATGTATGTGTGTGTGTCTGTGTGTATGTATATATGTATGTACATATTTGTGTGTGTGTGTGTTATTTGTGTAGAAATCTCCTTATACACATTAGGAAAATGTATTGTCTTAAACTCTTTACAGGTATAAAAATTTCCATTATGTCTTTAGTAGTGCGTTTTTAATGACAGAGAATTAAAAATACATAACTATGTTATCCTGTCACTCAAAGAAGACTATTAACCTTTTGATACAATCTCTTCAACTTGAGATAACTGAGTTCCCTCATGAGTGTCTTCCTTCTGCTCTTAGGCACATGGCGACCCACTCACCCCAAAAATCTCATCAGTGCGCTCACTGTGAGAAGACGTTCAACCGGAAAGACCATCTGAAAAACCACCTCCAGACTCATGACCCCAACAAAATGGCCTTTGGGTGTGAGGAGTGTGGAAAGAAGTACAATACCATGTTGGGCTACAAGAGGCACCTGGCCCTCCATGCAGCCAGCAGTGGGGACCTCACATGTGGGGTCTGTGCCTTGGAGCTAGGGAGCACTGAGGTGCTGCTCGACCACCTCAAAGCCCATGCGGAAGAAAAACCCTCAACTGGAACCAAGGAGAAGAAGCACCAATGTGACCACTGTGAACGATGCTTCTACACCCGGAAGGACGTGCGGCGCCATCTGGTGGTCCACACAGGCTGCAAGGACTTCCTGTGTCAGTTTTGTGCCCAGAGGTTTGGGCGCAAAGACCACCTCACCAGGCATACCAAGAAGACGCATTCGCAGGAGCTGATGAAAGAGAGTCTGCAGAATGGTGACCTCCTGGGCACCTTCCACTCCATCACGCCTCCGTTCCAGCTGAAGGCCGCTCCGTTGTCTCCGTTCCCCATAGCAGCCCCTGTGCAGAATGGGCTTGCAAGCAGCTTGCCAGCTGAGGTTCACAGCCACACCCGCAGTCCCCCGGAGCAAATCTCCCAACCTGTGCAGCCCCTGCCAGAGCCCCTCCCCTCTATCCACCCCTCGACATCTCCTGGCTCCCCTCCACCAGCCCTCCCGAATCACAAGTACAACACCACTTCTACCTCATACTCCCCGCTTGCAAGTCTGCCCCTCAAAGCAGATACTAAAGGATTCTGCAATCTCAGTCTGCTCGAGGACTTGCCTCTGCCAGAGCCTCAGTCACCTCACAAGCTCAACCCAGGTTTTGATCTGGCCAAGGGCAGTGCTGGTAAAGTGAACCTGCCCAAGGAGCTACCTGCAGATGCTGTGAACCTCACCATCCCTGCCTCTTTGGACATATCCCCCCTTTTGGGCTTCTGGCAGCTGCCCCCTCCTGCTACCCAAAATGCCTTTGGGAACAGCCCCCTCAGCCTGGGGCCTGGCGAACCTCTGCCCCATAGGTTAAGCTGTCTGGGGCAACAGCAGCAAGAACCCCCACTAGCCATGAGCACTATGAGCCTGGGCCAGCTCCCCCTGCCCCCCATTCCCCATGTGTTCCCTGCCGGCACGGGTTCTGCCATCCTGCCTCATTTCCACCATGCATTCAGATGACTGGCTTTGCAAGCATCCTTATCCTGGCAAATGTTTTAAGAAGCATTTTAAACATCATTTGTACCACAAGGGAGGATTTAGAAGCAGGACTGGACATATAGGGCTTATTCAGTAACGGCTGGCTAGAAGTGAATCCCCATACTGCATGTATCGTGCCAATATGTGCTGAGTGTTCATGCTTTGTACCAAATGTAACGCGCGCGTGTTCTTAATGAAACTGCAGACACCGTCATGTCGGATATCCAAAACAAGGGCTGCTATCTGTACATACATGTTTGTCATTGAATTTACTCATAAGCCATGATCGTCATGTTAACTACATATATAACTATGTGGCATTGCCTAGTAAATGAACTACGGAAAGATGTGTCTTTCTTCAAGTCAGGAGAACTTTTAAAATAAGAAAATAGCCTTTATATGGTATATTATAACTAGGCTGTGTATTTCTTTTCAGGGATTTTTCTACCTTCAGGGTTGGATGTAGTTTAGTTACTGTTGCCATAGCCAACCTATAGTCTTACAAAAACAATTTCTTGTGGAACAATAGATTTCTGCATTTAAAAAAAGCATTTTAAGTTTAGTTTGAATATTTTCCACAAGATGCGACTATGTGAGTTATCACTGACTTCATTTATCTTAAAGACTAAACTGGTTGTCAGTCATGTCTGACAGAAAAAAAAAAAAATCACTGTGTAACCAGGTTAAGTGGTCAGATAATCTAGGCGTCAGCCAAGAAAGGCATTTTGCTGACTTTAATATTGATTATATTTTTAACAGGAATTTATGAAAATATTACTGGAATTTTAAATATAAAAAGACTTTCTTTGCTCTATCTGGCTTAAACTACTACTCTGCTTAAATTCTTAAATATTGTTTTAATCACAAATAAAAGCATTTTTAATTCATCAATTTGTTGTCACTCTTAGTTTTTATTCCAAGAGGACAACAATTTTACAGTGTAACTATCATCTTTCCCTTGAGTTTGGAATTTAATGACTTTAAAAGTTACTTAGTCTTTTGTTTTTTAGAGACTTTCTTTTCCATGAAGGTGTATATCTGATGTAGTGAAGTCTTCAAATCTTGCATACAGCATGATGATTTTTATATACACCTGCACCTGTGTAAAAAGAGCTCTGGTAGCATAGTGTCTAAGGCATTTGACTGCTAACCAGCAAGATGGCGGTTCAAACCCACCAGCCACTCCTCGGAAGGGATGGGGCAATTTATTTTCGTGATACCACCTTGGAAACCCAAGGAGGGGTCACTATGAATTGGATCCCACTCAGCGGCAGTGAGTTCGGTCTTAGTTTTTTTATAGCTATGTAAAGGAGCTCTAGTGGCACAGTATCTAAGGCATCTGACTGCTAACCAGAAGGTTGGCGGTTCAAACCCACCAGCCACTCCATGGAAGAAAGACTGGGCAGTCTACTTCCATAGAGATTTACCGCCTCGGGAACCCAAACGGGGGTCACTATGAGTCAGAATCCACTCAATGGCAGTGAGTTTGGTTTTGGTTTATACCTGTGGAAGCACCCAGGTGGAGGTATGAAGCACTCCTATATAAGCATTCTATTTATATAGAGTTTATTGACCCTTAAGACCACAAAGGACTAGTTGAGACACCTTCCAACAGAACGGTACACACCACTGGCAAACTGGTGACTTGTGATTTGCTTTGAGAAATACGTGGCCTTTAGAGCACCCTCCCCACAAGGTGGGAGATGTCTGTAACCTGTTCTTTCGGCTGCAGAACCAGTATGTGAGACAATTCCACATGCTGTGTCAAACATTTAAAATAGGAGTATCTGCTAACTACAAGTTAATGTTCATTAGGAAAGAAAAAAAAAAAGCTAGGACATCACAGCTATTACATAGAATAAAACTAGGTGAGAACAATTTTCCTAATAAGTCAACAATGCTGGTGCTCATTACCTGACCTTTTCACTAAAGGGCTCCAAGATCAAAGCAACATTGTCAGGCCTGTTAAACGTGTCTGTTTAAAAGAGTCAAGTGAAACTTTAAATCAAACATTATTTCATAGATTGATGTGCTGTTTAATGACTTGGTTTTGAAATTTTTGAAGAGAGTAAATAAAATTTGAAGCCACGTCTCACTTGTTCTGAGTGATGGGAGGACTTGCGGGCGTGGTGACAGACATCTACCACTCCTACCAGGCTGAGCAGCGTCGGGGAGCCAGGCTGAGCAGAACGGAGAAGAACCTTTAGAGCCACAGCACTGCCACATTCATGATGTTAAATACCACAAACAAAAAAACCAAACGCACTGCCGTGGAGTCGGATCCGACTCACAGTGACCCCTCCTTGGGTTTCCAAGGCACTATCACTACAGAGGGAGCTCTGGTAGCCTAGTGCCTAAGGCATTTGACTGCTAACCACTAACCAGAAGGCTGGCGGTTCAAACCCACCAGCCACTCCTCAGAAGGAAGATTGGGCAATCTGCTCCCGTAGTGATACGACCTCAGAAACCCATGGAGGGGTCAGTATGAGTTGGCTCCAACTGAAAGGCAGTAAGTTATCACTATAGAAGTAGATTGCCCAACTCTTCTTCCAAGTAGTGGCTGGTGGGTTTGAACTGCCAGCCTTCTTGTTAGCAGTCAAATGCCTTAGGCACTATGCCATCAGAGCTCCCAAAATACCACAAGTCTCTACATTTTTCATTTTCAAAAAAGGCTTCAACTTTATAGTAATCCTATGTCACCAGCCACTCCTCGGAAGGAAGGTTGGGCAATCCTACTTCCGTAGTGATACTGCCTCGGAAACCCAAGGAGGGGTCGCTATGAGTCAGGGCCGACTCGATGGCACACAACAACAACAACAACAATATGTCACTCTCGGGGAACTAGCCTTTTTTGAAAGGAATGACTGAGAAAGGGAACAGGTGGCAGCCTTCCAGGTCAAAAATGAGGACTCGGTCCCCTTCCTGTTTAGTCAGAAAACTGAATGTCCTTTTTGAACTGTGTGTGTAACAGCACGTTTCAGGAGCACACAGGTTGTTAACCCAGCTCAGGGTTTGCCCAGATTGCTTTTTGGTTTGTCCACTGTGGATTCGTCCCCCCAAACAGTTACCAACTATATCTTGAACATGAGACCATCAGCTACACTTGGATTAGAGGTTAATTTTTTTCTTACCTGGCCTCTAGGAGTTAATCTTTTTTAGGAGATTTAGTAAATCCTTGTCTGAGTTTTGCTCCAGCAGCAAGATCTGTTGCTAATCCTTTGTAAACATAAACAGATTTGTTATTATGTCAAAGCAAAACATTAGCTGGGGGAGGGGTGATTGTGAAATCCCCTCGTTGCATTCAAAAGTCGTCTGCTATAGGAAGTCTGGCCTGACCCAAATAATAAGGGAAGCGGGAACCAGGGCCTTCTCTTCTCTACCCCTAGCCCTTCATTTGCCCGTGAATGGGCCCTCCTTTGGATGGGCCCTTAGATGACCCTCCATAAATACAGGAAAACTGTCAGCTCCCCTACCCTGCTACCCCAGCTTTCAAAACTTACCCTAGCGTTTCCTGCTTCACACTTCTTAGGCAGCTCTCATACTGCAAAGGGTTTGATGAGCCTAATGGAAGCCTCACGCCTTCCCTTTCAGGGTTATTTGCCACCCATCCATTCTTTGCACTATCCTTTGTGCCCAGCAGCACTGCTGGGGCTGGGGCTGGGGATGGAGGCGTTTGTAGTGATACCGCCTCGGAAACCCAAGGAGGGGTTGCTATGAGGCGGATCCGACTCAACAGCAGTGCTTTGGTATACCATACTGGGATCTGTTTTTGGCCTCATAGGTCCAGATTCTCAGAGACTTTTTTTTTTTTTTTTTTCAAAAAGGAATTAGTCCCTTCTGTCCTAGAGGCTGTCTTTCTGATTAGTGCTTTTGCAGGGCAGTAACCAAACCACACGAATGAATTCTGAATCAAACTATCAAAGGACATGGGAATAGAAAGAGCTTTTGGTGTTAGCTTTATCCACAGACGCGCGCGGTTCACTTCTATCGAAGAAGCAGCACCTGACGCCTGGATCCTCGTGGCCTTTGCTACACAAATGAGGTAAAGAGAGTAGGTGCCAGTACAAGTTAAGACGCTTAACTTGATAAAGCCCCAAGCTCCAGAAATAAAAGCAGAGCCTACACGACCAACATACACACACACACCAGCTGCTGCCCAATCGATTGCAACTCATGGTGCCCCTGTTTGTGTTAAAGTACAACTGTGCTCCCTGTATACTGTAATTCAGTCAATACAGGAACCAATGTGAGGCTGGACCTCAAGACTGCATTTCCATAGTGATCGTGTCCTGCAGTCTAAAGGAACCAGAGAACCTGTTTCTCAGCCTTACCTTCCCAGTGAACTAAGCCTTCTAAACCAAAGGCCTCGAGGAAATGGGCACCATTATACATTTGTGGACTAGGCAAAAACTTTCCCATATGAACATTAGAATCTCTGTGAGCCCCATCTCTTTCTGAAAATTACAATTTCCAAATATGTATCTATAGCCTTAATGTTTACATTTTTTGACCCAGTCTTACCAAAGTGGACAAAGATGTGGTTGGCTCTGTCACTTCCTTTTGTTACTTGGGCAAGTTCCTTAACCTCTGTGTGCCCATCTCCTCACATGGAAAATGGGGCTAGTCATAGGACCTTGACCCCATGTTACTGTGAATGATGAGAAGCGCTTAGAAAGTGAACAATGTAAGTGTGGGCTGTTGTCCACCAACAAGGCAATTATTTCATATCCCTAAATCTGAAACAGTCTAGTTCAACATCAGCAAAGCAGCTAAGCTACGGTGTATTCTGTGATATGATATGTTTGTTCATATGCTATGTTTTCTAAGAAATTCTTCTGCCATAAGGGAATGTTCAAAATGTGTTAGGTGGAAAAATCTGGATATGTAACTGGACATGGACTCTAACCCTAATTTAGATGAAAGGAAAACAAAAAAGGGATTATTTTGAAAAAAAATATCAGTGTTAACAGTGATCATGTCAGGGTGGTGGGATTATGGTGATGTTTATTTTCTTTATACTATTTCTCCATTTTCTAAAATTTTCTAGAGAAAGAATGAATTCTTAACATGAAAAAACTTTTAAATGCTATTTTTTTAGAAAAAAATAGCCAGCTAATTTAAAATGCCTGTACATAAAGCTTCGGGCCCTCACAACTGCTGGCTGGTTGGCTGACGTGTCAGAGAATGACACACCAGTGTCCAATGGTGTTAACCACAAGAAGCCAGACACTAACACCTGACACTTAGGGCCCTCCTTGCTCTAATACCAGCCTTCTAATCTAATTTCTGTTCACATCTGAACTGTTTTCTAAGCTTTGGCCAAATGGCCATTTGTTTCCAGAGTTAAGTCCTCTGCATTCTTGTTTTTGTATGTTTGTTCATAACATCATCTTTTCCCCACTGGTCTAAATCTGGCTCCTCCTGAAAGCTTATCCCAGATGCCTCTATCTCCATGAAGCAATCACCTCTTCATGGAGCCTCCCGGGAGATGGCGACCTCTCTTGGACTCCCTTAGCACTTTCACAGCTTACTGTTAAATAACAGATATATTTATTGCCCTATCTGTCCCCCTAGACTTTAAAGAATCCATGGGCCTGGGAAGCACCCCCACAGGGTAATCGCATGCTGAGTGAAGGGCCCCTCTCGAGCACCCATGGCAGCTGTTACCAGCTTCATAGAAGAACAAAGGCTCTCAAAGTAGAGATTTCCTGGGTGTAGAGGACTGTGCCTTACACACACATGTATCTCCCCTGACTGTGACTTTATGGTCACGTGGTATATGTGGGAGGTGCTAATGCTTATTTTACTGAGAGTTGAAGAAAGTTTTCAAGGAGTGACTACCAGCTAGATGAAAGGCTCCAATAGGATTTATGTGGAAGGAGAGTGACACCAAGTGGCCTAAACTACCGACTGTCAACGTAGAAACAGCCAAACCCAACACCACCACAAATAAAAAGAGAGTCTTCTGTTACAAATAGATTAATCCCAACCAGATTCATAGTGATGGGCACTGGAAGCGGTTTTGATTCGCTTGCGCCCTGTTTACATTCACGATAGGCACTCAGTGCTTCCCTCCGAGCCTTGAACACGTTAAAGAATTCAGTGTCCCTCATGTGACTAATCTAAAAGGGGTCCCTAGATGGCACAGTTAAGCACCAAAGGTTAGTGGTTCAAATGCATCCAGAGGCAAAAGACAGGACGGTCAGACTGCTTCTGAAAGGCCCCAGCCTTGCAAACCCTGTGGAAAAGTTCTCCGACACACATGGGGTCACCATGAGTCAGAATTGGTGGCAAACCACCACCACTCTGGCAATTTCGTTTTTAAATGTAAACACATGAGGCTACAGGAAAGAACAGAAATTAGATTTTAAACAATACTGAAAGAAAACAAAAAGCCACCTGCTGAAGTTAATTAACGTGACAACTCTCTATGCATACGCCAGTAATTTAAATGAGAAATTACAGAATCAAGATAAGCACGTTTTTTCCATCTATTTCATTCAACAAGTATTTACTGAGAACCTCGTGATGAACAATTCTAAAAGCTAGGAATATAGTGGTAACATGAAGATAGATTAGACAAACCCCTTCCTTCTTGAAATTTATATTCTGACATTTTGGGGAGGAAAAAACAGACAAACAAAATGACCCAAATATACATATTGAATATTCACCACCCACAGCTGTGCAGTAGGTTCCAACTCATAGCCACACTATAGGACAGAGTAGAACCAACTGCTCCATAGGGTCTCCAAGGCTGCAATCCTTATAGAAGCAGACTACCTCAGCCTCCTCCCTTGGAGGTGCCTCTCTTTCGGCTCGCAGCCAAGTGCGTAACCCCCGCACCACCAGGACTCCTTGAATATTAGATGGTGGTAAGTGCTGGGGTCAGGGGGGAAGTTACAAAAGGAATAGGGAGAGCTTGGGTAATTTTAAATACAAAGGCCAGGGACTCATTGGCAGATGGCACATGAACAAAAAACTGAAGGAAGTGCGAGCAGCACAGATTATTTCTGTTTTCTTCAGCAGTGCAAAGGCCCTGAGGCAGGAGCTTGCTCAGGCCTTTTGTGTCGAAAGACAACACCAAAATCACTTACGGGGTGGAGACAGGGAGAAACAGCAGAGAGTGAGGTCAGATGGAATTACAGAGCCTAGAACAGGCCATTCGAAGAACTTTGCCTTTGACTTAGCAACATGCAGTGGTTATAAACCACCATTAACTAGTTAAAAACAGACATAAAACCATTTTGCTTAAAGCTACTGGCCTACTTATCTATCTATATTCTAATGGGTCAGAATGGTGTCCTTTAAATATTGTTAACAACACACACTGGGACACAGGACATCTAGGCAGGGCTTCACATCTGTTCAAAGCAGTTCAGTCATGGCTGATGCAGCAAAACGAACAGACCCAAATTTGTAAAATGTGGGTGCACCAGAGTGACAACTAGAATGGGGATGATTATGGGTCAAAAGCTCTGGAACTGGAGACTTGAAAGAGGTGTAGTGGGCCCTTTCAGGAGCCTGATTCAGGCAAATGAATTACTGCCAAGATCATGGAAAATGACACATTCAAAATGACACAGTTGCCTCAGTATTTGAGCCAGGCACTGTTGTTTACAACTGTGCTGGTCAAGAGATTTGGTTGCTAGGCAATGCACACACTGCCCTTGCTTTCTAACAAGGACTTGAAGTATTCAACAGGAAATCAACTAGTAATTTTTCCTGTTATAGTTTTCATTCCGGTACACCCTCATTTTACAAATTTGGATCCATTCTGGTTTCACTTAGTTGCCCATGATTGAACCAGGAAGAACTGGTTTGAAGCCCTATTTCTGAGTCCTAATTTAGAACTTTTTCACTGATGCCTTACTTCAATTCTGAAGTTATGGAACTCTAGGGGAAACTCTTCCCTGTTTTTGTCTTTTCTCATCCTCAATCTCATTCCAGAGAGCAACGGTTCTAGACCCCTGCTGCTTTTGTCTGATTTGACTTTGCACATGATCGAAGTCCTCTAATGCTTGTGAATTAAGAAATATTCCCTCACAGCAAACAAGCTTTACCCTGAAACCTAAAGGAGTGCTTTCACTTGAAAGGAATCATTTTATTGTTCGAGAGAATAAGAAACCATCATATAAAGAAATTGTCTTTTCTGGAGGACATCATTAAATATAACAAAAGGGTTTGTCAGTCAAAGTTTTACCAAAGAAATATACCTATAGTTTGGAATTATTTTATTTTTTTTCTCAGTGAAAACTAAAATCTACTTCTCAGTGAAAACTTAAAATGTTAAGTTTTCACAGATCAGGAAAAACCTAATGATTTTGATTTAAAGGCTACGGGAGAATTTTTTTAAAATATCTAATTTAAAAAATATTTCAGTTTTAGTTTATGATAAATATCAAGTCACGAGGAATTAAAATAACAAAACTTTTTGGTGCTGTTACTCTATGGGACTATGAGACCGGCAATTCTTACTTTGTTTCTGATAAACCAGTAAATCCAAACCTGTTGCCATCAAGTCAGTTTTGACTCACGAAGACCTGGTGTGACAGAGTACAACAGCCCCACAGGGCGCTGTCATCTTTATGGAAGCAGGTCACTGGGCCTCTCTTCTGCAGACCACTATATGAGTGCAAACCACTAACGTTTTGGTTGGGAGCTGAACACAAACCATTTTGGCCACCCAGGAACTTAGTTCTGATAATACCTTCAGAATATGACTCCTTGATTGGAGGTGCCGATCTGCTTATGAATTAATTTGTGCTGCCTTCATAGCATGTGTTGACCATAAAGAAACATGCTATATTTATTAATGCAACTTATCATGGGAAGAGGGATAGCACCATAGGTATCTAATCCAGCTGTCCTGTGTCTTGGGCAAACAATGTATTTTCCCTGAGCTTCTGTTTCCCGTTCTGTAAAACGCAGATAAAAATATTTGGAGGATTAAATGAACTAGAGCTAGTGCATGGTAAGTACTATAATGGTGGTTATCCTTACTGAAATATCTTAGTATAAAAAAGCAGCATTGAATGTCATTACAGCTTTGGCCAGCTACTGATGAACCCCAAAGCCAATCATGGTCCCCTCTGATCCCCTCATTGGCAGCCGACTGGCACACTGTGACTCACCTGACCGGTTTGGGACCACAGTGGTGGCCTCCAAGGCCCTGTTCTGTAGCAATGCTCCCACAGCACTCGTTACAGTAGGTTCTTTTTTTGGACTCACCTGAGCTCGACCCTGCAGAGGCAGAGAGAGGGAGAGAGGAGAATGAGCAGGAAGATGCTGTAATCTCAGGTCCCACAGGAGGGAGAATTGTTTCCACGAAACCAGAAGCAGACTGGAGACACCTCCAGGGAGTCTCTGCTCCCAGGAGAAGGTGACAGACGCGCCCTACACCCCAGGAAGCATGGGTCCTGTCCTCGTGGAGTTTGGGGGCAGTCACCCCATAATTAAGCCCTTTGGGGAGTGGTGGTATTTTAATCCTATAAAACTAGCTGTATGGAGACATAAGAGGGAATTTAATGTCAACAAGGCTAGTTACGGAACAGTTTACTTTTTCATTACACGTAGAGATGATGTTGTTTTTTAACACAGAGAGAGAAGAAACACAGAGATTGGCAGGCAACAAATGCTCGCAACATGGAATGCCACCCACCCCCTCCCCGGCTAAGGGCAGCGCACAGCTGAGGGTCTGGGAGCGGACCAGCGGCAGCAGCACACTTACTGAAAACAAAACAAGCACCAGAAGGTTCCTGAAGAGCTCTTTTTTTTTTTTTTTTTTTACCTCGTTACTGGTCCGACCTCCATTTCCATGGAAACTACTGCTTTAAAGATAACCTGTTACTCGGAGTGAGAATTCTCACGTGGGCAAGGGGGCCAGCGAGATGATAGCAGGAGGCTTGCTCCCCATTCAACAAAGGCTACTATTTTTAAAGGCCCATATTGGACTCTTTGGGGAAGGGTATGGCACATTTTAAAGCGGACTGTGTTTAAAATAGAAACACATTTCTGCTGTGCTGCAAACAGCCCTTGAAAGGGCAATCGACCCCTCCCCTTTTGTTCCCCTTCTTGGTAAGCGGTAAGCGGTGCTACTAGGCCAGGCCCCGCGCTGGTGGAGCCCGTGCAGGGAAACAGTGCTGCTCAGATATACTCTAGGGTGCCTGAAGGAATGCAGAAAGCAAGCAGTTTTTCGTCTGTGTTCCCAATCACCACTCAGCTCTGGAAAACAAGGAGAGGAAGGCGGCCAAGTGACTGGTTATACTCAGGGCTGTCCACAGGGCCTTCCTCGGGCACAGAAAACGCTGACGTCTGTGCCTGTGCGCTCGTGGGTCCCACCGGGGCGGCCTAGCTGCGTGGACAGTGTAGCGGAACCATCCGCACAAGCGGAACTCTTCCTTCCTCCAGTGCTTGACAAAGTCTAGGTAGAGTTAGAAAGCTTTCCAAAATGTAGTTGAGTCAAAGCCCAAAGCAGCCATAGCCCGCTGCAGTTGTGGTCCTTATCCAATGAACAGGAGACAACTGTCAGAGGAGAAGGGGAAAAAAAAAACCGTTGCCGTGGAGTGGCCCCTGCTCCTGGCGACCCCCACGTGTGTCAGAGTTCAACTGTGCTCCACAAGGTTTCCAGTGGCTGGGTTTTCTCAAAGTAGGTCATCGGGGCGTTTTCCCAGGCCCCTCCGAGTGGACTCAAACTTCCAGCCTTTGGGTTAGCAGCCAAGACTGTTTCCCCAACCGGGGCTCCAGGCAGTGTGGCTACAGAAGGGGCGGCGGAACTGACATGTTTGAACACGTAAGTGCAAAGCCCCGAACAAGCATTTCACTAGTGTTCCCTGCAATCCTCCCAACAACCCTGAAAGACGCCTGCGCTCAACACCGCTTCACGCTGAAAGTGAATCTCCAAGAATACTAGTAACTTGCCCGAGTTAATATATAGCTAATCAACTGTAGAATTGAAATTCAAACCTCACTGCGGACACCAGGGTCCTGGCTCTCTCTGCATGTTCCCTTTTCCCACGCTCTCATTCTGGGTCAGGACTGGAGCTCTGAAACGCACAACCTTCCCCCTCAGCACAGCTCTTTCCTTCCTCCTGCCTTCCTTTCTATGGATTTATAGTATTTACTACCTGCCTAGGCCCTGGAGCTCAAAGTCTCATTGTCAGCCTTTTAGCCCACACCGATTCAGCTTCTCAATCCTATAAATTATTTCTCAAATTCTCTTTCTCTCTCTCTCACACACACACACACACCCCAGTCATCTTACTCCAGGCTCTTTCTTTACCTATGGGTGAGGCTCCTAACTAGTCTCCCATCCAATCCATCTTGAACACTAACTGCCAATCTTTCTTTAAAAACAGAAAAGCAGCAGCCCACTCCACATGGCACTGCAGTCTCCCAGGGGACAGGAAGGCTGAGACCAGCAGTGGACAGAGAAGAATGAGGAGCAGAGCAGGAAGGACAGCAGATGGAAGGGAGGACTAGCCGGGTTCCAGTGACTTTCCACTTCCTGGGACCTGTGGCCCAGCTGTGCTCTGATTTGTGGGCACCTCTCCAGTCAATTTCTCTTTTCTCCTTGTTGGACTAATTCAAAGCCCTTTGGGATGTGAGCTGCCGTCTCACCATCCCATCTCCTATCGCTCTGCCACATGCTGGACATTAAGTGTGCGACGCCCTCCCCAACTCCAAGCTGGTGAGCCTATTTTGACTTTTAAGGGAAAAATGTTTGCTTCCCTTTGAAGGCTTCCATGAATCACAGAGGCTTCCCTCCACAGCACTCTTATCTGTGCCAAACACCACACTTTCTTACTGGTATTGTTTCCAAGCTAGCCTCTCTCTGTGCATTGCAAATCCTTGATCACCCCGTCTCCACAGAGGAGAGTGAGTGTCCATAACTGTGTAATGTGTGTGGGGAAAGAGCTCAGAGTCCATCTTCTGTGGGATCCACCCACATGAGATACTGGCTTTAACAGAAATCTCAATGTGTTACAGAATTGTAAAGTATTCAGGCCAATTGAATCTTTCCTTGATGTCTGGGCCATCTCTATGTATTTGTGCTGGAATGTAAGTTTTGTCCCAGGGGTTGGATCTCTGACATGTCTAAAGCTGTTTGTTGCCTCCAGTTCTGTCAATGTTTATGGACGCAGGACCTCCCTATCAGGTTCTCATTTTACCTCCTGGTACCATTTCGAACAGCTGCTTTCATTCATCCACGTACCCCTTTACCTTGTGGATTCGGTGGCTTTAAATCAAAGGCTGAAGACCCTCCTCTACAGAGCCCATCACAAGAGCTGTAGAACACCTCTCTGTGACACTTTCCCCCGCTTGGTCCACTGTCACCTCAGGGTCACTGTTCTTTGGTGGTGGTTAAGGCTGATAACCACCTCTGCATAAACAGAGTCACACCCTAATAGTGTGTAGATACACTATTTATGAGTCAAGTCTTCATGCAAAAATGCTTGAAGCAGTTTAGAAATACTTTTCTCTACAACAGCCAAAGGTGCTGTTGGCTGGAAAGCACCCTTCAAAAGCAGCTGACCTCCATGAGAATGAGTTCCAGTGAGGAGGTCTCTGACACAATTCTGAGGATGGGCAAACATGTTTCCTTGGCAAATCCTACCTTCTTGCTCCAGGCTTGAAAGGGTACAAGAGTCACCACTTGGGGAGAGAGATTTACCTGGGCTCTGGATGCCAGTTTGGCTGCTGTCTGGGCGGGATCAAAGACACGGCGAGAAGACTGATCCTTGCAGAAGTTAATATGTCGCTGGGCTGCAGTTTCATTAAATCTCCTCATACAATATGGGCATTGAATATAATCTGAATGTAAAGGTAAAAACAAAAGGCAATTAATATTCCAGAAACAACTATGAAATGGACGATATGAAGTAAATAGGATATGAATTCTGCTCTAGTGTGAAACAGCAAGGTCCCGAGCTTTGGTCTGAGACAGTCTACTTCAGAGGGGGAGGGATGCAAGGACTCAAATATGGGACATGTTAGGGGAAGATGTTGTCTCCTCTGTGCACGCAGTTCAATTCATGAGTGTGCCCTTCAAATATTTGCAGGGTAGAATTTTAGAAAATAGATTCAATTGTATTTCGGAAACTTCCCAATTAAATGAATTCTTTAGTGAGTCCTCGGGTAAAGGTGTCATCCCTGGACGCTGCAGATGGTTAACACACCTGGCTGCCAACCCAAAGGCTGGAGGTTCCAGCAGGCCTGGAGATCGACCTTCAGAGTATCAGCCACTGGAAATCCTCCAGAGCACAGTTCTCTGACATGCATGGGGTCGGTTGCCTTGAGTCAGAATCCACACCACAGCAACTGGTTGGTTTGCTGTTGTTGGTGTAAAGGAAGTAGTCCTAGAATCCCAGAATGTCACCACTAGAAGTTCAGTAGGGCATAGAAGATTCAAAAGGCAAGGTTGTGGTAGTGGGTGGGACAGAAAGTCACACAGGAATGACAGCGCTACACAGGGAGTTAAGTTGTTTCACAATGTGAGCTTACAGGATGTGGTTGGAAGCCAATGTCACTGGCAGAGATGCATTGCTTCTGCAGCAGCTGGATGTTTTCACTTAACTGCTCAGTGAGGAGGCAAATGATACACTCTGGAAGGAGGTTAGTAAAAGGGAAAAAAAAGGTGGAGGTCAAAGAAGAGAAACGGAAAAAGAGGGAAGAGGGATGATAGGAAAGTGGTTCCAGAAACAGCTTCAGCTTCCAGTGAGCCATTGTCCCAGGTGGCTCCTCCTGGCACTAGGACCTCTGCAGTTCTGTGTAACATCCACTTTTCTAAAGTTGTCTTTCATTTGCAATTACCAGACATAATTGAATTGGCCAGTGAGAGAAATGGGAAGTGAGAATGATCCAAGGTCTTCTTAGAAATGGGAGCTGCTCACAGCTAATCCAGGTTGGATCCTATCCCTCTAAAGTTTTTCTCCCTCCCTCCCTCTCTCTCTCTTTTTCCTTTTGTCTTATCAGCACCAGTTGCTATAGAGTTGACTCCAACTCATGGCGACCCCCTGTGTGTCAGAGTAGAATTGGGGTCCGCAGGGTTTCCAACGGCTGCTTCAGAAGCAGATTGCCAGGCCTTTCTTTGAGGAGCCCCTCGCTGGACTCAAACCTCCAACCTTTCACAAAGTGGTCAAGTGTATAAACCATTTGCACCACCCAGGGACTTCTCTTTTGTCTTGCTGTTGTTGTTAGATGCCATTGAGTTGGTTCCAACACATAACGACCCCCTCAACAACAGAACGAAATACTGCCCAGTCCTTCACCGTCCTCACAATCCTTGCGACACCTGAGCCCTTCATTGCAGCCACTGTGTCAAACCATCTCATTCAAGGTCTTTCCCTTTTTTGCTGACCCTCCACTTTACCAAGGATGATATCCTTCTCCAGGGAATGATCCCTTCTGACAACATGACCCAATTAGGTGAGACCAAGTCTGGTCATTCTCGCTTTCAAGGAGCATTCTGGCTGCACATCTTCCAAGACAGATTTGTTTGTTATTGTGGCAGTCCATGGTACTTTCAGCATTCTTCACCAACACCACAACTGAGAAGCATCAACTCTTCTCCAGTCTCTCTCGAAGACGCCAGATTTTACATGAATATGAGGCTACTGAAAATACCATGACTTGGGTTAGGCATACCTTAGTCTTCAAAGAGACATCTTTGCTCTTCAGCACTTTAAAGAGGTGTTTTGCAGAACATTTTTCCAGTGTAATATGTCTGATTTCTTGACTACTGCTTCCATTGGTGTTGATTGTGGATCCAAGTAATATGAAATCCTTGACAACAGCAATCTTCTCTCCATTTATCATGATGCTGCTTATCAGTCCAGTTGTGAGGAATTTTGTTTTCCTTATGTTGAGGTGTAATCTGTACTACAGACTGTAGTCTTTGATCTTCATCAGTAAGTGTTTCAAGTCATCTTCACTTTCAGCAAGTCAAGTTATGTCATCTGCATGTCGCGGGTTCTTAGTGAGTCTTCTTCCAATCTTGACACCATGTTCTTCATATAGTCCAGCTTCTTGGATTCTTTGTAGAGCATACAGATTGAATAAGTACAGTGCAAGGATACAACCCTGATGCATACCCTTCTTGATTTGAGATCTTATAGTACCCCTTTGTTCTGTTCAAATGATAACCTCTTAGTCTATGTACTGGTTCCTCATGAGCACAATTAAGTACTCTGGAATTTCCCATTCTTTGCAGCGTTAACTATAATTTGTTATGATACACACAAATTGTTTTGCATAGTTGATAAAACACAAGTAACCATGTTTCTGATATTCTTTACTTTCAGCCAAGATCCATCTAACATCAGCATTGATATCCCTTGCTCCACATCCTCTTCTGAATTCAGCTTGCACTTCTGGAAGTTACCTGTCAATATACTGCTGCCGGCTCCCAGACAGGTAGGTGGGCATGTGGCAAGAGGGTTCTGGGGCAGCTTTATTTTAAGGCTGGTCCATAGACAGGTAGGCAGGTGCATGGCTCAGGTGCTTCTGGGGCCCTGGGTAGGTGAGGAAATGAGCAGAGCAGTTAGGAACAACTAAGGGAGACGAACTTGTCTGTCAGTTTGTTGTCCTGTGTTGGCTTGCATGTTGTAGTGAGGCTGGAGGCTATGCCCCTGGTGTTGCAAAATGCCAACAGGGTTACCAATGGTGACAGCTTTCAGTGGAACTTCCAGACTAAGACAGACTTGGAAGAAGGAAGATGACATCCACTTCTCAAAGAATTAGGCAGAGAAAACTTTATGAATAGCAGTTAAACACTATCTGATATATTACTGGAAAACTTTGTGAATAGCCCTGAAACATTGTCTGATATAGTACCAGAAAATGAGCCCATCAGGTCACAAGGCACTCAATATATGACTGGGAAAGAGCTGCCTCCTCAAAGTAGAGATGATCTTAATGATATGGATGGAGTAAAGCTTTCAGGACCTCCATTGGCTGGTGTGGCATGACTCACAATGAGTACATTGTGTCACTGGTAGTTGGAAAATATGGCCTTGGTGACAGAAATAACGCTGGAGATTACATGATGGAATTCTGCAAGCCAACAACTTATTCATTGCAAATACCTGCATACATCCATTAATAATAGGAACATGGAATGTACGAAATATGAATCTAGAAAAACTGAAAGTTGTCAAAAAAGAAATGGAACACATAAGATTGATATCCTAGGCATTAGTGAGCTGAAATTGACTGGTTTTGGCCATTTTGAATCAGACAACCATATTATCTACTACACCAGGAATGACAAATTGAAGAGGAATGCTATGGCATTCATGATCACAAAGACTGTTTTAAGATTTGTCTTGAAGTATAATGCTGTGAGTGATAGGATAATATCCACATATCTAGAAGGAAGCCCAGTTATTACTACTGTTATTCAAATCTATGCACCAATCACCAAAGCCAAAAATGAGGAAATTAAAGATTTCTACCAACTTCTGGCCAGCCACTCCTCGGAAGGAAGGTTGGGCAATCCTACTTCCATAGTGATACTGCCTCGGAAACCCAAGGAGGGGTCGCTATGAGTCGGGGCCGACTCGACGGCAAACAACAACAACAACAACAACCAACTTCTGGAGTCTGAAATTGACCAAACATGCAATCAAGATGTGTTGATTATCACTGGAGACTGGAATGTAAAAGTTGGAAACAAAGTGTCACTGGTAGTTGGAAAATATAGCCTTGGTGACAGAAATAATGCTGGAGATTACATGATAGAATTCTGCAAGACCAACAACTTATTCATTGCAAATACCTTTTTTTGAGAACATAAACAACGGCTCTACATGTGGACTTCACCAGATGGAGTATACAGGAATGAGATCAACTACATATGTGGCAAGAGGTGACAGAGAAGATATCTTCAGCCAAACCAAGGCCAGGGGCTAATTGTGGAACAGACCATCAGCTGCTCATATGCAAGTTCAGGTTGAATTGAAGACAATTAAAACAAGTTCATGAAAGCCAAAATATGACCTTGATTATATCCCTTCCAAATTTAGAGACCATCTAAAGAATAGATTTGACTCATTGAACACCAAGGACCAAAACCCAGAGGAATTGTGGGATGGCATCAAAGACATCATCCATGAAGAAAGCAAGAGGTCATTGAAAAGATAAGGAGGAAAAGACCAAAATGGATGTCAGAAGAGACTATGAAACTTGCTCTTGAGTGGAGAGTAGGTAAAGCAAATGGAAGAAATGACAAGATTAAAGAGCTGAACAGAAGATTTCCAAGAGCAGGTTGAGAAGACAAAGCTAATTATTATAATGAAATGTGCAAAGGCCTGGAGTTAGAAAACCAAAAGGGAAGAACATGCTCAGCATTTCTCAAGCTGAAAGAACTGAAGAAAAAAAATATTTAAGCCTCGTGTTGCAATATTCTATGCAAGATTCTATGGGCAAAATATTGAATGATGCAGGAAACATCAAAAGATGGAAGGAATACAGAGTCACTGGACCAAAAAGAGTTGGTCAATCTTCATCCATTTCAGGAGGTGGCATATGATCAGGAACCAATGGTTGAAGGAAGAAGTCAAGGCCACACTGAAAGAATGGGTGAAGAACAAGGCTCCAGAAATTGATATAATACCCACTGAGATGTTTCAACAAATGGATGTCGCGCTGGAGGTACTCACTCAGCTATGCCAAGAGATTTGGAAGACAGCTACTTGGCCAACTGACTGGAAGAGATCCATATTTGTACCCATTCCAAATAAAGGTGATTTACAGAATGTGGAAATTATCAAACAACATCATTAATATCACATGCAATTAAAATCTTACTGAAGATAATTCAAAAATGGTTGCAGGAGTATATTGACAGCTTCCAGAAATGCAAGCTGGATTCAGAAGAGGACATGGAACTAGGGATATCATTGCTGATGCCAGATGGATCTTAGCTGAAAGCAAGGAATACCAAAAAGATGTTTACTTATGTTTTATTGACTATGCAAAAGCATTTGATTGTGTGGACCATAACAAATTATGGATAACACTGAGAAGAATGGGAATTCCAGAACACTTGATTGTGCTTATGAGGAGCCGGTACATAGACTAGGAGGCAGTCATTCAAACAGAAAAGGGGATACTGCATAGCTTAAAATCAGGAAGAGTGTGTCAGGGTTGTATCCTTTCACCATACTTACTCAATTTATACACTGAGCAAATACTCTGAGAACCTGGATTATATGAAGAAGAACATAGCATCAAGATTGGAGGAAGACTCATAAACAACCTGTGATACACAGATGACACAACTTTGCTTGCTGAAAGTGAGGATGACTTGAAGCGCTTACTGATGAAGATTAAAGACTACAATCTGCAGTATGGATTACACCTCAATATAAAGAAAACAAAAATCCTCACAACTGGTCCAATAAACAGCTTCACAATGGATGAAGAAAAGATTGAAATTGTCAAGGACTTCATATTGCTTGGTTCCACAATCAACACCAATGGAAGCAACAGTCAAGACATCAGACGATGTATTTCATTGGCAAATCTGCTGCAAAAGTCCTCTTTCAAATGATGAAGAGCAAAGATGTCTCTTTGAAGACTAAGGTGCATCTAACCCAAGCTATAGTATTTACAATTGCTTCTTATGCATGTGAGAGCCAGATAATGAATAAGGAAGACTGAAGAAGAGTTGATGCTTTTGAGTTGTGGTGTTGGAGATGAATGCTAAGAGTATCATGGACTGCTAAACGAACTAGCAAATCTGTCCTGAAGAAGTGCAGCTGGAATGCTCCTTGGAAGCAAGAATGGCCAGACTTGGTCTAACCTACTTTGGTCATGTTGTCAGGAGGAACCATTCCCTGGAGAAGGATATCATGCTTGGTAAAGTGGAGGGTCAATGAGGAAGGGGAAGGCCCTCAACAAGAAGGATTTACACAGTGGCCTTAATGATGGGCTCAGATATAGCAAGGACCGTGAGGCTGGCACAGGACCAGGCAGTGTTTCATTCTGCTGTGCATAGTGTCGCTATGAGTTGGAGATGATTTGACGGCACCTAACAACAACAATAACATACTGCTGCAACCATTTTTGAATTATCTTCAGCAAAATTTTACTAGCATTTAGTACTAATGATATTGTTCATTAATGTCTACATTCTGTGGGATCACCTTTGTGGGTACAGATATGGATCTCTTCCAGTCAGTTGGCCAGGCAGCTGCCTACCAAATTACTAGGCATAGATGAAGAAGTGCCTCCAGCTGGCATCTGTTTGGTGAAACATCTCAATGGGTATTCCTTCAACTCCTGGAGCCTCGTTTTTCACCAATTACTTTAGCGCAGCTTTGAATTCTTCCTTCAGTACCATTGGTTCTTGATCATATGACACCTCCTGATATAGCTGAACATCAGCCAATCTTTTTTGTACAGTATTCCTTTCATCTTCTTTTGATGCTTCCTGAATCATTCAATATTTGCCTGTGGAATCTTTCAGTATTGCAACTTGAGGCTTGAAGTTTTTCTTCAGTTCTTCCAGCTTGAGAAATGCTAAGCATATTCTTCCCTTTTGGTTTTCTAATTCCAGGTCTTTGCACATTTCATTATAATAATTGACTTGTCTTTTTGAGCTGCTTTTTCACATCTTTTGTTCAGCTCTTTTATCTTGTCATTTGTTCCATTTGCTTTAGCTACTCTCCATTCAAGAACAAGTTTCAGAGTTTCTTCTGACATCCATTTTGGTCTTTTCTTCCTTTCCTGTCTTTTTAATGACCTTTTGCTTTCTTCATGGATGATGTTCTTGGTATCATCCTACAATTCACCTGGTTTTTGGTCATTGGTGTTCAGTGCATCAAATTTATTCTTCAGATGGTCTCTAAATTCAGGGGGGATTTGTACAATCAAGGTCATATTTTGGCTTTCATGGACTTGTTTTAATTGTCTTCAGCTTCAACTTGAACTTGCATATGAGCAATTGATGGTCTGTTCCACAGTCAGCTCCTGGCTTTGTTTCAACTAAAGATATTAAGCTTCTCCATTGCCTCTTTCCACAGATATAGTTGATCTGATTTCTGTGTGTTCTATCTGGCAAGGTCCATGTGTATAGCTGCTGTTTGTGTTGTTGAAAAAAGTATGTGCAATGAATAAGTAGTTGGTCTCGCAAATTCTATCATGTGATCTGTGGTGTCATTTATATTACCCAGGCCCAAGGCCATATTTTCCAAGTACCAATGATTCTTTGTTTCCAACTTTCATATTCTAATCACCAGTAATAATCAATACATCTTGAATGCATGTTTGGTCAATTTCAGACTGCAGAAGATGGTAAAAATCTTCAATTTCCTCATGTTTGGCTTTGATGGTTGGTGCATAAATTTGAATAATAGTAGTATTAACTGGTCTTCCCTATAGGTTGTGGATATCATCCTATCACTGACAGCATTGTACTTCAGGATAGATCTTGAAACATTCTTTGTGACAATGAATGCCACACCATTCCTCTTTAGTCTGTCATTCCTGGCATAGTAGATCACATGATTCTCTGATTCAAAATGGTCAAAATCAGTGCATTTCAGCTCACTATGCTTAGGATATCAATCTTTATGTGTTCCATTTCATTTCTCACAACTTCCAATTTTCCTAGATTCATACTTCATATATTCTGATTATTAATGGATATTTGCAGCTGTTTCTTCCCATTTAGAGTCATGGAAGTATCAAAAGCTTTACTCCATCCACACATCATTAAGGTCAACTCTACTTTGAGGAGGCAGCTCTTCTCCAGCTGTATTTTGAGTGTCTTCCAACTTGAGGGGCTCATCTTCCAGCACTTTATCAGACAATGTTTCAGGGCTACTCATAAAGTTTTCCAGTAATATATCAAACAGTGTTTCACCACTATTCATAAGGTTTTCCCTGGCCAATTCTTTGAAAAGTGGATGGCCTGTTCCCTCTCTGAGTTTGTCTTAGCTCTGCTGAAACCTATCCACCATGGGTGACTCTGCTAGCATTTGAAATGGCAAATGGAGGCATAACCTCCAGCCTCACAGCAACATGCAAGCCACCATAGTACGACAAACTGACAGACAGGTGGTAGTCTCTTTTGTCTTAGTCACCTTTAAAGGATAACAATGTGAATATGAGCAACATAAACAAACAACTCTCACTCCACGATGAGTCTGAGACAGCACTTAGCCAAAAACTCTTTATGGAAGTTTGGATTAGTATATAGTCGAAACATCATGTTTCTATGGATATGTAATGCAGCAATGTCTTCAAAGTGAAGAGCTTTATTTTTATTTTTTATTTTATTTATTATTATTATTTTTGCAGTGTTTCCTCCCCTCCCCTCCCACCCTTGGTAACCAACAAAGAATGTTTCTTTCAAAGTCAAGAGATTTTTGCAAGTCATCTTTTTAAGCAATTTGGAGAGTATTCTATTTGAATAAATCACCTAAGTGAAACAAATATGCATAAAATATAAAATTGTAAGCACTTCGAAATTATCTAGCTAGCATACCTCTTTATCTCTCCATTAAGCAGTATTTAGCCATTATTAATTCAATAATTACTGAACACCTGCTATATGCCAGGCACTGCTTTATACCTGGAGATTACCATGTCTCTTCAATCAAGGAGTAAGCTTTCTAATACAGAAATAAAAAAGTAACATTTTCACATGGTTCTAAATGCTGCTTAACAGAGAAGCCAAACAGGCCAGCATTGGGAAGAGATGAAGAGACCAGGTTCTGGAGTCGGAGGGACTGGTTTTGATTCCCAGCTCTTCACTTGCAATGTGTGTGAATTTAGCAAAGCTCTTCAGCCTATTAAGCCCCATTGCCTCAGTACCTAACCTGTAAACTAGGTGCTGTTGAGTCTATTGTAGCTCACTGTGAATTGTACTCCATAGAGTTTTCCATGGGGATGATTTTTCGGAAGTACATCACCAGGGCTTCATTCTAAGGCATCTCTGGGTGGATTAGACCTAACAGCATTTCAGTTAGTAGCTGAGTGCTTCACTATCTGCACCACCTACATATCACCTATTTCACAGGTTGCTGTTAAGATTACAATAATGCACATAAAGACTTAGTATTGGAAATGTTTGGTAACTATTAGCTATTACTGTTTAAAAGAAAAGAAGAAGAAGAAGAAGAAAGAAGCCCAGAAGACTTGTGTTTCAAATACCAAATAGGAGTCAAACAGCTTAGGAAAAGTAAAATAGATAGTGCCATTATCATTCTGAACTTATTTAGAACAGTGTAAATATCACCTACAACTTAGCACTTAGCACTTAGCTTGGTGGTTATTTCTTCACTTTTATCAGCTTCAAGCCAAGTCTCACATCAGAAATACAGCTAATATACATGCTCAGATCATAAACTCAGGTTAAGCAAAGGCAGGGATCATTGCAATGACTGGGTTCCTTTCTTCATCCCACTCGTTCATCCATTCGTGTCGCCCTACTATGTACTTGGCATTATATGACACCCTGGAGACAACAAATTTGAAATGTATTTCCCTGCCAAAAAAAGTCTCTGAGATAAGTAGAGGACTAACCAAAACCTCAGAGATCGCTAGTTGTTATAGGTGTCATCGAGTCAGATCTAACCCATAGCAACCCTGTGCACAACAGAAAGAAACACTGCTGGGTCCTGTGCCATCCTCACAATTGTGATGCTTGAGCCCACTCCTGCAGCCACTGTATGAATCCACCTCACTGAAGGTTTTCTTTTTTTCACCAACCCTCTACTTTACCAAACATGATATCTTTCTCCAAGGACTGGTCCCTCCTGACACGGTGACCAAAGTATGAGAGACAAAGTCTCACCATCACTGCTTCTAAGAGCAGTCCAGCTATCTGTCTTCTAAGAGTTGTTCATTCTTCTGGCAGTTCACAGTATATTCAATATTCTTCACCAACACCGTAATTCAAATGCATCGATTCCTCTGCAGTCTTCCTGATTCACTCTCCAGCTTTTGCATGCATGTGAGGTGTGGCAGTAATGCTGTGTATCAACTTGGCTGGGTCATGGTTCTGAGTGCTTAGCAGCTGGATGCAGCTGTTCTCCATGGTGCGATGTGCTGTTAGCAGCTAATTCGTTACTTTCAGAGTGTGGGCTGCTTCCAGTGTATATGGAGAAGCTTTGAGGAAGTTCTCTAGCTTTTGGGGACATGTGGATCCTGCATTTGGTCAAGTCTTCATCTCAGTGGCCTGCCGTGTTGCCTGCTATCTTGGGATTGTTCCTGGACTTGAACCAGTGGTTTGCTGTGTTGCCTGTTGATCTTGGGATTGTGCCATTGTACTTGCCAACCTTGGGTTCATCAGCCTCAGAAGCCAGCAGCTACATGAGTTACAAGAAGCCTCCAGCTACAGTGGGCCTGGAATAAGGGGCAGAGCTGAAGCCCAAAGTCAAGGGACCTTCACTCAGCCCCTAGAGCTGGCACTCTGAATTTGGACTTCCAGCCTCCTAAACTGTAAGAGAATAAATTCCTGTTTGTTAAAGCCATCAACTAGTTGTATGTCTGTTATAGCATCACTAGAGAATGAGGACATGAGACATTTGAAAATACCATGGCTTGGGTCAGGTACACCTTAGCCTCAGAGTGACTTCTTTGCTCTTTAACACTTGAAAGACAGCTTTTGCAGCAGATTTGCTCAATGCAATACATCATTTGACTTCTTAACTGCTACTTTCATAGTTGTTGATTGTGGATACAAGTAAAATGAAATCCCTGACAACTTCAATCTTTTCTCCATTTATCATGATACTTATTGGTCCAGTTGTGAGGATTTTTATTTTCTTTATGTTGAGGTGTAATCCATACTGAAGGCTGTAGTCTTTGATCTTCATCAGTAAGTGTTTTGAGTCATCTTCACTTTCAGCAAGCAAGATTGTGTCATCTGTGTATAACAGAATGTTAATTAGTGCTCCTCCAATCCTGATACTGCATTCCTCTTCATATAGTCCAGCTTCTCAGATTATTTGCTCAGCATAGAAATTGAATAAGGATGGTGAAAGGATCCAACCCTGATGCAAAACTTTCCTGAATACAGCATCCCCTTGTTCTGTTTGAATGACTGCCTCTTGGTCTATGTACATGTTCCTCCTGAGCACAACTAAGTGTTCTGGAATTCCCATTCTTCACAATGTTATCCATAATTAGTTGCAATCCACAAAATCAAATGCATAATCAATAAAACACAGGGAAATAACTTTCTGGTATTTTCTGCTTTTAATCAAATTCCATGTGACATCAGCAATGATATTCCTCATTCCATATACTCTTCTGAATCCAGCTTGAATTTCTGGCAGTTCCCTTTCAGTATACTGCTGCAACCATTTTAAAAATCATTTTCAGCAAAATTTAACTTGCATTTGATATCGATGATATTGTTTTATAATTTCCACATTCTGTTTAATCATCTTTCTTTGGAATGGGCACAAATATGGATTTCTTCCGTTTCATTTGCCAGGTAGCTGTCTTTCAAATTTCTTAGCATGAACAAGTGAGCACTTTCAGCATTGTATTGTTTGTTGAAACATCTCAGTGGGTATTCTATCGATTGCTGGAGCTTTGTTTTCTGCCAATTCCTTCAGTACAACTTAGACTTCTTCTTTCAATACCATTGCTTCTTGATCACATGCTACCTCCTGAAATGGTTGAACATCAGCCAGTTCATTTTGGTGCAGTGACTCTGTGCATTCGTTCCATCTGCTTTTGATGCTTCCTGTGTCATTCAATATTTTGCCCATAGAATCCTTCAATAATGCAACTTGAGGCTTTCTTCAGTTCTTTCAGTTTGAGAAATGCTGAAAATGTTCTTCCCTTTTGGTTTTCTAACTCCAGGACTTTACACATTTCATTATAATATTTTATTTTATCTTTTCAAGCCATGCTTTGACATCTTCTGTTCAGCTCTTTTATGTCATCATTTTTTCCGTTCAGTTTGGCTACTCTCTATTCAAGAGAAAGTTTCAGAGTCTTCTGGCATCCATTTTGGTCTTTTCTTCCTTTCTTCTCTTTTTAATGACCTTTTGCTTTCTTCATGTATGATGTCCTTGATGTTATTCCATAACTTTTCTGCTCTTCTGTCATTGGTGTTCAATGAATCATATTTTATTCTTCAGATGGTCTCTAAATTCAGGTGGGATATAATCAAGGTTGTATTTTAGTGGTTTATAAACAAGTCTTATAGGCTTATCTTAATTTTCTTCAACTTTAACTTAAACTTGAATATGAACAATGGATGGTTCTACAGTTGGCCTTAGCTTTGTTCTGACCGATGATATTGAGTTTTTCTATTGTCTCTTTCCACAAATATAGTCTATTTGATTTCTGTGCATTCCATCTAGTGAGGTCCATGTGTATACCTGCTATTTATGTTGTTGAAAAAACGTATTTGCAATGAATAAGTTGTTTGTCTTGCAAAATTCTATCATGTGATCTCCTGTGTCATTTTTATCATTAAGGCCATATTTTCCAACTACTAATGCTTCTTGTTTGTTTCCAACTTTTACATTTCAATCACTAGAAATATCAATGCATCTTGATTGCATGTTTGGTCAATTTCAGACTATAGAACTCAAACCAAACCCACTGCCACTGAGTTGATTCCAAGTCATAGCAACCCTTTGGACAGAGTAGAATTGCCCTATAGGGTTTCCAAGGCTGTAAAACTTTATGGAACCAGATTGCCTTATCTTTCTCCTGCAGAGTGGCTGGTGGTGGAACCATTGAGACCCCTTCTGAAACCTGTCCACCAAGGGTAACACTGCTGGTATTTGAAATACTAACCATGACAGTACGACAAACTGACACATGAGTGGTGGAGAGATGGCTAGAGGATGAGGCAAATAAACAATTAGACTTCTGTGGGATAAGCTGTGAGAAGGAAGTACAGGGACCCATGGGAGTCCACAGGAGGGGTATGTAGCCCTCCGTAAGAGGGGTAGGTGGGAGGTCCTGCAGGACTACTGGTTGTATTTATTTTGAACTCTGAAAACTCTGAAAATGGAAAGAGTATTTTTCTGCAACAATAATCTGAACATAGTTACATGTTCTTTCATTTTTGTGTTTCCTCTATTGATGATGATACAATAAAACCACTACATACTACTTATTTTTAACAATTAATTATTTTAAAAATCTGACTACAAATGGATTCCTATGAGGAATATGTGGAAGGTAACCAGATCTTTTAGAAAATTAAAGTAGAAAGCAAGTATCATTTTAAAAGGGAAACATTTTGTTGAGTACCTATGACTAGGTAGACCTATGAGGTGGTGACAGAATGTCTAAAGCCTCACAGAATACTCCCAAATATAAATATTCATTATCACGCTGCCCCATAAACTGCTGCAACATTCAACATTGTCAGACTTAAGTCAGGAAGAATTAGAATAAACATAAATCATGCTAGGGGGAAAATGGAAATTATTTGCAAACTCATGCATAGTAGGACATATACATAACTAGCTATGTGTGTGAAATTTTCTAGTACTTAAACTTAAGTAAATAATATAAAATGCTTGCACAATTGAAATAATTGAATAGTGATGAAAACATAGTATTGTATATAATTAATTAGGTTTGGTGCATAAAATTATATTAAGGGCCCAGGAATGAATGTAATTATAAAATTACATTTTAGCATAAAAATGTGAAGGACAGAAAGATAAATAGTGCATTTGATGAGGCTTTGCAAAAGGAACTCTTTTTTAAAAATAAATAAATAAATAATGAACCCCTCATTTTGGATTCAACCTGACAATGAAAGAAATGCACAGGGCTGGACATCTGACGCAGTTGCACTTATTCAACTAAAGAAACTTCAGGTAGCCATCAACCTTGTAGCTTCTGCTATTAAAATGAAGATATTTCTCAGAAAAGATGTTTTTGCTATATGAAGCTTGCTGCCAAAGTAAACGTCTTAAGATAACACATTATTTTACACTATATTTTCATTAGCACCCAACAAAATTGAGACAATAATTCAAGATTATTTTCTGGTGTAGAAATGCAGATAAACTTAAAAAAAAAGTGATTTGGGTGCAAATTTACAAAGCAGAGTCTATTTGCACTTGATGAGTTCATACACATTTGATGAGTTCATACACAGCTCATACACATTTTGTTTCACAGCACCAATTACAATCCTCACAATGGAACAGCTCTCCTCCCGATGATTACCCCTTCCCTGTGTCCTTCTGAACTAGGAACTCCTGACTAGCTTCCCCTTATATAAATGCTGCCCTTCCGATTTCTCATGGCTGACTGTTCTGAGAAGTATGACCTCCTAAGGTAGGTGTTCAGCTTGTAGGCCTCTTTATTGTTTGGCTGAAAGCTAACCCGTGGGAGTGAATTGGATCCAATCCCGAAAGGGAACCCCAGGCCATAGTTTCAGCGGTTTCACTCGTATCTATCCAATGAGTAATTCTGGTCTTTTTTGTGTTTTTGAATTTTCATTTTGCATTTTTCCTCCCACTTTATCCAGGATCTCCAATTTTGATTCCTTTCCAAGTGGTTGTCATTAGTAGGCACCATCTAATTCTGGTCTCAGGTTCATGTAGGCTGAGGTTCCCCTGGTCCATTAGTTTCTCTAGTCTATTAGTCAAACTCTTTGTCCATGTGAGGAGAGAGAGACCAACAGTTGCATCTTAGATGGTCACTCAAGCTTTTAAGATCCCAGTCACTGCTCACCAAGGTAGGATGTAGAACAGCATTTTTATGTACTATGTTGTGCCAACTAAGCTTGACGTTCCCTGAGACTGTGGGCCCAAGCCTGCAGGCCTAGTGACTCTCTCTCTCGAGGTGCTTGGTGTTCACTAAGAAGCTACCCCAGCCTTGTCCCCCATTAGTTCTATGTTTATGGATATTTTTGTAGTACATACAAGTACGCATGCAGGAATATCATCAGCCAAATCTATCTATGGTCATGGGTATATTACTGTTTGCCCACCCACACCTAATAGAAGTTCAGATAACTTTTATAGTATGATTGCACTATTTTATATTTTAAAATGAATTTTTTGAGGGATAATTTATGCTCAATAAAATATATCTATTTTAAATGTCTTAAATTTTTACCCATAGAATTTTTCAGTATTACAACTTGAGACTTGAATTTTCAGTTCTTTCAGCTGATCATATTTGGGTTTTCTAACTCCAGGTCTTTGTACATTTCATCATAATATTTCAGCTTGTCTTATAGACTTTCCCTTTGAAATCTTTGTACAATTCATCATAATATTTCACCTTGTCTTATTGACTTTCCCTTTGAAATCTTCTGTTCAGCATTTCTACTTCATTTCCTCCATTTACTTTAACTACTCTGCCCTTAAGAGCAAGTTTCTGAGTCTCTTCTGACATCTACTTTGATCTTTTCCTTCTTCCCTGTCATTAGTAGCATCACCAGGATTGGTGTTACCCAGTAACTCATGATGTCACTCCCCCTAGTGGGTGGAGCTTGCCATCCCCACCCCCTACAGGACCAGCCCTGCCATCCTTCCACATCTAGTACTAGCTCCATGCTGCATCGCCTGCCCCCTGCAACTCTCCGCAGCTCCTCCATTCTGTCATTGGCCAAGGCAGAGACCCACCCCTCTGTCCAATGCCAGACACTGTCACCTGTCCATCAAAACCCTGACTTATGGGTGACAGGTGAAGGTGGCAGGAAATGAGCGACAGGGACACCTACTCTAGTGATGCCACTGACTTGGTGGCCCCTTCCCCTGGGACTCCAGACTGCCCACAGTCATAGGGTCATTTTGATGTCACCCTCTCTGACAGTGTCAGGAGGTGTGGTCTGTACCTCTAACTCCTTTAGTGATGCCACTGTCTTTTTATTGACCTTTTCCTTTTCATGTATGATGCCTTTGAAGTCTTCTGACAACTCTTCTGGTCTTCAGTCATTAGTTTTCTTGAGATAGTCTCTAAATTCAGGCAGGATGTAGTCAAGGTAATACTTAGGCTCTGGTGGACTTGCTTTGTTTTTTTTTTTTTTCAGCTTCCAACTGAATTTGTACATGAGCAATTGATGATCTGTTCTGCAGTCGGCCACTGCCTTTGAACCAATATTGAGCTTCTCCATTTTCTCTTTCCATGGATGTACAAGTAGTTTCTGATTTATGACGGAGATGTCAGTTCTGACATGAGTTGAATACCTTATTATTATTATTATTATTATTAACAAAACTCACTGCTGTCAAGTTGATTTTGACTTATAGTGACCCCTCCTTGGGTTTCTGAGGCAGTATCACTATGATCTCTATGGAAGTAGATTGCCCCATTTTCCTTCCAAGGAGTGGCTGGTGGGTTTGAACCTCCAGCCTTCTGGTTAGCAGTCAAATGCCTTAGGCACTATGCCACCAGAGCTCCCAGTTTTCATTATTACTGACTTTATTTATTAGTATCTTTATAAATCTGATCTTTAGGGAAGATGGCAGAATAGATACAGAAACTACACAGTCCCTCTTCAACAAAGGTAAGAGAAACCAATTGTCACAGATATAGAAGATAATCCTGTAGCCCAGAGCTTTGAAAAGAAGGATACAGACATGGGTTAAATACTATTAGAAGAACCTGAATAAAAACAGTGAACAAGGAGACAAAGAGAGCTGCAGATTCTCAGCTGTCCTGATGGCACAGACAGTTTGAATATTTACAAGAGGTATTAGGATCTGAGCAGTAACTAAAAATTGACCCTGCTCACCAAAGGCTGCATGGACAACCTCACTGATGGCTGACAGCTAAAAAGAGAAAAAGCAAAGGAGGAAACAAACTGAGCTGTGGACTTTCAGTTGTCCAGATGGTGCAGCCATTTTGAATATTTGCAGGCAGTGTGGCCATTTCAGATATTTAAAGTAGTGGCATTCAGAGCCCAGGGACCGACAAATAGACTCTGCTTGCCAAGGACAGCACAGGCAAACACGCTGGAGTTTGACAACTGGAAAGATGCGAAATTCTCCTTGTTACTCTTATACCCCGCACCCTCTTGGCGAAGGGAGGTGCAGCCAGCCCCCACCTCTATTCACATTCTGAACCAGCAGGAATTCCATCCCAGTCTGTGTGCTATGACGGACCCTGGGTGCCCTGCCCTGCCCCACTCCCCCTGCCCAATGATTTTTTTGTTTTGTTTTTGTTTGCTTGTTTTTATTCTTTTTTTCTTATTATTTATTTATTTTAAAAAGTTCTTCCTTTTTCCCTTCCAGTTTCTAGTTTTTTGTTTTCTCTTCCTTTTTCCTGGTTCCCATATTTCTTTCTTTCAGTCCTTCCCATTTCTTGTTTTTTCTTTCTTTCTTTTTTATCTTATTTATTTTTATTTTAAGAGCTTGTTTTACATTCAACATTACGTGTACACTCCCCATTTACCATGTCCAACTCTAACCCAGTCTGCTCCCCTCCCTACCCAGTAGCCCTTCCCCTGTGCCCCTCATATTTATGCACTCCTGTTTGTCCTGCATTTCCTCAGTTTGAATGTTGGTCCTCCAGTGTCCCATAGTCTATTGCTCTAGGGGATGTATTACCATACAGTATGTGGGTATATCATCCTGGGTTGAGTGGTCTGCATGTATATCTTGTTAACTATTGGGCTGAGAGCCAGCCCCTGGGAGTGAGTTTTATTCCAGGTGCAGAATGTATTCCAGGGCCAAAGTATTGGGGGTCTCATCAGACTCCATCTGATCAGTAATTCTGGTCATTATTGAGTTTTTGGATTTTGTTCCATGTTTTTCCTCACACTCTATCCAGGATCTCCGATTTGATCCTTTCCTGAGTGGTTGGCATTGGTAGCTGGGCACCATCTAGTTCTTCTGGTCTTAAGGGCCATTGTGTCGTAGGGCTGATTGCTTCCAAATGCCCTTGGCTTTTTTTTGCATTCCTCGCTTCTGACGCTAGGAGACCATTAGCTGCATCTTAGATGGCCGCTTGACCCCAGTCACTACACAACAATGTAGGATGCAGAACAAGGCTTTTATGTATTTTGTTGTGCCAACTGAGTCTGGTGTCCCCCAGTACTATGGTCCTGAGACAGCAGATCTATTGGATCTCTTTCCCATAGTGTCTGGGTGTCTGTGAGGTATTACTCTGTGTCTGTCTTCTATTGTTTCTGTAAGGATTGCAGGCATTTTCTATCACGGGTGTCTGTGCAAGATTAGTCTCAGCTGAATATTTCCTTGGTCTGGAGTATACTACCGTTCACTGACCCCCATCTGATCCTCTCAGGTGTTTATCTGTAGCCTGGTGTTTGGTGTTAATGGTAATGCAGTATTGTGGACACATTGGTTGGTATTAACATCTGTCGTCTATCTCTTATGTGCACAATTTGGTGTCCTCCCATTTCCTCATGTTATCATAGTGGTCACAAACCCTTTCCATATGTCCCTCCCCTTACCCACGTCAGTGTGTGGGCCCCAACTAGCCTGAGATTAATTCCCCCCCTTCCCTCCCCATCCCGGTAACCTACAAAGTGAGTTCCCTTCCCCAAGCAAAACCTCTTGTCTTTTTACAGTAATGGGCTCATATAGTACTTATTTCACTTAGCATAATGTCCTCCAGGTTCATTCACGTTGTGAGATGATTCGCATATCCCTCATTGTTCTTTAATGTAGCATAGTATTCCATTGTGTGCATGTAGCATAATTTGGTTATCCACTCATCTGTTGATGGGCATTTAGGTTGTTTCCATCTCTTTGCTATAGTGAATTGTGCTGAGATGAACATAGGCGTACATATATCTGTCCGTGCGCTATCTCTCACCTCTTTAAGATATATTCCTAGTAATGCAATTGTTGGGTCAAATGGTACTTTATTTTCAGTTTTTTAAGGAAACGCCATACCGTGTGCAATAATGGTTGTACCATTTTACAATCCTACCAGCAGTGCAAAAGAGTTCCAATCTGTCTGCAACCTCACCAGCATTTGTTATTTTCTGACCTGTTGAACTTTGCTATTATTGCTGGGGTGAGATGATATTTCATTGTTGTTTTGATTTGCATCTCTCTAATGATTAATGATCACGAGCAATTTCTCATGTGTTTGTTGGCTGCCTGTATATCTTCTTTGGTGAAGTGTCCTTTCAAGTCTTTTGCGCATTTGTGAATTGGGTTGTCTTTTTGGTGTTGAGGCTTCTATAGATTTTGGAGATAAGTCCTTTATCAGATATGTCACAGGCAAATATTTTCTCCCAATCTGTAGGTTCCTTTTTACCCTTTTGACGAAGTCTTTCAATGCGCATAAGAATTTAATTTTTAAAAGGTCCCAGTCATCTAGCTTTTCTTCTACTTCCTGCACATTCTGGGTTATGCCATAAATTAGGGCTCTCAGATTTGCCCCTATTTTATCTTTGATGAATTTTATAGTTTTGGGTTTTACATTTAAGTCTTTGATCCAGCTTGAGTTTGTTTTTGTGTATGGGGTGAGGTATGGGTTTTGTTTCATTTTTCTGCAAGTGGATATCCATATTTGCCAGCATCATTTGTTAAAGAGGCTGTCTCTTCCCCATTGAATGGGTTTTGGACCTTTGTCAAAGATCAGTTGTCCATAGATGCATGGATCTATATTTGGACTTTCAATTCTGTTCCATCAGTCTATCTGTTTTTCATTGTACCAATACCATGCTGTTTTGACTACTGTGGCTGTATAGTAGTTCTTAAGTGTGAGTGTGAGACCTCTCACTTTGTTCTTCTTCAGAAGTGCTCTGCTTATCCGAGGTCTCTTTCCTTTCCATATGAAATTAGTAATTGATTTTTCCATGTCCTTAAAAAATTTTGTTGTAATCTGGATCAAGATTGTGTTAAATGTGTAGATTGCTTTAGGTAGTACTGACATTTTCACAATATTCAGTCTACCTGTCCATGAACAAGGTAGGTTGTTCCATTTATGTAGTGCCCTTGTTGTCTCTTGTAGCAGTCTTTTATATTTTTCTTTGTTTAGGTCTTTTGTGTCTCAGGTGAGGTTTATTCCTAGATATTTTATCTTTTCAGTAGCTATTGTAAATGGTATTGTTTCCCTTATTTCTTTATCAGAGGACTCTTTGTTTTTGTAGAGGAATCCAACTGATTTTTGTATGTTGACCTTGTATCCTGCCACTTTGCTGAACCTCTCTATTAGTTCCAGTAGTTTTTTTATTGAGTCCCTTGGGTTTTCCACATACAGGATCATATCATCCACAAATAGAGATAGTTTTAGTTCTTCTTTGCCAATTTGTAAGCCTTTTATTTCTCTTTCTTGCCTTATTGCCCTAGCCAGGATTTACAATGCAATGTTAAATAGAAGTGGTGATAGAGGGCATCCCTGTCTGGTTTCTGTTTGTAAGCGGAATGCCTTGACTCTTTCTCCGTTAATAATGATGTTGGCCATTGGCTTTGCATATATACCCTTTATTATGTTGAGGAATTTCCCTTCTATCCCTAGTTTGGTGAGAGTTCTGAACAGGAATGGATGTTGGATTTTATCAAATGCCTTTTCTGCATTGATTGATATACCCATATTGTTCTTTTGTTTATGTGATGAATTACATTGATTGTTTTTCTGATGTTGAACCACCCTTGTAAACCTGGTATGAATCCCACTTGGTCCTGGTGTATTAATTTTTTTATATATTGTTGGATTCTGTTGGCTAGGATTTTGTTAAAGATTTTTGCATCTATGTTCATGAGGGATATTGGTCTGTAGTTTTCCTTTTTAGTGGTTTCTTTCCCTGGTTTTTGTATTAGTGGTATGCTTGCTTCATAAAATAAGTTTGGGAGTATCCCATCTTTTTCTGTGTTCTAGAATAGCTTGAGTAGC
>NW_006921813.1:3948817-3949429 GCF_000298275.1 Orycteropus afer afer | reverse complement strand
ATATGCCACTTCCTGAAATGGATGAAGGTTGATCAGTTCTTTTTGGTACAGTGACTCTGTGTATTCCTGCCATCTTCTCTTGATGTTTCCTGCATATTGTCAGAAGGGACCAATCCCTGGAGAAGGATATTATGCTTAGTAAAGTAGAGGGTCAGTGAAAAAGCGGAAGACACTCCAGGAGATGGATTGATACAGTGCCTGCAATGATGAGCTCAGGTAGCGAGGATTGTGAAGATGGTGCAGGACAGAACAGAGTTTCATTCTGTTGTATATAGGGTCACTATGCATTGGATTCAACTCTACAACAACTAATAACAACAACAATAGCAAAAGTAGGAAAAAAAGGGAGAAAATAATTGAAGAAATATTTCAAGTAATGGCTGAGAATTTTTCAAAATTGTTGACACCAAACCACTAATCCAGGAAGCTCAGAGAACACCAAGCAAGAAAAATACCAAAAATCTACACCTTATTGTTGTTGTAGGTGCCGTCAAGTCAGTTCCAATTTATAGCCACCATATGTGGTAGCATAGTGCCTAAGGCACTTGACTGCTAACCAGAAGGCTGGCAGTTCAAACCCACCAGCCACTCCTCGGAAGGAAGGTTGGGCAA
>NW_006921813.1:3947076-3948717 GCF_000298275.1 Orycteropus afer afer | reverse complement strand
ATTGACAAACCACTGGCAAATTTAACAAAGGAAAATAGGGAGAGAATACAAATAACATGAATAAGAAATGAAATGGGCAACAGTACAACAGAACCAACTGAAATAAAGAGGATAACATCAGGATACTATGAAGAAACGTACTTCAACAAATTTGAAAATCTAGAAGAAATGGACAGATTTCTAGAAACACACAACTTACCTAAACTACGCAGACTGAGGTGGAAAATCTGAACAGACCCATAACAAAAGAAGAAATTGAACAGGTCATAAATTGATTACCAATAAATCTGATCTTTATTTATCTTTGGGGGTTGGTAACACCACATATAATAGTTTAATGCACACAGACATACATAAAAAATATATACAAATCATAAACTCCAATGATGAAGAAGAGTTGGACAACATTGGCATTTTCTCTGATGTGGTAATAACTCCATTTGTGGAAGGTTCTGGATGATCTGGATTATTCCTGGGGATGGGAATGGAGTTTCTAGTCAGAAAATTAGTGAGAGTTGTCTATATTGTCCTTTTCTTTTTTTCTTCAAATACTTCACGGTAACATCTCTCTGCTTCCTCGATCTGCCTATTAACTTTAGCAAAGAGATCAGTGTTTGGGTCCATGTAGTCAAGCAACTGAAGACCCCAATTTAGTTCAGAAAAAACTCCAGCTAATCCATTCGCTGTAAAATCTTTTGACAACTTCTTTCTTCCCCTTCCTCATTCTTTTTCTTCTTCAGCATTTCTTTCCTTTCCAAAATTCATTAAGTCCTGATCTGTCAGTTCCCCTTCTTTGTGATCTATGAGCTGTTCCACATCGATGATACCAAGTTCTAAACTCAGCATTCTTGCCATATGGACAGTGTTTCCAACAATCTCTTCTATATTATCCTGAATGTGTGGATTGTGTTCACATAACTCAGCAATTTTTCCCACATCCCCTGTATGCATTTTCCTGTAACTTTTTCCCAGGAAGATGTACTAATGATAAGATGTATCCCACCTCACCCCCCAAAAAAAGACAATCATATTTGCAGTTCATTGTTACTTAAATACTTCTATGTAATATGTCTGGTGAGGTTCAAGTGTATAGTCAATAACTGTATTGTTAAAAGAAAAGTATGAAACACTGCCCAGTCCTGCGCCATCCTCGCAATCCTTGCTACGCTTGAGCCCATCACTGCAGCTACTGTATCAAGCCATATTGTTGAGGGTCTTCCCCTTTTTTGCTGACCCTCCACTTTTGTAAGCATGATATCCTTCTCCAGGGAATGGACCCTTCTGACAACGTGACCAAAGTAGGTGAGATGAAGTCTGGCCATTCTCACTTCCAAGAGGCATTCTGGCTGCACTTCTTCCACGAAAGATTTGTTCGTTCTTCTGCAGTCCATGGTATCCCCAGTTCTTCATCAACATCACAATTCAAAAGCATCAACTCTTTTTCAGTTTTCCTTATTCATTGTCCAGCTTTCACATGCATATGAGGTGACTGTAAATACCATGGCCTGAGTTAGGTGAACCTTAGTCTTCAAAGTGACAACTTTGCTTCTCAACACTTTAAAAAGGTCTTCTGCAGCAGATTTTCCCAGTGCAATATGATGTCTGACTTTTATGTTGTTGATATATATATATATATATATA
>NW_006921813.1:3946320-3946976 GCF_000298275.1 Orycteropus afer afer | reverse complement strand
TGCTCACCAGAAGGCTGGCAGTTCAAACCCACCAGCCACTCCTCGGAAGGAAGGTTGGGCAATCCTACTTCCATAGTGATACTGCCTCGGAAACCGAAGGAGGGGTTGCTATGAGTCGGGGCCGACTCGACGGCAAATAACAACAACAACAATGTACAATAAAACTAACCCTTCCTGGGCCTGCACCATCCTCACAATTGTTGCTGTTTGAGTCCACTGTTGCAGCCTCTGCGTCAATCTATCTTTTTGAGTGTCTTCCACTTTTTAACTGACTCTCTACTTTACTGAACATGATGTCTTTCTCCAAGGACTGGTCCCTTCTGATAACATGACCAAAGTAGGAAAGACAAAGTCTCCCCATCTTCACTTTTAAGGAGCTTTCTGGCTGTACTTCTTCCAAGACAGATTTGTTCATTCTTCTGGCAGTCCATGGTATATTCCATTTTCTTCACCAACATCATAATCAAAGACATCAATTCTTCCTCGATTTTCCTTATTCATTGTCCAGTTTTCACATGCACACGAAGTGACTGAAAATATCACAGCTTGAATTAGGTAAATCTTCGTCTTGAAAGTGACATCTTTGCTCTTTAACACTTTAAAGAGGTCTTTTACAACACATTTGACTAATGCAATACATCGTTTGATTTTTTTTT
>NW_006921813.1:3940540-3946220 GCF_000298275.1 Orycteropus afer afer | reverse complement strand
TAATTTTAATTTTATTATAATTTGAGTGAAAGTTTACAGAGCAAATTCATCTTCCATACAGCAGTTCATATACATTTTGTCTCATGACATTGACTATAATCTCCTACAATGTAACAGCTCTCCTCCCACTTCCTCCCTATAGTCATTTTTTCCCTTGTGTCCTTTCCTCCCATATACTCCTGCCCCCTGAGCTGTCTCCCTGTGCATAGATGTCTGACTTCTTGCTTACTGCTTCCATGGGTGTTGAATGTAGATCCAAGTAAAATGAAATCTTTGACAGCTTCAATCTTTTCTCCATATATCATGATGTTGCTTATTGGTACTGCTCTGAAGATTTTAGTTTTCTTTATTTTGAGGTGTAATCCATATTGCAGACTATAGTCTTTAGTCTTCATCAGTAAGTGCTTTAAGTCATCTTCACTTTCAACAAGCAAGATGGTGTTGACTGCATATCACAGGTTGTTAATGAGTCTTCCACTAACCTTGAGGCCATGTTCTTCATCTAGTCCAGCTTTTCAGATTCTTTGATCAGCATACAGATTGAATAAGTGTGGTGAAAGATACAACCCTGATGCACAGCCTTCTTGATTTTAAACCATGCAGTATCCTCTTCTTCTGTTCGAATGACAGCCTCTTGGTCTATGTACATGTTCTTCATGAGCACAATTAAGTGCTCTGGAATTCCCATTCATCCCAGTGTTACCCATAATTTGCTATGATCCACATAGTTGAATGCTTTTGCATAATCAATAAAACACACGTAAACAACTTTCTGGTATTCTTTGTTTTCAGCCAAGATCCATGTGGCATCAGAATGATATCCCTCGTTCCATGTCCTCTTCTGAATCTAGCTTTCATTTCTGGAAGTTCCCTGTCAATATACTACTGCAATCATTTTTGAATTATATTCAGCAAAATTTTACTTTCATGTGATATTGATACTGTTCAATAATTTCCACATTCTGCTGGATCACCTTTCTTTGGAATGGGTACAAATATGAATCTCTTCCAGTCAGTTGTTCAGGGAGCTTCCAAATTACTTAGCATAGATGAGTAAGTGCCTCCAGAGTGCAACCATTTGTTGAAACATCTCAATGGATATTCCTTCAATTCCTGAAGCCTTGTTTTCTGGCAGTTCCTTCAGTGCAGCTTCAACTTCTTCCTTCAGTACCATTTTTTCTCAATCATATGCCACTTCCTGAAATGGTTGAACATCAACCAATTCTTTTTTGTACGGTGACTCAGTGTATTCCTTCCATCTTCTTTTGATCCCTCCTGCATCTTTCAATATTTTGCCTATAGAATCCTTCATTACTGCAACTTGAAGCTTACATTTTTTTCTTCTGTTCTTTCATCTGGAGAAATGCTGAGCATGTTCTTCCCTTTTGGCTTTCTAACTCCAGGTTTTTATACAATTCATTATAATAATTGACTATGTCTTCTCATGCAGCTCTTTGGAATCTTCTGTTCAGATCCTTTGTTGTCATTTCTTCCATTTGTTTTAGCTACTCTCCATTCAAAATCAAGTTTCAGAGTTACTTCTGACATCCACTTTGGTCGTTTCTTCTTTTCCTGTCTTTTCAATGCCTTTTGCTTTCCTCACGTATGATGCTGTTGATGTCATCACACAACTTATCTGGTCTTCAATCATTGGTGTTCAATGTGTCAAATTCATTCTTCAGATGGTCTCTAAATTCAGGTGGCATATAATCAAGGTCATATTTTAGCTCTGGTGGACTTATTTTAATTGTCTTCATCTTCAACTTGAACTTGCATATGAGCAACTGATGGTCTGTTCCACGGTCAGCTCATGGCCTAGTTTTAGCTGAAGATATAGAAATTCTCCATCACCTCTTTCCATAGATGTAGTTGATCTGATATCTGTGTATTCCATCTGGTGAGGTCCATGTGCATAGCCATTTCTGTTGAAAAAAGGTACTTGCAATGACTAAGTCATTGGTCTTGTGAAGTTCTATCATGCACTCTCTGGCATCATTTCTATCACCAAGGCCATATTTTCCAGCTACCAATTTATTTCCAACTTTCACATTCCAATCACCAGTAATAATCAGTACATCTTGATTGAATGTTTGGTCAATTTTGGACTGCAGAAGTGCATAAAAATCTTCAATTTCTTCACTGTTGGCTTTAGTAATTGTTGTGTAAATCTGAATAATAGTTGTATTAACTGGTCTTCCTTATAGGTTATGGATATTATCCTATCACTGGCAGCATTGTACTGCAGGATAGATCTTGAAACATTCTTTGTGACAATGAATGCCATGCCATTTCTCTTCAATTTGTCATTCCCAGCATAGTAGATCATATGATTGTCCAATTCAAAATGGCCAAAACCAGTCCAGTTCAACTCACCAATGGATATTGATCTTTATGCATTCCATTTCATGTTTGACAACTTCCTGTTTTCCTAGATTCATATTTTATACATTCCATGTTCCAATTATTAATGGATGTTTGCAGCTGTTTCTTTTCATTTTCAGTTGTGCCACATCAGCAAATGAAAGTCCCAAAAGCTTTACTCCATCCACATCATGAAAGTTGACTGTACCTTGAAGAGGCAGCTCTTCACCAGTCATATTGTGAGTGTCTTCCAACCTGAGGGGTTCATCTTCTGGCACTGTATCAGACAATGTTTCAGGGGTATTTATAAAGTTTTCCAACAATATATCAGACAGTGTTTCACTGCTATTCATATGGTTTTCATTGGCCAGTTCTTTGAGAAGTGGATGGCCCCTTCTTTCTTCCCAGCCTATCTTAGTCTGGAAGCACCACTGAAACCTCTCTGCCATGGGTGACCCTGCTGGTATTTGAAATACCAATGGCACAGGCTCCAGCCTCACAGCAAAATGCAAGCCACCACAGTACAATAAACTGACAAACAAGTGGTGGCTTTCTGGAGTAGAATGTCTAAAACAGCAGCAGTTTAACACTAGTAGTTGTATGATTATTGTTGATGTCTTAAGTTGCTATTTACAGTGAAGTATCAAGGGTTGTTTTTTTTTCTTTTTTTCTTTTTTATGTGGCACAACTTCTCACTACAGTTTGTTTTTTTTCAAAGTTTTGGCCAATATGATGTTCCTCAGTAATTTATGCAGATGTACTGAAATCTAACCCCTCATTCTAAAACAAAGCACACCCTGCCCTAGCAAGGGAGTCATTGGTCTTGCAGAATTCAATCATGTATTCTTCCATATAGTCTCTATCACCAAGGCCATAGTTACCAATTACCAAACCTTTTCCTTTGTGTCCAACTTTTGCTTTCCAATCACCTTAGTTATCAATGCATCTTGATTGCACATTGGATCAATTTCAGACTGAAGTAGGTCATAAAAATCTTCAATTTCTTCATCTTCAGCATTCATGATTGGCGAAACTTGAATATATCATATTAACTCATCTTCTTTGTAGGCATATGGATATTAATCTATCACTAATCATGTTGTACTTCAAGACAGATCTTGAAATATTATTTTAAATGATAAATGTGACATTATTCCTCTTTAATTTGTTACTCCTGCATAGTAAACCACATGACTTTCATATTCAAAAGGGCCAATACCAGTCCATTTTAGCTCACTAGCACCCAGGATATTGGTCTTCAAGTGTTCCATTTCATATTTGATGACTTCCAATTTTCCTTGATTTACACATCGTACATTCCATGTTCCAATTATTAATGGATGTTTGTAGTCATTACTTCTCACTTTGAGTCATGCTACATGAGCAGATGAAGGTTGTGAAGTTTTCACTCCATCAGCATCATTAAAGCCTACTTTACTTTGAGAAGGTAGCTCTTCCCTAGGTTGGAGTATCTTCCAACCTGAGAGGCTCAACGTCCAGCATGACATTGGATGATGTTCTGTTGCTATCTATAAGGTTTTCATTAGCTAATTCTCAGAAGTAGATTGTCAGACCTTTCTCACTTAGTTTGGAAGCTCTGCTGGAACTTGACCACTATGGGATATTCATGCATATTTGAAATACCAGTCATATACCCTTCCAGCATTATAGATAGCAACATGCAAGCCATCACATTATGACAAACTGACAGATGGGTGGTGGCATTTCTCAAGCTAAGAGAACTGAAGAGAAAATTCAAGCCTGGATTGCAATACTGAAGGATTTTATGGGTAAAAATTTAAAGAATGTAGGAAACATCAAAAAAGATTGAAGAAATAGACATAATTTTTATATCAAAAAGAATTGACTAACATTCAACTAACTCAGGATGTAGCATATGATCAGAAACTTATGGTACTGAAGGAAGAAGTCCAAAGGGCATGAAGGAATCTGCAACAACACCAATAAAAAAAGCTACAGGAACTGATGAAACATCAATTGAGATGCTTCAACAAATGGATGCAATACTTGAATCTCTTATTCATTTGTGTCAAGAAATATGGAAGACAACTACCTGGCCAAAAGACTGAAAGAGTATTTATGCCCATTCCAAAGAAAAGCAATCAAACAGAATGCAGATATTATTGAACAACATCATTAATATCAAATTCCAGCAAAAATTTTGCCAAAAGTAATTCAAAAATGACTGCAGCTAAGCATGGACAGGGAAATGCCAGAAGTTCCAGCCAGATTCAGACAAGGAGGTGGATGAGGGATATTATTGTTGATGGCAAATGGATATTGGTCAAAAGCACAGAATACCAGAAAGGTGTTTACCTGTGTGTTATCAACTACGCAAAAGCATTTGACTGTATGGATCATAACAATTGTGGATAGCATTAAAAAGAATGGGAATCCTAGAACACTTAATTGTATTCATGCAGAACTTGTACATGGATCAAACAGAACAAGGGGGATACTGTCTGACTCAGAATTGGAAAAGGCACGTGACAGGGTTGTATCCTTTCACTTATCAGTATGCTGGGGAAATAATCTGAGAAGCTGGACTATATGAGAATGCAGCATCAGAACTAGAAGACAACTCATTAACAATCTGCGTATATGCAGATGATATAACCTTGCTTGTCAAAAATGAGGATGACTTGAAGAACTTACAAAAGAAGGTCAAGGACTACAGATTTTACTAAGCATGGATTATATCTAAATGTGAAGAATACAAAAATCCTTGCAACTGGGCCAATAACATGATAAATGAAGAAGAAATTCAAGTTGGCATGCTACTTGGATCAACAATAAAAATCCATGGAAGCAGCAGACAAGAAATCAAATGATGTATTGCATTGGAAAAATATACTGCAAAAGACCTCTTTAAGGTTTTAAAGAGCAAAGATGTCACTTTGAAGGCTAAGGTGCACCTGACCCAAGCCATGGTATTTTCAATAGCCTCATATGCATGGGAGAGCTGGACAGTAAGTACAGAAGACCACAGAAGAATCGATTCACTTGAGTTGCGGTGTTGGCAAAGAATACTGAATGTACCAAGGACTGCCAGAACAATAAACAAATCTGTCTTGGAGGAAGTACAGCCAGAATGCTCCTTTAGAAGCAAGAATGCCCAGACTTCACCTCTCATACTTTAGTCATATTGTCAGAAGGGACCAATCCCTGGTTGTTGTTGTTATGTTGTTAAGCGCCATCGAGTCGTTTCCGACTCATAGCGACTCCATGCACAGCAGAACGAAACACTGCCCGATCCCGTGCTAGCCCCACAATCCCTGCTATACTTGAGCCCATCATC
>NW_006921813.1:3901565-3937410 GCF_000298275.1 Orycteropus afer afer | reverse complement strand
TGCGGATCGGATGGTGTACCAGTCACTAGGACTAATTGTTTCCATGAATCTTTGGTTTTCTTCATTCTTCTTTGCTCTGGACGAGGAGAGACCCATTGTTGCATCTAGATGGCTGCTTGCAAGCTTTTAAGATCCCAGTCGCTACTTGCCTAAGGAGGTGGAACAATGTTTTGTGTAGTATGTTATGCCAATTGCATTTGCTCATTTTTTAATTAGGTTGTCTTTTGTTGTTGTTGCTGTTGAATTATAGAAGTTCCTTATATATTCTGGGTATTAAACCCTCAACAGATATATGCTTTCCAACTATTTTCTCCCATTCTGTAGGCTGTCTTTTCACTGTCTTGATAATGTCCTTTTCTGCACAAAAGTTTTTAATTTTGATGTAGTCCAACTGATCTATTTTTGTTGTTGTTGTTGTTGCTTGTGCTTTTGTGGTTGTATATAAGAATCCACTGCAAAATGCAAAGTCCTAAAGATTCATCCCTATATTTTTATCTATGTATTTTGTAGCTTTTGCTGTTATATTTAGTTCATCACTCCAGTTTGAGTTAATTTTAATATATGGTGTGATGTATGGGTCCCTTCATTCTTCTGCATGTGGAAATCTACCAGTTTGTTGAAGAGTCTATTCTTTTCCCATTGGATTGACTTGGCATCCTTGTCTAAAATCAATTGGCCATAGATCTATGGGCTTTTTTCTGGATTCTCAATCTTATTTCCTTCCTTTTGCTAGTTTTGGGTTTAGTTTGCTCTTCTTTTTCTAGTTCCTCAAGGTATAAAGGTAAGTTATTGATTAGATATCTTCTTTTTTAATGTAGGCATCTATGGCTATAGACTTCTTTCTGAGGAGTGCTCTCACTGCATCTACAAGTTCTGGTATGTTGTGTCTTTATAGTCATTCTTCTCTAAATATTTTCTAATTTCTCTTGTGATTTCTTTGACCCATTGGCTGTTTACTAGTGTGTTGATTTCTACATATTTGTGAATTTTCCACTTTTCCTTCTGTTATTAATTTCTAGTTTAATTCCACTGTGCTTGGAGCATATACTTTGTATGATTTCAGTCTTTGTAAGTTTATTGAGACTTGTTTTCTGACCTAACATATGGTTTGTCCTGAAGAATGATTCATGTGTGTTGGAGAAGAATGTGCATTCTCTGTTGTTGTGTGGAGTGTTCTATACATGTTTAACAGTCATTCTTAACATAACTTAGAAACTATGAATATGGACCTATATATTAAGAATGATAATAATGTGCTTTGTAAGAAAATATGCTTAAGAGATGCACACTGAAACAATCAGAAGTAAAGTGTTATGACGATTACAATTTACTTTTAAGAGAGAGAGAAATAAAATATTGCAACAATGTCAACAATTCTTGAATTTCAGTGGAAGGCATATGAGTGTTCATTGTACTATTCTTTCTGCTTTTATGTAGAAGTGAAATCTTTCAAAACAAAAAGTTTTGGGTTAAAAAAGGCGATTGAATTGATAAATATTTTTTCTTTATTTAATTTTAAAATTTTATTTATTTATAAAATGTTGAATTTTATGTTACGGAAATTTTACCTAAAAAAAAAAAGCAGTAAGTATCTGACCCTGTATAGCTATTGTAGAACTGTTTTTAGAAAGATCCACCCCCATAAAAATATAAGGTGAACAGTGTCCCTTCTCCCTGGGTATATAATGCATGGCACTGAGTCCAGTAGTGTTATCTGAGATTCACAGTCTCATTTTGAGGCAGAATTCAAAGGAAACACAGCATCTTTATGCAGAATTGAAAGAAGTTTAATATAAGATAAATTTTATGATAAAATTACTCTTATACAATTGTCATTGCAAATTTTAGAATGCTTAAGAGGAAGGCAGGCATGATGATTTGGCCACAAGTCAAGGATGGCTTTAACTGGTTAAGAGTAAAGTGTCAAATAGTCACAATAGCAAACAGATGGAAACAACCAAAGTGCCCATCAATGATGAGTGGATAACCAAACTATGGCCTATACACAGTGGAGTACTACGCAATATTGAAGAGTAATGAAGACTCCATGAACCACCACAGAACATGGATGAATGTGGAGGACATTACACTGAGTGAAATAAGTTAATCACAGAAGGACAAATACTGTATGAATCCACTACTATAAAAATCAAGGAAAGATTTACACGCAGAAGGAAACTTTCTTTGTTGGTTACTAGGGATGGGACGGGAGAAGAGGGAATAATGCTAGCTAGATAAAAGCCATGTAATGATTTGGGTGAAGGGAAAGGCAATATACCAAATGTGGGTGACCAGCACAGTATCACTAAGGAAAAGGAAGACATGGATTGGTGCACAAGAGCTGCAGAAAGAAAGACACAGGGAATAGGAAACCACAGGGAGGAAGTGGGAAGAGCGTTGTTAAATTGTGGGGATTTCAATTAATGTTATGAAACAAAAGGTGTATTAACTATTGAATGGAAAAAAATTTGTTCTATAAACTTTCTCCCAAATCACAACAAAAAGTTAAAAGAAAAAAAAAAAGTATAAAGTGTCAAAAGCAAAGAAAAATGGCCACACACCTGGGTTGATGGATGGAGGGGGTGGAGGTGGGAGAGGCCGACCTTCTTTGATGGCTAATGTACACTGCTTTGCTGATCGAATGGCATTAATGAAGTCTTCATGTTGTTGTCTCCAGTTAGACTTCCTCACAGGTTGAGGCTATAAACAAATAAAATCAACAAATAATACTAACCACCTAGCCTCTACATCTTTCCATTACAGTTTTTTTTTTTTTTTTTTTTACACACTTGGATTTGAATTTACAGGAAATAGGACTCTGAAATTTGGAGAGAAGGGAGAATTTGTTTTTCAAAAGAAATACTTGAAGAGGTTTGGAAAATACAGTCACAAAAATTTGCAAGTCACAGTAGTGAAGGGAAAATAAAACATAAATCAGAAAAACAAAGACAATCACAAAACTCCAAAGAAGACTTAAATGTAAGATGAAAATAACATTCTTCCAAGGTAATTGCTAGATTTAATGATACTTAACATTAATGACAATATAAACAAAACAGTGTTTTAACAAGTCTAAAAAGTATTTGAAACACATTTGGAAATATAAGTGTGCAAGATTATAAAGAAAGCAGTAAAGGTGGATTATATTTACAAGATATGACATTTCACTATCAAACAACGATACCAAACAGAGAACCAAGAAATAGGCTTTAAACATTTGACAAACACTTAAACATCTGACAAAGACAAAAGAGAGAGCATTAGTACCTTGGATTGAGGAACCTTCTTTACAGTGGGAATGTCAGTGCCCTGTAATCTTTGCTTCAAGGAATTGAAGGGTTTACGCTTTTTGTTGAAGAGTTTTCTACATATGGGTCCATGCCTTCTCTAGAAAAGGTGGGTAGGGATTGATACTTTAAAAATGCACAGTTACAAAATTTTTAATGCCCAGGTCTATTACATAGCCTCCACTACTCAGTGGCTGGGTTGAACCCACAGAGCCTAGTTCTTTCTCTAACTCTCAAGTCCCAGCAGAGCAAATCCATCAGGTTTTCTTCCACATGTTATATATCAGTAGATTGTGCTTTGGGGCAAGGACAATGACAGGTCTCTACAGTAAACAGACTTACTTCAACTCTGGCTTCATATATTTAATTCTACCACTTGGGCGGTGTTCTCTCTACTTCAATCAGAGGTTTTTAAGTACATAGCATTTCTAGTACAAAAACTGGGGAATCAACATGTAGTTTAACCTGTTATTGTTTCTAAAGCTACTATGGGATTATGCCACTATCCTTGCCTTCCAATCTGAGTACTCTTCCTTGGTGGATTAGCTATCATTTACACAGTTACTTTGTCCCCATCCAATAACATACACGTTCTATAAAAATCACTGCACCTGGCTAATGATAAGCCCTACCATCTTAAACTAAAGGACAGGGGGATATCAGATCACTTGATCAAATACTCTCTAGGCTAGAAATAGACCCAGGAAGTGGAACTGAAGAACACATAAGGCTCACTTGACATTTACAGATTCCTCTTCAAATGGTACCTCCTGGGTCTCTTACCCATTCTCAGGGGTTGCAGCCCCAGGGCTGGCAAAGCAAAGGCAGCTTACTGAAGGCAACACATGGGTGGACACCGGGTATCACAAGCCTGTGAAACGCCCCCCCCCCCCGCCAAGCTTAAACAAGTGCTAACCTCAGTTAAACAGGTGAACAAATTATTTCATTTTTCAAATTCCCGAGGGATATAGAAACCTACAACCTCATTGTGTTGTCTTCTGCCCCAATTATAGTAAGGCTACTAGTGCAAATTCCTTAAGTCAATATAAGCCTACTTGATCTAAAATATCCCAGCTAACTATTACACCATCATCTTCGATGGTATCATATTTCTCCAGAATTCTTTATAATGTTGGGGGCCTAAATGTTTGATTCCCTAATATTGAAATAAATCAAACTTTCACTTTAACATTATCCTATCTATCTGGTTACTTGGCACACAGCAAACTTGAATCTGGGTAACAATTAGACCTCAGAACAGGTCTTACATCCATGAATTATTTTGTTCAAACTGTATCAAAACCCTAAAAGGAGAGGTTTTGGTTTTCTACATGGTAGAGCCAAAAACAGAGCGAGGTTAAAGGACGTGGAAGAATTAGTGACAAAGTTGTGGCTGAAAGCCACATTTCCAGATGCCCAAAATCCAGGGATCATCTGTCTTGACTCATTAATTTCCCCGTTTTGGCCTTGACAACTGAATTTCTGATGCTTATAGAAAAGGCCAAAGAGCCAAACCCTCTCAAGGGATCATCGGCTGTGCCAAGACACTTCCATCTGGCATCTTTAAATAAGAAGTCCACGTTCAGTTGGTGCTCTTTTGAATGAGGTGGCATCAATCTGCCTCCATGTCCACTATGTGCTTCTTCTCTTTCCTTGTTTTCCTTCCACATCTGTCTTTAATCTCTCCACTGCTGCCTCCTCACTGACTTTCCAGGCCATTTAACTCCAATGAAACACGTCCACAAAATGTCTGTTTACCAGAACATCTGCTGCAAAGCGTCTTCCACAGACTTCACAGGGAAATAGTTCCTGAATGCCATCTGCAGAAGATTCAAGAGTACATGATGTTAGTGTTGCCAGATTGCCTGCCCATTAAGAAATGACTGATTGGAGGCAACCTCTACAGCCTGACATCCTCCCCTCCCTGCTCACTTCCTCCTCTTAGGAAGATCCCTAGTAAACTCACCTGAGTTTTCCTTTCTTAATATAAATGTCACACTTCACTAAACAAACAAAATCCATATTCTTCCGGCAACCAGAGTACAATGATTTGATTTGATACTTAACTATATTCTTAAACTGAGTGCTTGATAACTTTGCTTTGGACTTAAGTACAAAGTTAATACCTTAGTCCAAAGCAAGCCCACTGCCATTGAGTCAATGCCAACTCACAGCGACCCTCCACTGGCTTTCCAAGGCAGTAAATCTTTGTGGAAGATTGCCCTATCTTCCTGTTGCAGTGGGGTTTGAACTGTCAGCCTTCTGGTTAGCAGTCAAATGCCTTAGGCACTATACCACCAGAGCTTCCTAATACCTTAGTATGAAGTTGAAAATAATCCAGTGGTAACATCTTTGGGATTCCTAGTAGAATACAGAGGCGGAGGCTGTGCCTACTACATCTCCAGTGCCTCAAACTGCCTGGCCCATGGTAAAGCGCTCAATAAATACCGGTTCAATGTGTGGGCCAAACAAGAGTTGAGTTTCTATTACAGATCCAATCATTTATCTAATAAATATCTGCTATATGCATGGGAGGTCTGGTGGCGTAGTGCCTAAGGCACCTGACTGCTAATCAGAAGGCTGGCGATTCAAACCCACCAGCCCCTCCTCAGAAGGAAGGTTGGGCAATCTACTTCCGTAGAGATACCACCTCGGAAACCCAAGGAGGGGTCGCTATGAGTTGGATCTGACTCCATGGCAGTGAGTTTGGTTTTATATGTGTGACTGGAAATAATGAGGAAAACTGTAGTTGGGTTCAGCTTAACAAAGAAGAGGAGGCATGTATATAAATACCCTTAAGGTAGGAAAGTGTCATGAGAAAGCAAAACATTATGGATTCTGAAAAAGCGTTTTATTTCATGTTGCTTCCTTTCAGTTTACCTAGAGTTGAGCATGTAAAGATTAGAACAGCAGTTTGAGAACCAACCACAGAGAACATTTTATATTCAGTTTATCACCTGGACTTATTCTACAAGCGAGGGGAGCAGTGAAGGACACAAGTGGGGAGAACATAAACAGAGCTGTGGCTTAGGAAGATGAATGTGACAGAGATGAGGTGCGACGTGTGGAGGGGACTGAGATGGGGAGGGGGAGTTTAGCCAAGAAGCTAATATGGGCCTGAAATGGAGACAGGAAATGGCAGACACTGTGGTCAAGAAACTGACAACAGGACTAGGTTTGTAGGGAAGAGTTCTTGGGGGGTGGGGGGTTGACAAGGAGAGAAGAACACCCAAGGACTATGCTACATGTTGTAGCAGGACTGAGATGACAGTGGGGCTATGAACAGAAATAGGGAACGCAGAAAGCCGGGCCATCCTTGGAAGAAAAATGACCTCAACTTTGAAGTTTGATGTTGAGTTATCAACAGCAGGATGGAAATGTGGGAGGTCGGGGACAGAGAAACAAATTTAGACTTTGAAGAATGAAGATATTTTACTTCAAAAGTTACTACCAACAAAGTCATAAAAACAGAAGTACAGGGGAGACTGTTAGCAACGTTATATTTAAAGGCCAAGAAGATGATGATAAGGCAGAAAGAGAAGCTAATATGGTATTTTGCACCATCAATCACAGCATCATTCATAGGTCAACCAATCACAGCACACAGAAATGGCCCTGTTTCTCACTGTTCTTTTGGCCTTCTGACTCTGTAAAGCTGGGTTGTCAAACTTTTTCAGCAAGGATATCCCAACTGCCCACTTGTTAATAAAATCTATGCATCTTAATTATACAACAAATTGCTTCTTTTTCTAAAATACTAACAACAGATTATCTATTTTTATCAATATTATAGTAACCTTTGTATAAGGCTTTCCTGTTTTCTAAACACTTTTTCTATGTTACCTTGTTTACTCCTCACAGCAAACCTGTGAGATGAGGTTAACATTACTTTTATTTTATAGATAAAAAACACACAGAGGCTCAAGGTTAGGCAGCTTCTCCGAACCACAGGCAGTAAGCAGAACTCATTGCTGTCAAATTGATTACACATAGTGACCTATAGGACAGACAGAGCAGAACTGCCCAATAGGTTTCCAAGGCTGTAATCTTTACAGAGGCAGTTTGGCACAATTTTCTCCTGCAAGGTGACTGGGGAGTTCAAACTACTGACCATTTGGTTAGCAGGGGATTGCTTAACCACTGCACTACCAGGGCTCCTCAGTAAGCAGGATACTGAAACTAAAACCTGGTTCTCTAGCTCTACAAGTATTAAGACTATTCATTCAACCATCACTACAAATATCAATATCCCAAAAACCAAACCCAACTCATTGGTATGAGTTGATTGCAATTCACAGTGACCCTACAGGGCAGAGTAGAACTTCCCCGAAGGGTTTCCAAGGCTGTAATCTTTATGGAAGCAGAGTGCCATATCTTTCTCCGGCAGAGTGGTTGGTGGGTTTGAACTGCTGACCTTTCGGTTAGTGGCCTAGCACCTTAACCACTGAGCCACCAGTGCTCCTTTACATAAATGGCGATACAGATAAGTACCAATACTAACCTGCAGAGCAAATGGAGGTCTGTGGAGGACTGGTGACTTTTGGTTTAAATTAGTGAATTTTAATGAATACTCTTGAATTTAAAATAATGAGACTGATACAATATGATTCAATTGATCACCAGGAAACAGACAGATCACCTATCACATGCTGACCCAGCAGTAGCTTTCAAATTAACTTGGAAGCTTGACTGGAAGAGAAGACTAAGGAACCCTGATGGTGCAGTGTTTAAGAGCTTGGTTGTTAACTGAAAGGTCAGTGGTTCAAAGCCCTCACCAGCTCTGTGGGAGAAAGAAGTAACAGTCTGCTCCTGTAAAGATTACAGCCTTGGAAACCCTATGGGGCAGTTCTACTCTGTTCTGAAGGTCCCCGAGTCAGAACTGACTCAGTACCAATGGTTTTTTTTTTGAGCATTTAATTTTCCTAAACCACAACTCTGTTTATTATTATTACATATTAGGTTATTAACCTAATATAAAATGTTCTCTGTGATCTGTCTTCAATCTGCTGTTCTGATCTTTATGTGCTTAACTCTAGATAAACCTAAAGGAATTAATATGAAACTTTTTCAGAATTCCAATTCAGCAGAATCAAGCAAAAACTATAAATGCTCATTGTACTGATACCAATTCATTGCTTTTAATATTGTACTATAGTGATGTAAGATGTACACAGTATCTCTCTGTACCATCTTCTGTAAAACTATAATCTCAAAAAGCTTTAAAAAAAAATTCTAGGGGTCAGAAAATAGATCAAATTTGGGGCTGCATGTTTTTATAAATAAAGTTTTATTAAAACACAGCCATGCCAATTGTATTATCTATTGTGGCCTTCAAACAATGGCAGAGTTGAGTAGTTCTGACAGAGACTAGATGACCTTCAAGGCCAAAAATATTATTAAATGGCCTTTTATGGAGAAAGGTTGCTGATTCCTGGACAAGAATATAGTATTAAAAATTGTTTGTGGGAGAATAACACAGAAAATGTTAATGATACATTTTTACACACATATTTATATGTATGTAAATATATCACTACATATACACAACCATACCTTGGTGATACTGTCAGTTTAGTTCCAGACCACTGCAATGCAGTGAGTATCACAATAAAGTGAGTCACATGAATTTCTTTGGTTTCCTAGTTACGTAAAAGTTATGTTTACAGTATACTATAGTCCATTAAGTGTACAACAGCGTTATGAAAAAGTTTGAGATGTAGTGAGAATTACCAAAATGTGACACAGAGACATGAAGTGAGCATATGCTGTTGGAAAAACAGAACTGATAGACTTACTCGACACAGGGTTGCCACAAACCTTCAATTTTTAAGAAACGCAGTTACTGGTGAAGCACAATAAAGTGCAGTAAATTTATGCCTGCTGTATGTCTCTATATGGAATATAAATATATGGAAAGAAAAAAAGACTACAAGGCTATATATAAAAGGAGCTCTCATGGCATACTTCTTAAGGCATCTGCTAACCAGAAGGTTGGTGGTTAAAACCCACCAGCCACTCCACAGAAGGAAGACCAGGCATTCTACTTCCATAAAGATTTACCACCTTAGAAACCCAACGGGGGTAACTATGAGTCGGAATTGACTTGATGGCTGTGAGTTTTTTTTTTTTTAATATAGAGAGATAAATGTTAAGTGTTTACCTCTGCATGTTAAGAATAAAGGTGATTATTTTTAGTTTCCTTCACTTTCAAATGTTTTATAAAGATTATACAATTCTATCTTAAAAATCAGAATAAGAGTGGCTTTCAAGAAAAAAAAAAGAGAATCCCTTTCACAGAGCGTATTTAAACAGTGAGTATGAACTTAACTATCTCTGTCTTTACTTTCTCTTCTTGGGGTCATATTTCACAGATTATTAATATGGTTTTAATTTTTAAACATTGGTTTATAATATTCCTCAATTTTACAACTGAGGGAAAGTGCAATGTTGTGGTGAAGTTTTGCTAAGCATGTTAACCATCAAGTTTTTAAGGAGCAAGGAGAGGAACAGGGCAAGAATGACACTGAAAACATCTCAACTACTTTTTAAAAATTTGTCATTGTGCTTTAGGTCAAAGTTCACATAGCCAATTAGCTTCCCATTCCATTGTTTGTTGAGGTGTTCCAAGACATTGTTTGCATTCCCAAGAACTGGTCGGCACTCTCACCATTTCTGCCCTGAGTTACTTGTTTCCTTTAGTCCAAATTTTCTTTCTGCCATCTCATCTTTGCTTTTGGGTAATTGTTGTCCTTCTGACTTCACAGAATTGTTCTAAGGAACATGCTCCTCTCAGGTGTTACTCTTTATTCTATGGGCCTGTCTACTGTTTGGCTGAAAGATAGTGTCTGGGAATAGCTTCAGTTCCAGGTCAGAAGGGTGTCTTAGGGTCAGAGTCTTGGGGGTTCCTGCAGTCTCTGTCAGACCAGTAAGTCTAGTGTTTCTCATGAATTTGATTTTATGTTCTACATTTTTCTGTCCCCTGTATTAACTACTTCGGACCAGACATTCCCTTTCTGAGCCAGAAGTTAAGAATGCTTTGTAGAACACTACCCACTAATCCGTATTTCCTTATAAAGGCAAGGTAGAGAAGGGAAAAGGAAGCTGTTTCCGCATTGTTATCAGCAAGTCAAAGAACTCCAAAATTCTTTGTAGTCCAGAAAACAAAATGTTAGCAATATTATCATCATCCATGGCCCTACTGGCAGTGGCTAGGGGCAGGCATTAAGGGGTGGTTGTAGGATGTGGCAGAGGGATTCATATTAGTCTCAACTTATCTCAGGACCATGAGTCATGAAACACAAAAAGGTATTAAGACTAATGAATCAGCATCGCAACTGGAACATCACCTCTAATTTTGCTTTCCCCTAAACCCAACTATACTAAAGATACTTTCTTTTCAAAGATATAGAGAACCACAAGGACAGGGACAAAAACAGACAACAAAACCGTGGAAGGCTGATGGACCACAGAAACGGACTTGGAGGACTTACAGCTGCATCAAGTCACTTCCCATGATGACAGGGGAGTTCAGAACCACTCAGATTTAAATACAGAACCCTCAAAAGGCACAGAAACCCTTAGAGCAGCAGGTACCTCTGGAATTGGGGCAGGGTAGGGGTGGTGGAAGAATAGATGCTCAAATATGGGATCAGGGTGAAATCTGTTTGAAAAGAAGATACCTAGATCCACTCTCCCAGTCCATGACCCTAGGGGAATGACTTTCCCCACCCTAGGCCACTGTCTGGCAAGAATTAAAAGAGGAGGTCTGTGTATTGGTCAACAGCAGACACAGCTAAAGGTATGAGTACTAAGTCAACAGGGAGATTAATCTGATTAATCTCAGCATACCAAAAACCAAACCAAACCTACTGCCTTCAAGTTGGATCTGACTCATAGCAACCCCTCCTTGGCTGCCAAGGAGGGGTCGCTATGAGTTGGGTTCAATTCGATGGCACATAAAAACAACAACATCACTACAGAAGTAGATTTCCCAAACTTCCTTCTGAGGAGTGGCTGATGGGTTTGACCTGCCAGCCTTCTGGTTAGCAGTCAAATGCATTAGGCACTACGCCACCAGAGCTCCTCTCATGCATGTATTTCATGCATAGTAATGCCAGAAACAGAGAACAGCCCACAACATATACCTTCCTTACTCGGCTCACAGCCATCAAGGCAAAATGAAAACCCTGGCACTCTGACCAGTCCATGTGAAAATACCTAAAGATACTGATGGTGGGAGATTTCTCAGCAAACACTTCACTCAAACTACCTTACAGTAAAGCTCCAAGTTATCAAAAACGCCACATTCAGAGCTTCTAGTGTTTTCTTCCTTCTTAATCATGAGCAAACATGAGAATTTCCAAAGACCAAGGAAAAGCCCTCCAAAAACAAAAAAGCAACTTACAGGAAAATTAAAGTTCTTGGAAATTAAAAGCTGTATATAGGCAAAATGAAAAACTCAATAGGAGGTTGGAAGATAAAATTAGGAAAATCTTCCAAAAAGTAGAGTAAAATGACATAGAAATGGCAGCAAAACATAAGCAAATTTGAGTCCAGTCCAGACAGCCCTACGCCAAATAATAATTCAAGAGAGGAGAAAATGCAAGGAAGAAAATAAATTTTAAAATGCTGCCCAGAAGTAAATGACATGACCTTGCTGAAAACAGACCTAAAGGAATAACATTGGGAAATACACTGGAGACAGATCCTACAGACTTGCAGAGGAAAAACCAGGATCGGGAACAGAATTTCTAACCTCAGATTTCCAAGTAACAAAAAACAGAAATGAGCGCAGCACAGTCCTTTTTTCCTGAGGGAAAACAGTCTACAATCCAGGATTCCATACCCAGCCAAGCTACAATCAAATATGAGTAGAGGTAAGACATTTCTAGACATGCAAGGTCTCAAATGGTGTCTGACGAATTATCGGACAATGAGCTATACAAAAAAGATACAGGAAAGAAACAATTCAACACAGAAAGGGCAAAATCCCAGAATGAGAACTAAGCGCCAGTCCAGACTGGAGGTGTGTGTGACTCAGCCAGCCATGTTCAGGGCCATCATGACCAAGATGTCCACTGCCTCTGTAATGTGATAGTATGCCCAAGTTCTGTGCTTGGCTTGACTGTGTCCCAGTTAAAGTTCCTGCTCTCCCCCTCATATCCTAATGTCTAGAATAGTTGAGGACATTCAATTCACGCCACAGCAAGGTTCTATATTTATCTTAAGAGAAGGCGTTAAACCATGGTGAGCTTAAGAACAAAAAATAAAGAGTAAGCACGCCACCTCTTGAGTGTACTTCTGCAGGTGAGCCACCTGTGGTGGCTTGTTTTCCAGGACTCACTCATCACCTAACTGACTGCCATCTCCACCGAGAGCTCTTGTACTCTAGAAGCTGAAGTCAGACTATGACCCAGACTGTTCAGCTCAACTTCTTCTGGATGACTTCACTTAATGGTAGCAAATGTTGTCCTCCAAAGCTAGGTTTGTGCTTGTTTTTCAGTTCTTCAATTCTAAGTAAGATAATTGTGCTTGGTACTGGTGATGAGGTGGTAAAAGAGAGAGAGAGAGAAAGAAAGAGAGAGAGAAAAAAAAGCAAGGAAATTATTAACAAAAGAGCCTGGATACTGTAAGAGTTACCCGAGTAGGATGAAATTAGGATTGGATCCATAGTGGCTTCTATGCTCCACTTCTTAACCTGAATACCAAAAAACCAAACTCATTGCCAGTGAGCTGACTGCAACGCACAGCAACCCTCATTGGGTTTCCAAGGCTGTAAATCTTTGTGGAAGCAGACTGCCTCATCTTTCTTCTGTGGAGCAGCTGGTGTGTTTCAAACACTGACTCTTTGGTTAGCAGCCAAATATCTTAATCACTACACCACCAGAGCTCCTTCTTAACTTGAATAGTGGGTACAATTTGTCTTACTATACATTCTAAGTTTCACAATTGAGATGTAAGGCCATTATAATTTTTTTTATCTTCTCCCAATCTAAGACTGGAACCAAGAAGCTTAATAAAGTGTATCTGTGTCAACTCACACAAAGCAACTAAAGTATTAAAAAATCTAACAGGAAATTTGTAAGATAGCTAAAGTTCTGTCCTTCACCTTAGAAGGTGATCTGATGACATCACAATGAGGTGTGGATACAACGCAGCACAGCAGTACAGGTAACAAGTGCAAATGGTCATTTTTAAGACATTTAGTTTGACTAGTAAATTAACAGGACGAAAATACTGGAAAAAATGGTTTTAGTCCAACCACAGACAATGCTTTAAAAAAACAAAACAAAACAGGTGTTCTTAAGATCTTGAATCTTAATTCAACAGCAGGCAAACTGTGAACTGTTCATGATTTTGTTTCTCCTACTTGGGATTCCTCGGGCCTTCTCCCTCCTTACTAAGTGAGCGTAGGTGTTAACTCTTCTCTCCAAATTTAAGGAATTCTTTGCTGCAATGTCTTTCCCATCTAACCATTCACTCATATACTACTCAGTGACTGCATACCACATACCAGGCACTGTTATATACCCTGGGGATCAAGTAGCAAAAAAGGTCTCTGTCCTCACAAAGTTTACATTCTAGTGCGAGGAAACCAAAAAACAAGCTGTCTCTCAGATGTCAACAGGTGCTATGAAGAATAGAAAGCAGAGAAGGCGCAAACAGAATGCAGGGGAGGGATGTGTGCTATTTTTGAATAGATGGCTGGGGTAGGGGAGCTTACAGGTGCCAAGCAAGCAGCAACCCTGAGGGTTTATCCATCGCAAGTGCTGCAGCCAGGAGAACAGCAAGTACCAACATCCTCGTTACGCGTGGTCTTTGGAATTGCTAGTTATATTTTAGGAGCTCTGGTAGCATAGTGCCTAAAGCACTTGACTGCTAACCAGAAGGCTGGTGGTTCAAACCCACCAGCCACTCCTCAGAAGGAAGATGGGGCAATCTACTTCCGTAGTGATACTGCCTCAGAAACCCAAGGAGGGGTCGCTATAAGTCAGGTCCGACTTGACGGCACATAACAACAACAACAACAACAGTTATACTTTGCTGGATACACCCTGACTCCTCAAGACTATGAAGTCCTGAAGGCAAAAACCCTCTTCTCTTTGGACTCCCATCATTTAACATGGAGTTTTTATTCTCAACCATGGCTCTCAATCAGTTACAGGTGACTGAAAAGTATCAGCCAACTTCTACAGCATATTACAAAAGCATTTTGTCCTCCAGAACAAAATAAAGATCTTTTATGTTTGGGGGATAACCCAACTAAATCACAATAGGATTTGAGACTTGTGGCTGGTAGTCACATTGCCTTTAACTGCAAAATACAAAATGTGCTGACTGAAACCACGTGTCAGGTCCAGTGAAATTGGAAGCCCTTAAGATGAAAACTGAATAGCACCAAGACAAAGTAACATCTGGTATCTGTAATACTCGTGCTCGTGTTGAGAACTTTCAAATGAGATAGCTATCAAATTAACTGCCAATCCTTTTAGGACTTGGTACAATCCCAATACTAAAGGAAACCATCTTCTCACCTCTGCTTCCAGAGGGTGGCATTTGAAGACACACTATCTACTTTTCTACTCCTGTTAGGGACAATCTCTTCAGCCAGGTTTTTATTTATTTTTTTTTAAACCAGTTTGACAAGAGTACCTAATGCTACTGGTTTTCACAAAACCAAAAGAACCACTGTCACCAAGTCGATGCCAACTCATAGCAACCCCCACTGTGTTTCCAGGGCTGTAAATCTTTATGGAAGTAGACTGCTTCATCTTCTTCCAGCAGCTGGTGGGTCCGAACTGCTGACCTCCTGGTTAGCAATCAAGTGCCTTACTCACTACGCTGCCAGAGCTCTTTACTGGTTTTCACAACTCTTAAAAAGCCTACACTAACTTACTGGGGTTTAGAATTGCTAATACACAGTTAATACAAGAAAACACCTACTAACTGGGGAAAAGCCATAATAGAATTATAGATGAAGGCACTTTCCAGTCACTTAGATACCAAATGCAGCTCACCTGCTAAGTAAGGTTCTACCGCAGCCATTCTGTTCTTAACTCAAACCAACAGATGGTTATTGTTCAGATTTTTACAGAACAGTCCAGATAACAACACCATTAATCATGAACAGGGGCCAATAACAACTTGTTTGCTGCAAAGAAGTCACAGTCTACCAAATAATTAACAACTGTGATGCCATCACTGCCTGAACCTTGAAAAAAGGAGTAAAGAAACTCACCAAAAACAGTGGCAACATTTTCAATTATGGATTTTCATCAAGAACAAGTAGCTCCAAGCATTAAATAATAGTCTAAAGATAATCTTTCTAGTTTAAGCTGAAGTAAATATTTCTGGTTTCAAGCTAGGTGCTCACTGAAGTCAATGAACTTTTCTTGATTATTTCTTCTATTGTTTCCTGCTTCCACTCTTCCACTGCTCTGAATCTCAAAGACAATCACCCAGTGATACAGTGGGAGATTCTAGTCCCAACAACATTAATATTTAGTTTTAGCATCCTTGTGAAACAGCTTTGTATACAGAAAGGGAGAACAGCTTCCTACCAGGGGAACCTTCCCAGCAAAACTCTTCTAACCATTCAGTAGGATAAACTCCAAATTCCAAACTGAGTCTAACTGGACCTCTTTGCAAGATACAGCAAGCAACCCTACTTAATTCCTAAAAAGGGGTGAAGAAGTTTCCAAAAATATTTGAGAACATCTGCAAAAAACAACTGAGACAAGCATGTAAATAAATTACGAATACACCAATTCCATTCAAGTCATTTATTTCAGGGCAATTCTAAGCTTATAGTATTAAAAAATATGACGATATTTACAATATGATTGACAGATTTGTTGGTATAAAAATAATTCAAATATTTTACTGTTATCGTTTTCAATGTTTACCAGTAGACCTGGCAGAGCAAACAGTTTTTTGTCTCTTTGAGGATCCTAATTCATCAACGACTATAAAGAGGAGCCCTTCATGGAAAAGTGCCTTGTTCTAAATGCTCCACTGTCATAGCTTTAAACCCTCAACATTCTTCTTCAAGTTCAGCAGCTCCTTTTCCTGCCTTCTTTTCTCCAGTTTGAAGGCTAATTTGTTAGCTTTCTTCTCCACTCGCCGTTCCTATATAAGAGCATACTCACGTTATTCAAATCTTCAAACAGACATAATTTTACAAAAGAAAGCCAACTCCCATGAATTCTTCCCACCAGCTCTTTCTAAATTATGCATCTGAGGAAAACATTCACCTTGCGCTCTTCTTTTATAGCTTGCTTTCTCGCTCTTTTATCTTCTTTGCTTTCATTTTTAGAACGAGGTTGGGTTGATACCTTAGGCAGGTCACTGCCATTAATCATCTGCATTTGTTCAACTTGCTTGGCTGTGAGTCCTTTGTTAAGTAAGACATTGAGAGGTATTCCTGTTTTAGAAGATATTTGGATTGGTTTGGGCTAAAATAAAGACAAAATGGTACTTGAGTTATTTCCCACTTCCATCAACAAAAGGTGCACTAATGACACATTGTTGTTGCTTCTCTAATTGGTGTTGCTAGCCACAAAGGGCTACTGTCAGAAAACACTCTGTACACATCTTTTCCTGCAGGGCAGTTCAGACAGCCCAGGACACTGGGACTCACCTTTGGTTGATCCTTGATAAGCTGTGGATGGTTGTATAAATTTGAGTATGTACCTAAAAAAACCAAAGCCATTATGTATAAGCATCATGCACAAATACACTTTCAGTTCAGCAAAACCTTACTAAGTTCCTACTATATTCCCAGCCTTGGGAATGCTGAATGAATGTGGTCCCTCGACATTGAAAGGTTTATAGCTGACAAGAAATAATGCTTATGCTAGAGCTATAGTCAATGACACAGGACAGAAAACTAACTTAAAGGAAAAAAAAATTCTTCAAAATTCAATTCATTTATGCTCAAAAGAGAAAGTATGGGGTTTTCAGAGTTTAAACTAATACTGGAGTCCCTCTAATGAAAGTCTTTAAATTATTTACAACTCAGAAATAAGAACATTATTCTTCTAAATTATTCTTCTAAATCATTCTTAAAGATTTCTTAAATGTAACTTCTATTAAAATATATGTACTTTTAAAGAAAGTTGATGTACTTATTCAATACTTTAAAATTACCATCATATATCCAGGCTTACTGGACCCACTGAGACTAGAGGAACCCACGAATCTATTGCCATGAGATAATTTTTAAACTCTGAACTGCAACTATCCCCTGAAGTCATCTTTAAGCCAAACAACAGGTTAGCTCAATTAGTAAAAAATGGTTGCCTTGAGCACTCGACTCTTTTACATCAAACTGACAACAGTAACTCTCTAAAGCATAGATGACAAGTTTAGGAGGCCATCAAGTCAGATCCAACTCATAGCGACCACTCCTTGGGTTTCCGAGGCAGTATCACTACGGAAGTAGATTGTGCAACCTTCTTTCTGAGGAGCGGCTGGTGGGTTTGAACCGCCAGCCTTCTGGTTAGCAGTCAAATGTCTTAGGCACTATGTCACCAGAGCTCCTTTAGGAGACGGTAGTCTAAGTTAATAATAGTGAAATAATTTGGGTAGAGATAGCAAGAATGACAACACAGTACAAACTATGTAACCACTGTCACTGACACATACATAAATTTTTTTATTGTTCTGCGTATGTATTTTAAATACATATACAAAATACCAAAAATAAAATACTGAAAGAAAAAAAAACACTATCACTCTTTTGGGAGCTCTGGTGGCATAGTGCCTAAGGCATTTGACTGCTAACCAGAAGGCTGGCAGTTCAAACCCACCAGCCACTCCTCAGAAGATTGGACAATCTACTTCTGTAGTGATACCTCCTCAGAAATCCAAGGAGGGGTCGCTATGAGTCAGATCTGACTTGACGGCAGTGAGTGTGGTTTTTTGGTTTGCTATCACACTTTTAATGGTAAAATGGACATTAAGATACTTACTACAAATGGATTCACAATCCCACTTCTCTTTGACTTCGTCAAGAACTACAGTAACAATTTCTTCCTCCTCAGACTCACTGAGCTCATTCATTAGCAGATCCTGGTCTTCAAAGGGTTCAAGAGCATCCAATTTTACACAACTTTTGGTTGAGTTTTTAAACGTCAAGATAGAAGAGGAGGAAAAAGAAATACTCATTATTATACTGTATGTAATTAAAACTGCACTGAAAAAGCTATGGGTGTTAACAACAGCATTTTTATAAACCCACATATGCTTGTGTCCTTGTTGGTCACTTCCTATTAAACTCAGCTTAACCCAGCCTGGCCTCTCCCCTTCATTGGGTTTTGGGCACTGATTCTGCTGACACGTGGGAAAAATCTATCTGTACCTTTGCAAGGGTATAATATATCCAATAAGAAGGTGGCTTTCCAAAGAAAACACATCCTTTTGTTAAAGCCTTGATAGCATAAGCCCATCTACCTCGCCAAAGCACTCAATTATTGTTGTTATGTGCCGTCGAGTCAGCCCCGACTCACAGCGACCCCTCCTTGGGTTTCCGAGGCAGTATCACTACGGAAGTAAGATTGCCCAACCTTCCTTCTGAGGAGTGGCTGGTGGATTTGAACCACCAGCCTTCTAGTTAGCAGTCAAGAGCACTCAATAGTTCATTCAAAATATGTAGCTCCTTGGCCTGCTGTGGGACCTACATATTATAGTGATCACATGACATTAAGACCTTTATGGAAGATTTATACACACATCAGTTTCTCTCAGGAAACAGTCACCTTGATGCAGATGCTGATCTGCCGGGGAACTGACTGGTAAGCTCTGGAGAGACAAACTCCTACATTTCTATAACCATACATATTTACTTCTCAGAACACCTGACATTTCAGGGGAAAAAACAGGAACAGATACACTGACAAGCTGGAGCAATTCTTCAGCCGATTAACAGTAATAAAGTATAAGGGTAGTTCCACATTATTCTCCAATGTGTGTGCAGACTTCCCACTGACCTCAGTTATGCCACCATGCCTCTTCTGGGGTCAGTTATAGAGCAAGCGGTTCTCAGTAGGCTCCCACCCAGTGTCCTACTCAGCTTCAGAATGCACTGAAATGTGCGCAAAAGAGATGAACTCCACAAGTTTATGGAAAAGGTACTATTTCTGAGATATGGATTCTAACGAGGTGATTCTTTCAGAATTCAGCTGTACTATTACAGTCCTTACATGACAGAAACCATCTAAACAAGGAGAAGTCACATACTTTTCTGCCTTTTCTTTATAGTAGTCGTTCAAGACTTCCTGCAACCGACTGCTGTCTACCTGAAGGGAGCCTTCCAGTTCAGCATGATCCAGAGCACCAATCTCATCATCGTCATATTGCTCATAAAACTGAATGTAAAGAGAAAAGATACCATGAAAAATAAATGTACTCATTAAGCCTACGACACCTACCTGTTGCTTTAGTATTAGTTTTACTCCTACATGAGATTTAAGCACCCTCAGATACCAGGTTGCGGCACCATGACAAAAGGCCTGGTATCCTCCTTCCGTTAAGATTACAGCTGCTGGAAGCTCCAGGGAGTGCAGCTCCATGCTGAAATCAGGGCTGTTAGCTGGGTAAGCCTTGTCTGAAACATCTGGGGTTACCAGAGTCAGAAGGGACGTGACGGCAACGGCTTTATGGGTTAGCGTAAGATCACCACTATCTTCAAATATTAGAAGGGATTTAACACTGTAACAATACCATAGTTTTCACATATAAAGCACCCACACACAAGATGCACATGGGAATAATTACGTGCTAGGGGGTCAAGGGGCTTACAAAACAAAACCAAAAAAACACTGTGTAACACTTATGTGATTTGTTTAAAAACACAGTATGCTGAAGAAATTTTGCCCAGCACTGTAGAAATATTTAGCCTGAAAATGGGCTTTCATTTAAACATGAAAAGGAAAGGCAGCTATTTACCTCAGAGAACAAAATGTTAGGCACAGATCTTTACCTCAGCAGAACATTTTTGCATAATCAAATTCTTTTGGTTACACAAACTAGAAAATGATGTAACTGAACAGCCTCCTGCTGTTAATGCACAGGTTTAATTCTTGTTTAAATGTTTAATGTTAATTCAAATACTGCTAACACCAAAAGGCTTACAAAAGAGTAAACAGGGGGTGATGCAGCTTCCAAAGAGGTTATTTGCAGTTCGCCTATCTCTTTGAAAGAATAAGTAAATAAATAAATAGATCCTTAATGAAAAGATAGCAATTAGAATCTTAATCTTGGATTCACCATGAAGGAAACCATTCATTCACCATTTATTGAACAGTCTGAACTCCTACTATGTGCCAGAAACATTTTACGGAGATTATCAGTGAGCAAACCACATAAAAATCCCTGCTCTTGGCAGTTTATGTTCTAATTAGAAACAAACGTATAGGGAATAAACTTAATGAACAAGCATTAGATACTATGTTTGAAGGTGTTAAGAACCATAAAAGGGAATAAAAAAGGCTTACAGGCCATGAGAATCTGTATAAACAGAGAGACTATAGAATAGAACGTGGCCTCTGGAACTGGTCTGCTACAAATGAACCAAATCCAAGTACACTACAGTTCAGCCGTTTTAAGCATCTTAAACTCTATTTCCTTTCTGCTCTCCAGCTATGAGAAACCAAAGAGTGGAATTTTGTGAATGCTCAGGCAGATGCAGTAGGAAAATAGCACAATCTTAAGGACTGTGGTCAGAAGCAGGGCTCTGACTTGGTTTGACGCAGTTCAGTCATGGCCGATGCAGTGAAATCTTACCAGATCCACATCTGTAGCATGTGGGTGCACCGGAATGATAACCGGCACGGGAAAAATTACGGGCAAAGCTCTGGAGGAGAAGACATGGAAGAGGCACAGTGAGCCCTTTCAGAAGCCTGATGCAGGAAGCTGGATCACTGCCAGGACTGTGGAGAGGGAGACACATTCAAAGCAGCATGGTCACAGCCATTTCTGAGCCAGGCGCAGCTGTTTCCGAGTCTGCCTGTCAAGAGATTTGGTTGCTATGCCAACATGCACGCTACCCTTGTTTTCTAAGTGAGAGATTAAGTTTCTAGCAGGATGTTACCCCATCATTTTTCCCATTCCAGTGTTCAATCGGTATACCCACATTTTACAAATTTGGGTCAGTTCCAGTTTTGCTTCCCTGGACATGACTGAACTGGGAAGAACTGCTTTGAAGCCCTGATCTGAAGAGGTTCAGAATCAAAATATCAGAACTCTAAAAGTCAGGATGTTTGGGTAGCCAACTCTTTTGACCTATACATGTCCTTTCCAGAATTAAAGTAAAGGTAGTTTTATGGCAAGACAGGCTGTTCCAATACTGGAAGTTTTAGCTTTCAGTCCTAAGCACACATCAAAACATACTAGGAACCAGTATCTAAAGGTCCCTATTTTGGTACTTTACCTTCTCAAATCTCTCATCATGTAGGGTCAGCTGTTCATTTCTCCTCATGACTGAGGAAGTCATGGAATACTCTGTGAAGCGACTCTTTGTTTCCTCTTCGCAGAACAAGTGGTTCTCTAGAGCTCCCTGAGGTTGGCCTGGGGCAGACAGACCATCTTCATCTGACAGTGGACCTTCAGAGTCATAGTCCTCACTGTCACTACCACTTTCCTTCTCATCATCCACATCTTCCCACTCACTGCCATCTTCAGTCTCAGATTCACTGAAGTTATGAAGAGAAATAAATTGTTAAAACCACCAAAACCACCAAAACAAAACAAACACCAGATAAACATTATACAAGTAAAATTGAAAGGTACTGCAAAAGGTTGTTTAGGCAAGAATAGCAAGACTGTTTAGCCAATATGAACAGTAGGAAAAGCAGTGAACTAGCAATCAGGAGATAGGACTTTAGCCCCAGCTCTCAACGGCTTATAACAGTCCTGAGTCTTAATTTTCTACTCTAAAATACAGAAGTCAGATGAAACGTTTCTGAAGATCTCTTCCAGCTGTAAAATTCTATGATTAACATTTCAAAAAAAGAAGTTAGGTCAGCCTGCTTCTGAACAAATCATACATACTATTTATCTGTTCTCCCTTCCTCTCCTGTTGGCTTGTTGGCCTGAAGAATAAAATCATCTTCAAGCAGATTATCTGGATTGTCAAAGTCAAAATCATCATCAAGAGCTGCAACAATGTCAGGATCAAAATCCAGCCTAGGGCCTAAACAGAAAACAAATATTGAGTAGCAATTCCCAAAAGAACATGATCTATTAAATGCAAGATTCTATCTATTGGGATAAAAGAATGATTAAGAACTTTGAGAAGTTCAGTCTAGTGGAGGAATAGCTACAGAGATGGATTAACTGTAATGCAAATAAAAAAGAGAAAAATACTTCCCTCTTTCAATACCCACTGATAAACATTACTGACCTGCAGTACCTCAGTAAGTCCCTTTAGCAAACTTCAAAGCTTTCAACTGCAGGAAGAAACTAGGCTTTAACTGCCCCTGTTAGAAGTGACTCAAATGAAATACGTGCAGACTGTTAAAACTTCCATCTTATTTCAGATGATGAGATTTTAATAAATCCCAGTTGTTATTCCATCTATAAAAATATTATAGAATCCAAGAAAACTTTCCTCTCAAGTTCAGACTCATCATCTGACCTGGCTCCTGAGTCCCTTCTTAACATGGCCACTGCTTAACTCCCTAGCCTCATTTCTTATGAGTCCTACCCCTACCCTTCCTTGTAGGCATGCTAAAATGTGAGGTTTCCTATATTCATGTCCTCTTACTTTTGCAGTTTCCTGTCTGAAATAGCCTTTCCTCCCACACCACCCTCCTTCCACTTACCAAACTTCTGCTTAAGAGATCAATACAGACATCACTTCCTCTTGAAAGCCTTGTCCTATTCCAAGGCTGGGGTGGCCCTCACAGGCCCAGTACTTATCCATCTGCACCGTCATCACAGTTTCCCTCTTACTGTCTACTTTCCCCAACTAATGGCAAATTCCCTGAGGTCAGGGACTATACTTGATTCTTTTTTTAACCCAAGAGCCTGCTACACAGTGGCAGTTCAATACCCTGTAGGATGAATTAATGTTACGTGGCAAGTATCAGTCGATAATTAAGGCAATTTAGGAGAAAATATCAAACATCACTTCTGTAAACTTTTGTGTTAGCTCTAAAATACCATGTTGACATCATAAAAATAAATAAATAAATTACGGCAATTTTTCAGTCTATCTGGTAATGCAGACTTCCATAAAATTCTTCTACACTCGTGGGAAAAATTGTGAAAGCTAACAGATTAGGCATTTTCAAGACTGACCTGTAAGTATATAAGGTTAATTCACTATCATTTCCTTTGTGAGGTTAGGTGAAGGTTAAAATTCCCCTAATAGATGGCCAAAAATAATTTTCCCACTTTCCTTTCCAAACAAAAACTCTCAAGACCAAGACTCTGGCTGCAATAACACAAAAAGAGTCATCCCACTTGATTAGGAGCTGAAAAGTTTTTCATTGTTACCTTGTTGTTTTTTCCACTTGAAAAGTTAAAAAGAAATTATTATGCACACCTGAAACAGGAGCTGCTTTGTTTAACAATCCAACATCTTCCTCAAACTCTGATGCAAACACTGATGAAGGCAACTTAATTCCTGTGCTCTTGAGAAAGAAATCACACAGCAGTTAGATTTAGAAACATTTCTGAATTACTGTGCTGGGTTTAACAGTATCCCCCTCCATCCCCCAAATTTAAGTCTACCCGGAGCCTCAGAACATGATCTGATTTGGAAACAGGGTCTCTGCAGATTAACTAGGATGTTGTCATGTTGAAGTATGGTTGGTCCCTTGTTCAATGACGGGTTTAAGAAGGCCAAGTAAAGACACAGGGAGCAAATGTGACTTGAACATGGAGGAGACAGGGACTGGAGTGATGCATGTGTTACAAGGCAAGGAACGCCAAGGATTCCCACTGACTGCCAGAAGCTAAGAGACAGGCATATAACAGATTCTCCCTGAGCAGCAAGAAGGAACCAACTCTACTGACAGACTGGACTTCTGGCTTCGAGAGTTGAGAGAGAATGAGTTTACCGTTTTAAGCCTTCCAGTCTGTGGGAATCTGTTATGGCAGTTTTAAGACACTAATACTACTTTATTCTGCATTCTCTCACTTGAACTCCAGGTACGTATTTCAAACAAGTATATCTGATCTTTACCTCAAAAGCAACCTCCCCCTAATACTTCACAAAGCTCTTTCCAATGTATCATTCCATTTAATCCTTATAATCCTGGGGACTAACAATCTATTTCTGTGACAGGACAAAAGCTAAGAAAGGTTAAATGGCTATCTGGCTTGAAAATAGTCATTAAGTGAGGTTCCAGATTCAAATCAAGGTCTTGTGACTCCACTATCCTGAAGTTGAAATTTCAAAACAATTTTTTTCCCTCTTAAACCAGCATCTTCATTTTCTTGGTTGCTCTAACAGCCAAGAAAACCTTAACACCTGGGTAGTTTTAAGAACAGAAATATATTATCTCAAAGTTCTAGAGGCTGAGATTCCAAGGTCGGAGTGTCTGCCATGTTGATCCTTCTGAGGCCTTGAGAATCTGTTACATGTCTCTCTTCTAAGCTTCTGGTAGCTTCACGTACTCTGCGACTTGTAGCTGCAGCATTGCAATGGCAACCTTCTTCTGTCCCCCATCTCTTCTCTTTTCTAAGGACGCTAGTTACACAGGACTAGGGCCAACCCCACTGCAGCAAGACCTCATGTTAACCTAACTGACCTTCAAAGATCCTACTTCAAACAAGGTCACATTCACAAGTATAAAACCAAAAGAAACCAAACTCACTGCCATCATACAGGAATAATATTTTTTTGGAAGATACAAAACAAAACCCAAACCCACTGCCACTGAGTCAAGGCCAACTCACAGTGACCCTATAGGATGAAGTAGAGTCTTTACAGAAGCAGACTGCCCCATCTTTCTCCTGTGGAGCAGATGGGTGGGTTCAAACTGCCAGCCTTTGGGTTAGCAGCTGAATGCTTTTACTGCTGTGTCACCTGAGCTCCTTACTATATCAATCAGTTATCTGAAGTCCTAGCAAACACAAAACTCAACACACTGCCATCAAGTCGGATCTGACTCATAGCAACCCCTCCCTGGGTTTCTGAGGTGGTATCAATACAGAAGTAGATTGCCCAACCATCCTCCTGAGGAGTGGCTGGTGGGTTTGAACCACAAGCCTTCTGGTTAGCAGTCAAATGCCTTAGGCATTATGCCACCAGAGCTCCATAAATTATTTGCTCCCCATTCCTCATGCCTCTTTGAACTCTTGCATATACTGACTTCACTCCATTCCTTCAGGCACTACCCTCGTGGTGGGTAACAAAGACAGGCTACTGCACCAGCTGCTCAGCTACTCGCCATCATCTAATCCAACCTGCACACCATTGCCAGATCCAGCTTCTTTAGTGTTTTTATCATGTGACTTTCCAAAATTTAAAATAGTCCTTGATATTGTACCCCATATTTAAACTCCTGAATTTGAAGGCCTTGTATGCTCCAGGTCTATTCTCCATATCCAAAGCTCTTGTTGCTCAACACATAACCTCCATGCAAACCAAGTCCAGTTCCTCACTGTCATGTAATACAACAAAATAATTTACCGAGAGTCTATGTGCTACACACTGTGCAGGCACTGGGATCCACAATTCTACCCCCACGGCCTTCTTCCTTCCACTGAGATGTTCCTTATCCCCTCTGTGAGTGCCCACCCCTTTGCTTTCGCTGTGATTATATAACCTTGGAATTCGGGGTTAAAAAAAGGGATGTTAGTTTGTTCAGTGAATTTACCTTTGCAAATATTTTTCAAACAATGAAAAATAGCCAATGAAGCATACACATGACTAGAGCTCAAATAATTATTTTTACCCAAAATGAATTAAAGAATTAAAAGCTAGCAGTCTGCACTGGTGCATACAAGCAAGCCAGAAGACGCTTCTGACTTTATGAAAACTTTTCTCCCTAAGGAAGACAAAGCAGTTGAGACACTGCAAGCCCTTCTCCTCCCTGCCTTTCTTCTCATGGGTCTTAGAAATGAACCAGTAAGAGATAAGTACCTTACTACTGATGTCACGCCTTAGGGAAGGAGTAGAGAGAAGTTAGTCCTAAGACGACAGGAGAGCAGTAATGGTGTCTGGAGCACTACAAGAGGACTAAGACCCAGCTAGTAAATGGAGCAGCTGTGCTTGTCCTTACATCTTTCTTTGCAATGACACCCTGAAACTTAAGCAAGCTTAATCTTAACGCTAAGACTCTCCTTAAGGAACAAGCTATGGACTAGAGAAATTATTATCACATCTTCCCAAGGGGAAGACTACCTAGACCCTGACAGCACTGGAGGAGAAGGGAAGGGGAAACTGGTACCCTTTTTCTCTCTTCCCTACTGAGCCATGCACCCAGCTGTAGAGAATTTAAATAGGCTATCTTTAAGTATATGAAGCACAGAAGCCATCTGTAACAAGTATTGTGTGTAACATTAATTTCCCACAAGAAATAAAAAATGAGATGGTAACAGAGGCACGCAACACGGGCATGATAATATAGACAGGGAGACAAACAGACCTTAAATTAGTCACGCTAATTTCCGATAAACATGTGCTCTCATCTGTACTTAAAAGAATTAAAATGGACTATTTTTGTTGAGAACAACAGGTATTTCATTACAATTCATTTCATCCATTTTCCCTCATGGTTAGCCTGCAGCTTTTACACAGGTGTTATTGAAGAGCTGAACATTCTGCAAAGGTTAAATTCCACTCTAGAACAGAGTTTATGATAATGAAACAGTGTAAATGGCTTTAGCAGCTTTCCTTCTATTAAAATAGGCTGCCTATATAACCATATCTATTAATCTAATGTTCTAAAGCTGTCAAAAGGCTTTTATTTTTGACAACTGACACCAGAGAACAGATGGCCTTCTCTTTCCCGATGGCACATGCACACATGTACATTTTAAGTGGCGCCATGGCTGAGCTCTGTACTATTCATGCTGTCACCGTTTCTGGCCCCCATACACACACACACACACACACACACACCAAACTCAGTTATCTTGATTTAAAAATGATAGGCTTTTCCCTCCCTCTCCCAATATACCATCCACTTCAATTACTGCAATGCCTTACTGGAATCACTACAGTTTCTTCTTTCTCCTCTCTCCTGTTGTTTGCACTGATGCTGCCTGTTGGAATAAGCTCTGAAGGCCCAGACGGTTCTTTCAGGTGCTGCAGGTAGTCATAGTCATCATCAAAGAACACGCCATACTTCCTCTGCTCTGCTCGCCTCTCTTCATCATTGACCTTGGGCAATAAGCCAACTGGAATTAGAACCCTTCCCAAAGATAAGGTATAGAACAATTACAATGAGAGCAGCACACGAAAACAATAGTTGACAGCTATGAGGAAAAGAATTCTTGACAAACTTAAATACAAAGCTTCTAAACCAGAAGTGGCCCAACTCGTCAGTAAGGTGCTACATAAAATTACAACAGCATGAAAACAATTCCTTCTTCTATTAAATACTGCTGTGCAATGACTCAAGCTGAGAAAAACATCCATGCAAATACCCATTTCATTTTCTTGTGTGATTGTATTGGTGCATGAGAAAAAAAGATTAGGGGGCCCTGAAGGATAAGCACAATTTGTGTTTATATGCAAAGAAACTTAGCAAAGTGCAACACAAACAGGCTTTAGAGAAAACCATTAAGCATGGCCAATATCTCCCAACACATTATGCTCAACGAGAATACTCTGCAACTAATAATAATCAAATCAACCTTTTCAAGGTTCCCTGGCATTTTCAAAAACTAACCCATGAGTCCAGGCACTTTCTATTTCATGAGATAAATGAGCAGGTGGCAAAATGAAGTCTGTGATTATGAATGGTGGGATGTTAGGACAGACGGACAGTGAGAATATGATTATGCCCTAAATAAGAGGACATCCTCATCACTGTAGCTGGTCACTTGGTAAATATTTACCATTACTTTACAAGATCTGCTCACTTAAACTGGTCCAATGCCGTGCTGAGAATGTGCATCTGGAGTGGAAAGGCTGATTCTGAGCAGAGGGTTGAACCACAATGAACCAGTTCGAAGCCCTGATTTAATCTTGTCAAACAAAGATGCTTCATCCTCCCAAACAAAAATAAACACGTCTGACGTAGAAAAAGTACATTTATTAAAAACGAAGTCTTATCTTGTTTCCCCAAAGATCACAGTTACATGAGAACAGAAGCTAACGATCATTTATTAACAACTGCGATTAGTCCTCTTCGCGTCCGATGTGCTGAGTAACAAACAGGACCTACTTTCTGTGCAGGCAGCAGCACCCTCTGAGGTGCCGTCTCATCCGCCGCCAAAGGATCTCGCTGGCTGCGGTGGACCAGGTGAAAAGACACAGCTTTCTTCTTCTCTATAAAGGGCTTCTTCTTTCTGTGAGGCTTCAAGAGAACAGAATTAATACAAGTCATGAAAACAACAAAAGTGAAACGTATCGTACTCCACAAAGGCATCTTCAATAAGTTATGTGAATGATCAACAAATGGTTAAAACCTACACTCGTAAGGCAAGCTGCATCATTATACTTTCTACAGAAAATAGCTTTGCGCTTCTCCTCCTCCAACATTTACTGAGAGTCCACTCTGCAGACCTTGGTATGCACACTGGGAATGCAGCAGTGGGCAAGCCACACAGTCTCTGTTTTCAGAGACAACAGAAAGCAAATAAACAAAGGAATGACTTCCAGGGAAGAAAAAGAAACACAGCGAGGTGATGCATCAATGGCTCTAGGGAAGGGCCCTGACAGGTTGAACCAGAACCACCACCAGCCTGCCACAAGAAAACTGGGGCAGACAGCAGGGTGAACACTTCATGTACAAACTACTAAACACCACCACGAAAGAAACAGTTAACGTCAAACGAGACTCGTGACCCGCACCTACACTCTTACTTCGTTATTCAATCTTGGGTTCAACTTTAGACCCATCCAAAAGTGCTCTTCCCTTTCCCCAGAGCAAGGAGACAGACATCTGTCCTCCAACTCCTGGACTCCATGAAGCACAGCGTGGCACGTTTGTGTCCTGTATCACAGGTGTTTGGTCAACCGAACGCATGCAGCGCTGAAGGCCCCACGGGGAAAGAGGACACTCGCTTCACTCCTTTCCCCAAGGAGCCTCGGCATGTGAGAGCCAACCTGCAAAGTGTTAGCCGGGTGGTGAAAGCGAACCACACCAGGACACCTTGCCGCAGCGCGGCGTCCCCGCACCTCCGGACAGGTAGGCGTCCTCCCTGTCCCAGGCCGCAGAAGCCACTACGACTAGCGGGGCCAGTCTGGTCTCTTCAGGAACAAGGCACCAAGACAACGAAGGCTTGCTTACCATGCTGTGGCTGCGCGAAAAGACCCCAAGAACTGCAGCGACGACGCTCTTGTAGACCCAGTCACGGATAACGCGGGTTCGCGGGAAAGTTTTTAGGCCCGGCCACACGTGAAACCCCAACTCGCCGGCCAGCACCGTCACGCCCCAGACCGTGGATACGAACCAATCACTGAAGAGTTGGTGCGTAGTGACCGGAAGTTACGCACGGCTCTCTCGGCTGCTACGATCGCGAGAAGGTCTTGGGAGGCGGTGCTATTCCGGTTCCCAGCCCGGGGGCGGGGGCGGGACTCTTGCAGATCAGAATTAACCCTCACGGGGAAGGGAGTCGCTAACACCTTTCCGGCGTTGAGGCGCAAAACGGGTTATTGTTCTTGGGAGAACTTGCTTTTATAGCGCCCTCTACCGAGAACAGAGGACGCATTTAGCATCCCTCTTGACAACTGCATTCCTTGCCTATTTCTAACCATAACAGAACAAAACCGTGTGACGGAAGGAAGGTGGCCACCCTCGCAGGTCGCTGACGTTTCAGGTTCCTCCGCTCTGGGCGGGCGCGCGGTCGGTTGCCTTAGCAACGGAAGATCCCGAAGCCTTGATGTTCCAGGTTGCGCCAGACTTCATCAACTTTTTCTTTTCCACCCTTGAATGGACGGCGTTCAAATGTCCAGTTAACAAACCCTCGACATGACCGTTACAGTCAATGGAACTAGTAAAATATACTCAGAATCCTTAATTTATCAGGTGAAAACTGATGTTTATTCTATCCAAGTCGTTCCTCCAATGAGTTCAAGTGGCTTAAGCAAATAGTGTATAATCACACCTTCTTCGGAAGATTGCAGGCAGGCGTTAACAAATTTCTAGCTCTTGCGCAAAAGGGTCGTGAATGCCTTCAAAGTTTTACCAGTAGGCCTCTTCTCAAATGTGCAATTCCCCTTTGCAGTTTCTGGCATCTTCTCAATGTCTGTATTACCTTGGCTTGAATCTGATTTCTTGAGTGCTGCTTCCATGGGTTTTGATTGTGGACCCACACTAAACATCATTAACCACTCAGTATTTTATCCATTTATTGTGTCCTAAATGTTACCACTGTAGATATTTATAAAAATGTCTTCTTCTATTAGAATAAAACGGATAGAAGCAATTTAGGTTAAATATACAGGACTTGTCATGGGATATTGCTTTGAAACACAGATATGATACCTAACACAACACTCCTATGTGCCAGGCGTTCATTATTACTATTTGTTATCTAGAGTTAAACTCCATGATGGCGAATTTTGTTTTGTTTTTATTTTAATCTGTTGAATTTACTGCTGTAACTATACTAAGGGTCTAGAGTAATAGTACATATACTCAGTAATATTGGTTTAAATAAATTAATATTCTGGCACTTTATTGCTTCCTTGTCACACACGATGTGAGAGAGGAGCTCTTCATCATCTTATATATGATAAGCCTGAGGCATAAGAAAATGGAGAAAATAAAGGCTTTAACCCTGTAGGTTTGGGGCATAATAAAAACAATCAAATATAGAACAAAACACCCTCCTCAAAAAAAGAAAAACCCCAAAACCTGAAGCATAAGAACGTTAATAACTTTCTCTAGGTTACACAGCTAGTAAATCACAAAACCAAAACCACTGCCATGGTTAATCCCAAATCATGGCAACCCTATAGGACAGAGTAGAACTGCTGCGTAGGGTTTCAAAGACTACAGATCTTTTTTTTTTTAATTTTTATTGTGATTTGGGTGAAAGTTTATAGAGCAAATTCATTTTCCATACAGCAGTTCACATACACATTGTCTCATGACATTGACTATAATTTTCCACAATGCAACAGCTCCCCTTCCACTTCCTCCCGATAGTTACCTCTTCCCTGTGTCCTTCCCTCCATGCCCTCCTGCTGCCTGAGCTGTCTCCCTGTGCATACACAGCCCTTCTATTCTCCCATAATTGATCTCTCCAAGGAGTATATCTACCTAATGTAAATGTTCAGCTCATATGCCTGTCTTTTATTTGTCTGGAAGCCACAGGAGTGGGTTCAATGTCAGACCTGAAGGGTAGCGAGGGGCCATGGTCTCAGGGGTTCCACCAGGCTCTAAAGACTATAGATCTTTACAGAGGCAAACTGCCTCATCTTTCTCCTGCAGAGCAGCCCTCTGACATTTCGGTTAGCAGGCACATGCTTTAGCCACTGTGCCACCAGACTCTAAGTAAAAGACAAAGACAGGATTTAAACCTAAGGAATCTAACTAGAGCCAGGGGCCAGCATAATTGTTATTATTGTTGTTGGGGGCTGCCGAATCAGCTCCAACTCATAGTGACCCCACGTACGACAGAACCGAATGCTGCCCAGTCCTGTGCCATCCTCACAATCCTTCCTGTACTTGAGCCCCTTGTTGCAGCCACTGTGTCAATTCTTCTTGTTGAAGGTCTTCCCCTTTTTCAGTGACCTTCCACTTTACCAAGCATGATATCCTTCTCTAGGGAACAGGCCCTTCTGACCACATGACCAAGGTAGATGAGGTGAAGTCTGGCCATTCTCCCTTCCAAGGAGAATTCTGGCTGCACTTCCTCCAGGACATATTTGTTTGTTCTTCTGGAAGTCCATGGTACATTCAATATTCTTCAGCAACACCACAACTCAAAAGCATCAACTCTTCTTCAGTCTTCCTTATTCATTGTCCAGCTTTCACATGCATATGAGGCAACTGAAAATACCATTGCTTGGTTTACACACCTTAGTCTTCAAAGTGACATCTTTGCTTCTTGACACTTTAAAGAGGTCTTTTGCAGCACATTTACCCAACGCAACATAACTGATTTCTTGATTGCTGCTTCCATGGGTGTTGACTGTGAACCCACAATCAACATCTTTAATGATGTCAGTATTTTCTCCATTTATTATGATGTTGCTTATTGGTCCAGTTGTGAGGATTTTCAATTTGATTATGTTGAGATGTAATCCATACTGTAGACTCTAGTCTTTGATCTTCATCAGTAAGGGCGTCAGGTCCTATTCACTTTCAGCAAGCAAGGTTCTGTCATCTGTATATCGCAGGTTATTAATGAGTCTTTCTCCAGTCTTGATACCATGTTCCTCTTCATATAATCCAGCTTCTCCTATTATTTGCTCAGCATACAGATTAAATAACTATGGGGAAAGGATACAACCTTGATGCACACCCTTCCTGATTTTTAAACATGCAGTATCTCCTTGCTCTGAACAACAGCTTCTTGATCTATGTACAAGTTCCTCATGAGCAAAATTAAGTATTTTGGAATTCCCATTCTTCTCAATGTTATCCATTTGTTATGATGCCCATAGTCAAACACTGTTACATAGGTAATAAGACACATGTAAACATCTTTCTAGTATTCTTTGCTTTCAGCTAAGATCTATTCAACATCTGCAATTATATCGCTCATTGCACATCCTCTTCTGAATCCAGCTTGCATTTCTGGAAGTTCTCTGCTATATACTGCTGCAACCATTTTTGAATTATCTTCAGCATGATAAGGGCTCAATAATAATTGCACTATTTAAACCACATTCCATATACTTAAGGTCTCTGGGTAGTGTGAACAGTTAACACTCCACTCCACTAATAACCTAAATATTGGTGGTTTAGACTCATGCAGTGGCACCACGGAAAGAAGGCCTGGAAATGTGCTTGCATTAAGATTATAGTCAAGAAAACCCTATGGAGCAGTTCTACTCTGTAACACATGGAGTCACCATGAGTTATAATAAACTCTATGGTGACAGTTTTGGGTTTTTACATATATTTACACATTAAATCCTTACTATAATCCTTATGAAAGGATTTAATAAGATATGCTATTATATTATCTTTTTTTTTAGAGATCAGAAATTGAGGAACAGAAAGTTAAGTGGTTTTGCCCATGGGCACAAAGCAGTAAGTGATAAAAACAAAATGTGAACTCAGTGCTGTCCCTCACTCACACCCTTACCATTGCACTATATGTCATTTCAAAGAGTCAGTTCATACCATGAGCTTACATGTGCCAGAAAGAGTTCTGAGTGATATACATAGGGAGCTCTGGTGGTGCAGTGGTTAAGGCATTTGGCTGATACCCACCAGCCACTCAACAGGAGATAGATTAAACAGTTTGCTTCCATAAAGATTTACAACCTTGGAAACCCAATGGAGGTTGCTATCAGTTGGAATAATTTCACAATTTGAAGAGAAATGGCGTGGCATTCATCATCACAAAGGCTGTTTCAAGATCTCTCCTGAAATACAATGCTGTCAGTGATAGGATAATATCCATATGCCTACAAGAAAGACCAGTTAATACTACTATTATTCAAATTTATGCACCAACCACCAAAGCCAAAGATGAGGAAATGGAAGATTTTTATCAACTTCTGCAGTCCGCAATTGACTGAACATGGAATCAAGATGTGTTAATTATCACTGGTGACTGGAATGCAAAAGTTGGAAACAAGAATCACCTGTAGTTGGAAAATTTGCCTTGGTGACAGAAATAACAGTGGAGATTGCATGATAGAATTTTGCAAGACCACTGACTTATTCATTGCAAATACTTTTTTTCAACAACACAATCGGTGGCTGTACATGTGGACTTTGGCAGATGGAGTACACAGGAATCAGATTGACTACATCCGTGGCACGAGGTGATGGAGAAGCTCAGTATCTCTAGCCAAAACAAGGCCAGGAGCTGATTGTGGAACAGACAGACCATCAACTGCTCATATGCAAGTTCAATGTGAAGTTGAAGACAATTAAAACAAGTCCACCAGAGTCAAGATATGACCTTGATTTTATCCCTCCTGAATTTAGAGAACATCTAAAGACTATATTTGATATATTGAACACCAATGACTGAAAACAGAAAGAGGTCGTTAAAAAGATGAGAAAAGAAGAAAAGACCAAATGGATCTCAGAAGAGATCCTGAAACTTGCTCTTGAGTGAAAAGTAGCTAAAGCAAATGGAACAAATGACAAGATTAAAGAGCTGAACAGAAGATTTCAAAGAGCAGGTTGAGCAGACAAAGCCAACTACTATAATGGAATGTTCAAAGACCTGGAGTTGGAGAGCCAGAATGGATAAATATGCTTGGCATTTCTCAGGCTGAAAGAACTGGGGAAAAATTAAGCCTCGAGTTGCAATATTGAAAGATTCTATGGGAAAAATATTGAATGATGCAGGAAGCATCAAAAGAAGATGGAAGGAATACACAGTCACTGTACCAAAAAGAACTGGTCAATGCTCATCCATTTCAGGAGGTGGCATATGTTCAAGAACTAAGGAAGAAGTGGAAGCTGCACTGAAGGAACTGGCAAAGAACAAGGCTCCAAGAATTGGCAGAATACCCATGGAGATGTTTCAACAAACAGATGCCCCATTGGAGGCACTCACTCAGTTATACCAAGAGATTTCGAAGGCAGCTACCTGGCCAACTGACTGGAAAAGATCCATATCTGTACAAAGAAAGGTGATCCCGAGGAGTTCTGGCAGAATAGGCAGAAAGACTGCACTTCAACAAAAAAAGGGGAACCAACTAACACAGGCACAGAAGATAATCCTGGAGCCCTGAGCTTTGAAGGGAAGGATATAGAAGTGGACTAAACTCCAACTAGCAGAAGAATTTGCATGAAAACACCAAAAAAAAGAGACATATGGAGCTGTGGTCTGGCAGCGATCCTGATGGCACAGACAGCTTGGATATTGTCAAGTGGTGTTAGGACCTAAAAATTAACCTAAAAATTGGCCCTGCTAGCCAGGGGCTGCATGGAGGACTGTACTGGTGGCTGGTGAATAAAAGGGGAAGCAGTAAAGACAAAGATGGGCTGAGCTGTGGACTTTTGCCTGTCTGGAGGGCACAGCCATTTTGAATGTTTACAAGTGGTTTGACCATTTTGGATAGTTTAAGCAACAGTGTTCTCCCAGATTCCAGGGACTTAAGAATAGGCTCCACTTGCCAGGAACTGCAAGGACATTCCAGATGCCAATGTCTGGAAAGGTGCGCTATTCCCCTTGTTACTCTTATAACCTACACCCTCTTGGTGAACAGAGAGAGACGGCCATCCCTCACTCCCACCCACCTTCTGGGCCGGCAGGAATTTCATGCCAGTCTGTGTGTTCAGTTGGAGCCT
>NW_006921813.1:3888534-3900384 GCF_000298275.1 Orycteropus afer afer | reverse complement strand
GAACCCCAAACAGGATAGACCTCAAAAGAAAATCACCAAGACATATCCTCATCAAACTCATCAAAACAAAGGACAAAGAAAGAATCCTGAAAGCAGCACGGGAAAAACAAAAAGTTACAAAGGACAAATCAGTAAGAATAAACTCTAATTTCTCAGCAGAAACCATGCAATCAAGAAGGCAATGGGATGGCATATATAAGACCGTGAAAGAGAAAAATTTCCAACCAAGACTTTATACCCAGCAAAACTGTCCCTCAAATATGATGATGAAATTAGGAGATTTCCAGATAAGCAGAAATTAAGGGTATTTGTTAAAACCAGACCAACCTTACAGGAGATGTTAAAGGGAGTCCTTTGAACAGAGAACCAATAATAGAAAGGTGGTCCCACAGAATGTGGAAATTATTGAACAATATCATTATTATCGCACGCAAGTAAAAAAAATCTTACTGAAGATAATTCAAAAACAGTTACAGCAGTATATTGACAGAAAACTTCCAGAAATGCAAGCTGGATTCATCTTGAAAGTAAAGAGACAACTTATAGAATGGGAGAAAATATTTGGGAACTATGTATCTGATAAGGAGCTCTGGTGGCACAGTGCCTAAGGCATCTGACTGCTAACCAAAAGGCTGGTGGTTCAAACCCACCAGGAACTTCTCAGAAGGAGGTTGGGCAATCTACTTCCATAGTGATACTGCCTCAGAAACCTAAGGAGGGGTTGCTATGAATTGAAATGGACTCGTTGGCAGTGAAGGTTTTTTTTTTTTTTTGGTATGTGTCCAGTTAAAGAGCTCTGGTGGTGCAATGGTTAAGGCATTAGGCTGGTAATCAAAAGGTCAGCGGTTTGAACCCACCAGCTGCTCCATGGAAGAAAGATGAGGCACTCTGCTTCCTTGAAAATTTACATACAGCCTTGGAAACCCCATGGGGCTGTTCTATTCTGTCCTATAGGGCCGCTATAAGTTGGAATAGATTCCACAGCAATGGCTTTGTGTGTGTGTGTGTGTGTGTGCACGCGCGCGTGCTCAGTTAAGGAGCCCTGGTGGTACAGTGCTTAAAGCGCTTGACTGCAAACCAAGGGGTCAGTGGTTTGAATCTACCAGCTGCACCATGGGACAAAGATGTGGCAGTCTGTGTCTATAGAGATTACAGCCTAGGAAACTCTATGGAGCAGTTCTATTCTGTCCTACAGGGTCATAATAACAGTGATGGGTTTGGTTTTTTGGGTATGTCCAGTTGGAGAGAAAGAATATGAAAAAATGCAAAGTTTCAAATAGGCAGTAAAAGATTGCTGAAGGAAGTTAAGTGCTACTCAGGAATAGGAAGTTCCTTTTACCTATCAGAAAAAAGAATTGCTTAGGATGTAGTTTGAATTTGATTGGACAAAACTGGTCATTTCTGGAAGCTGTGGATTTGGAGACTCTCTACAGTTATAGGGATTTAAGAATGTTTCTGAGTAAGTCTCTGTGGTTCAAGTAGATTCTTCAGTAATGGGTTTTTGACCATTAAGCAAATGGCTAATTATTAATCAAATAATTTCAGCTTGTGTGAGGTGGTAAAATCTGCTTTACTTAGTGTCTTAAGTGTTTCTAAAAGCCTAGGAAGGTGTGGAATTAAATATCAATATTAAATCAAAACCAAAAGTAGTATTTTATATGTAATGATCATTTGTAATTATTGTGAGTATCTAATTGTACTTGGTTTAAAGAAGTGTTTCTAATTTTAAAAAAACTTATATATTGTAGAATTGTTAGCCATACAATCTCAACTTAAACGATATAGCTAATTTTAGACTTGAACTTTGAAAGGTATAAGGATATTTTTACTTTGTAAGTAATACTGAAACATTTAAGAAAGTTTGATACACAACATTTATAATAAAAAATGTACTAGTTTTAAAAATGTTAAAACACTTGTTACAGTCATATTTGGGCATCTGCAGTGTTTATAATGAAATTCAAACCCATTCAATTATATGTTCTATTTAATATTTCAAAGGAACTATAATGTAGTAGTGGAAGGAGCAAATTTAAAAAATATACTTCACATTGTTTTTAAAAGCAGTAATTCTTCAAGCATGTATTTTAAATAAAAAAGGTCAGATCACAAAACCTTCCATACAAAATATTTTAGAAAGTTGGGTGGAATTGAAGTAACAGGTGAATAACCAAAAGGCTATCTCACTCTGTCTTTAAAGGTAAGAGGTCTGTGAACTTTTAATCCAAAAGACAGCTCTTTCTGGAGAGAACAGAAATGGAAGCAAACTAAAACAGAGTTTCACAACGATTTTATTGTGGTAACTTTCCCCAATTTTATACATATATGTATTTTATATATACTTAGGAAAGCTAAACAATATTCTAAGGCACTTGGAATTGTGCATAGCAAAGTATCCTATAGTATTGTACAATTAGATAGAGCTTAATTTGCTTTTAAATAATACAAACACCAGAATGGAATAATAATAAAAAAAAGATAATCCATACTCTTTCTTTCAGGTTATAATAGTGGAATACATATACATATGTGTGCATTCTTATAGTTATTTATACCCACACACTATAATACAGTACAGATAAAGAACACCACCAACAAAGAGAGAAACTGTCATGTTAATCAGTGTACAGTTCCAGTTATTTACACCCACAGATATTGTACCTGTGTAATACATAGGATTAGATCACTCACTGCAAATCAGGAATCATTCAGTCAGTCTGATGATGATCACAGCTTACCATTCTTATCACCTTAGCCAATGCTTTTGAAATAACCAAAGAATGCATGTAGTTCTTTGAAAATTATTGTTAGATTAAAAAAAAAAAAACAACTAGTTTGAGTTTCTAGTAGGTACTAGATCTGGTGAAACAGGTGTAGAATGTTTGGACCACAATGGCACATTTCTGAGCCACAAAAGAAATACAACAAATGAAACTTAGTGCCTACATTTCAGGTGAAGAAAGTGGTTCAACCCTAGACTCGTTCTGATTGTTTTCCAATGCTAGTTAGCACTGCAGTGGCAACTTCTCAAGGGAGGCCTTTTAAGCAATGTCATGATCTAGTCAAGCAATAACAAAGGCATCCAGTAAGGAAAAGCCCCCCAAATTGGCAAGTGGCACAAATAAGATTGGCATTTTAATACACCATAAAATTGACCTGAGGGTGGAGTGGCATTCTGCCTAATTGACTCCCTTTCAATTTACTCTTAAAAAAAAAAAATACTGCTATTTAAAAAGCTAACAATTCTTAAGCACCATCTGAAAGTTCTCAATGTAACCAGCTTTGTCGACTTTGAGTTGCTCCGCATCAAAAAAGGTATTTGGAAATTTTAATATTTAAAAAAATTACAGTGGCTACATTTAATTCCACTCTACTAGTCACCATTCATCCAAGTAACTTCAAGACATATTTACCATTCAGTTTTGGCAACAGAAAGTGACAGAGAGAAAAGGATGTTTATGTCTCGTTAGTATAGTCTCATAATGTTTCACCTAGGTAAAACTCATCTTGTTTCATGTGTGACCATCGCTGCAGTATGAACCCTGTCCACAGTCCTTTCATAATGACACACTCACAGATCTTATTAGAAAAATTGAACCCATGCCCTAATTATACAGGGGGAATTTAAGCATTTGCATATGGATCAAATGCTTTTTCAATAGGATAAAACAGGTGACTGTTTAGGAAACACGGGGTGCTGAGTGGCAAGGTGAAATCTAAGGGTGATGTTCACAGACCAACAGTTTAATTTATGTGGATTGTCAGCTCTTGTGTCTATGGTTAAGCCATGCAACAAGCCTCATGACACTGACAAGGATTAGGACTAACAGTGTCTTTCTCAAGTGAAATGGTAAGGCAAAAAAAAAAAAAAAAAAAAGTTTGCTTTATGTCAGCCCTCTCCTTTAAGGACGCACAGGAACGGGGCCAAGTCACTGCATCCAGTGGAACAGCCCAGGCTACCCATCAAACCCTTCCTGAAGAACTTACACACTACAGCCGCACAGAAGCAGAAGGCTCAAAAACTGAAGGCGGATGAAAAAACCGTTCAGGGCCCAAAGGAATGCAAGGCAGCAGAGATGAGGTCTGGGGACAGGCACTTCTTCCCTGTGTGTCCTCAAATTGTGACAGATAGCGCTAGTCAAGTCAGGTGCTTCTGCCCCCCGAGGAAGGCATTCAAACATGGAGGAGGGCTTTTTGCTTTTTTCAGGTTTTACAGTAACTGGGGATGCTACTGCCATTTAGTCGGCAGGGGTCTCGGATATTAGACATCTAATATGTGTGGGGCAATCTGTACAACAAAGAAGCGTCAACAGCACCCCCGCTGAGAAACACTGATCAACAGTGCTTAGCTCCTGTGCACAGCTGTGCTAGCAACACGACAAGCTAAATGACATTTTCCTGTGCAGTAAATCCTAGCATTAGCTAAAAATGACTCTTTCTTATAGAGTTGGCTTTAGGTGTGAATAGCTGCCATAGGATTCTCCATTTTTTTTTTGCCAGAAATCTTGCCAGTTGCACAATGAGATTTCTTAATGTTGGATGATGCTGTCTTCAAAAGAATCATGCATAGTTGGACTCGGTTTCAGTTTCTTTCTAGAAATGCTAGCAGTGGTTCATATTTCCATACAGAGCTCAAACTTAATGACTACAAAAAGTAGAGGAAAAGGGAAGGGGAGAATGGCGGGGTTTATTCAACCTTTGTTTCCACCCCCATCGGCTCACGGCCTGTCTGCACAGCAGAGCCTGACACTCTCCTTTGAAGCCTGGATTAAACTGTGGTCAGTTTGATGTTTTGGCTTGGGGAAGGGCTTTCTCTCAGAACGAGGCCCCTTCTAATTTGACAATTACTTTTGTCATTGCATTCCTCTCTGCCTTTGCCCTCTGAGACATATTTCAATTCTAGAAGCTCATTCTGCTTTGTCAAGTGAAACAACAGATACCACCAATAAGTAAGGAACAAATAATCAATAGTAGGAGATGAGCCATTTCAAGATGTCAAGGGACAGCTTTGTAAATAAATTGCATAAATCGGATCCTTAGTGCTCATGGCACACTCTGCCGATGTGATGAAATCAGTTCTTGTCTGAAAGTATATATTTATTAGTAATCTTAGGCTGAACAGTGTAAGTGGGATTTAGGGAAGCTTAAGGAATTCTACCACGCTCGTGAAAATGACATAGATTGACATGTCCTGTACTTGTTTGAGTTCATCTCACCTACTCTAAGGAAAATTTTTTCTTAGTTTGTGTGAAATCTGTGGCCGGGACAACTTAAGAAATAATAGACTGAAGAATATTTTGAGCAAGGATGGAAAAAATGGAAGCTTTTCACTTTTTAAATGTGGACAAGACTGTGTTGTTTGATTGTGACTACATTGTATTAAAACTCTAATTTTTGAAAAGTTCTGTCTCTCTGACTCCATTACATGTAAATAAAATACCTGTTCCGTGTTAATAAGGTACGTAGGAGGAAATGCAGTGTTAATGAAAATTTTCTCTTTTAAGTGTAAGCTACCATATTATTATTATTTTTTTAAATGCCAGTGGAGTACTGAATTAATTGCAGGGTGTGAAACCTGACTTCAAGGATTTCAGGGAGTTATCTCTTACTTTAAGTATCTGGTGAATTTTGTAGGTTGTATTTAATCTCTCTACTTCCTAAAATGTGTTTTTATTGAATCTCAGAATTTTCCTCTCACAGGATGTATTTACTAACATCAGAGAAACAGAAGTGGTCTACAATCACTATGCTGATAAAGGATAAGAAAATGAAACAAGAAAGTCAGTGCTTTTCTGGGCAAATCATAGAATTATATCTGTTTTCTTTTTCCTCCACATAAAATAGCTATTAAAATGCCCTAAATGGTCCTCTGAATAATATAGTCTTCATTTAAGTACTTTCAGGAATGAATGAAGATAAACTGTAAGTAACATACCAAGATGCAAAACATTGCACAGACCCATGAAATCACCATGTAGGGCCTTTCAACAAATGCTGATCACCAGAGATCTAATGTCAGGGTGACTGGTAATGACCAGGAAGATGTTGCTCAAGCCCACTTAACATCTTCTTACTACCTTCATATTAATGCCCTTTACCTCAATTTTATTTAAATAAAAAAGAAAAGAAAAAGGACAGAAAGGGACGGCGACTTTGCTTTTTAGTGTCTATCTACTTCTTTTCTCCGACCTTCCTGGGGATGGGTTTGTTTTCTTCTCTAATCATATCTTGGGGACTCAGGAAAACCCATGCACTTCCTTTTTGCCAGCCTAATGTGTCACCTTAAAAAGGGAAAACCTGGAGTTGTGTTACAACAACAACCATGAAAAAGAAGCCCAATCTCCACTCATTTCCTTTACAGACCCACAGCTTGTTGAGTGGATCACAGAAGTGCTGGCAGTGGACAGAGACACCGTGACCTTGAGGGAGGTCCAGACTTTTGCTTCCCTCTAGGACTGCCAGGCAAGAGTGCTCTGGATGGGCTGCTGGAGGAGATATGCAGTGTTTCTGTCTTTTGAAAGTAACTATTCAAAGAGAGCCTTATTGTACAAAATAAAGCTTAGCTCATAACCCTTTCATTCTTTCTATATAGTTCTTTACTTGAAGAATCACCTAATTATAAAATGTGTAGTTTAAATTACTTAAATATGAGACAGTAGCTGTGTCTGTCATTATGTGGATTCCAACTCATAGTGACCCTGTATGACAAGAGCAGAGCTGCCTCACAGGGTTGCCAAGGCTGCATTATGGGAGCAGATCACTAGGTCTTTTCTCCTGTGGCGCTGAGGGTAGGTTCAAATTGCTAATGTTTGATGAGCACTTGACCACTACACCACCAGGGCTCCTGAGATTAGACTCCACCCAAAAGAACCTATCACGGTCGAGTCGATTCCAACTCATAGTGACCCTACAGGACAGAACAGAACTGCCCCATAGGGTTTCCGAGGCTGTAATCCTTACAGCAGCAGACTGTCACATCTTTCTCTGGTGGAATGGCTGGTGGGTTCGGACTACAGATCTCTAGATTAACAGCTGAGCTTTAAACCACTGTCCCACCAGGGATCCAAACAGGGGGGTAGTGGTGGCTAAGTTTTTAGACTTTTGGACTTCTTGATAAACTTGTCAATCAGCATGAGAAGAAAGTGTGGGTAGTTAAACCTGGCCTATCACACAGAGAAAACAATATAGTGAGATAACAGATTCTCACTTCTGCATTGGGTCCATCTCATTTTAGGAAATAAAAAAACCACACCACAGGCTACTGACTAGACAGTGGAAAAAGCTGTGCCTTTTATCAACCAAGTAGAGACTTTCTCACTTCCCGTGACATGGATGTTGAATGATACAATGGTGACTAATGGTGACTATGTCTTCTATGTATCATTTATGTAGAGGCCTTCTGATTAGAAATCAAAACAATGTTAAAGATTATACTTATAAAAAATTAAAAGAAATGGTGTATTTCTTGGTATTTTCCCCAAGACACTAAAATCATAAAAATAACATCATTAGAAAAAGAATGTCTGTGGCAAAAAAGTAGAATGAAGTTAATTTCTATGACTGGACTTCAACACTCTTACATGGACAGGAAATCAAACATTGTACTACAGTAGGCAAATCTGCTGCAAAACATTTCTTTAAAGTGTTAAGGAGTAAAGATATGACTTTGAAGACTAAGGTAAAAAAGTTAGCATTTGTGGACCTATTATGAAAGGACAGGACCCAAGCCATGGTATTTTCAATCACCTCATAGGCATATGAAAGCTGGACAATAAATTAGGAAAACCAAAGAAGAACTGATGCCTTTGAATTATGGTGATGGTGAAGGATAGTGAACATACCGTGGACTGTCAGAAGAATGAACAAATCTGTCAAGCATGAAGTACAGTCAGAAAGATTCTTAGAAGCAAAGATGAGACTTTGTCTCGCTGACTTGGGACATGTTATCAGAAGGGACCAGTCCCTGGAGAAGGACATCATGCTCGATAAAGTGGAGGGTCAGTGAAAAAGAGGAAGAACCTTAACGAGGTGCACTGACACTGTGGCTGCAACAATGGACTCCAACATGGTAACGACTGGGAGGGTGGTGCAGGACAAGGCAGGGTTTCGTTCTGTTGTACATGGGGTCACTATGAGTCAGAACTGACTTGATGACACCTAACAACAACAACAAATGAACAAAACCTCAGCCAGCGATACAAATTTCGGCATTTGGAAAAATGTTTCTGAAACATAAACATGTCTTACATTATCAATGAAATGACAACAGTGTAGAATCTAGGTTTACTTTATTAATGCACGTAACTGAAGGCGGCAAAAGGTGCAACAATGCTGGTTGCTTTTCTTAGTTATAAAATGGTCCTGTCCTTTCATAATAGGCCCACAAATAGTAACTTTTTTTTTTTTTCCCTGAACAAAAGTCATCCAATTCAAGTGGTTCTTCACAATACCAATGAATGGCAGCATTTATAATTATCTAAGATTGAATGCTTGCTTTTGGGCTGAAATCTAAAATGACAATCCATATTATGAACCAGAAACACTTCAGAAAATTCTAGTTCAAGCTTTGAGAATAAAATAAACTCTATTTAGATCTTTTCTTGTTATTATACACTTCACGGATTTTTAACAAAAGGGGCACCAAAAAAAGCATGAAAGAAAAATACTCGATTCTGACTCACAGTGATCCCTCCTTCAGTTTCCAAGGCGGCATCTCTACAGAAATAGATTGCCCAATCTTCTTTCTAAGAAGGCTGGTGGGTTTGAACCGCCAGCCTTCTGGTTAGCAGTCAAATGCCTTAGGCACTATGCCACCAGAGCTCCCAAATGCAGGGTAGCATTTACATATACTAAAATGAATAAAGGATTGCAACTTTATATATGATCATACATATTATGGAGCAGAAGTCAGACTATGCCTGTTACTCCATGAGAAACAGAAATAGACAATACAGCGTTTCTCACTGTAAACAATATTTACTGTAGGCTCGTAGGGAAACCTTTTGTGACTCTAATGATTCTTTCGCTTTGCAAGTAAATAGTATTATTTATGGATACAAGCTGTGGACTCTTAAAATGCAAGATAACGTTTTCCTTACAAAGAGCTTAGCAGAAGTTTTCTGTGTCCTTTTAAGCCCCTGGGTGAGTGTTTTCTTATCCATGTGATTTTTTTTTTTTTTTTTTTTAATTAGCAGCAATCCAACTTAATGCAGCACTGGGAAAAAAAAAAGTATACCTTTGCATTCCCTCTCAGAACGAACTGCAGGCAGCACATGTATGTCTTGCTTAAGTTTCAACTTTGGATTCAGAGTTTTGAAAGTTCTCATGATTGTCACTAGCATCTTCCTTAAATCAAGTATGGTTGTTTCCATTTTGGACATAATCAAGAAAAAGAAACAGCAAAAGCTTTCTTTCTAAAGCTTGCTGCAGTTTATAGGGTCACATTGTATCTGCCTTTATCCCCGGTCCTGCTGTTCTCGTGGAAGGCTGATCTAGGTAAGGTGTATTAAAACATGAGTTAGTTATGCTACTGAAAGCATGCAACAAAATTTGGGTAAGCATGCTTGTTAAGAGTCAATAGACGTCTCTTGCATTTAAGAAAAAGATGCATGAAAACAGACTTATTTCTGGCAAATTGGATTCACTGGCACAACATGAATTAGCGGTATGGCATTGTACCACAGCAATGATAAACAAGAAGAGACCTCTTGGATCAGGTCTTTAAAAAACACACATTGGGTGATTAAATTCCCAAATCTCTCAATAAATTCTCAGCTACCAAACACCTACTTAAAAAATACACTATGCTTCAATTTTCTCTTTTCTTCATTAACATAATGAAATACTTTTCTTTTTTTCTGATTTTCAACTCCCACCCACCCCTCACCAGTCCCCAGTGATTGCACCCTGTTTTTCTTTAACCCACATTAAAGAGTTTGCCTTTCCAGTAACAGGGAGCCAGCGATTGTCTTCTGCTCATCTTCGTTGACTAAAACTCCTGATGAGGAATGCCTGGTGTAACCACGGTGTCCCTTACCATCAACACACACGTTGGACAGCATGTCCCTTTGCTTGTTGGTCCCATCTGGGCTGCACAGGTGAGGAGCACTTCACAAAGAAAGCTGAATCATATTGTTGCCTCATCACAAGTTAAGCCGAAATATACACAGTTCAAATCCCAGTGCAGTATCAGGTTTTCAGGAAGCAGTGCTTCCCCCAAAGATTATCAAATAGTCTTGTATTTCATTATGGACGATGAAACCTGAAATAAGAAACAGAAACTCTGTGGGTCTCTAGAAAAACACTCTGCAATCGGTGAACTGAATAAGGTATGCAATGCTTATAGGTCAAGGCAGCCCTAGATATCCCAAGACTAAATTACTGCTATATATTACTATTATAACAGAATATGCTTATAAAGAATATGTTGGAAGGCAGAGATACAAAAAGTATCTATACAAAAAGTGCTGGTTATATCATTATGTTAGTAATAGAGTAATCAATACACAATCGTCACTATTCCTTTTTTTAAATTCTTATTACGATTTGGGTCAAAGTTTACAGAGCAAATTCGCTTTCCATACAGCAGCTCACATATACTTTGTCTTGTGACATTGACTGCAATTTCCCACAGTGCAACAGCTCCCCTCCCACTTCCAACCCATAGTTACCTCTTCCCTGTGTCCATCCCTCCATGCACTCCTGCCCCCTGAGCTGTCTTCCTGTGCATACACAACTCTTCTATTCTCCCATGATTGATCTCTCCAAGGAGTGTATATACCTAATGTAAATGTTCAGCTCATACGCCTCTCTTTTGTTTGGTGGGAAGCCACAGGAGTGGATTCAATTTCAGACCTGAAGGGCAGGTAGGCGCCATAGTCTCAGGGATTCCACCAGGCTCTATCAGACCAGGAAACCTGGTCCCCCCTTCTTTTTTTTTTTTTTTTTAATGATTCTGAGTTTAGTTCCACATTGTTCTCCTACTCTATCTAGGATCTCCTACATAGATCCCCCTCCAAGTGGTTGACACTGGTAGCTGGGCAGCATCTAGCTCTTCTGGTCTCATAGTCGTATAGGCTGAGGATCGTATGGTGTACCAGTTACTTGGACTAATTGTTTCCATGTGTCTTTGATTTTCTTCATTCTTCTTTGCTCTGGACGAAGAGAGACCCATCACTGCATCTAGATGGCTGCTCAGAAGCTTTTACCAGTCGCTACGCGCCAAAGTAGGAGGTGGAACAATGTTTTTGTGTAGTATGTTATGCCAGGTGAACTTGAACATCATTATTCTTGAGGGTTATGATCTGGCCCTTATTGAGTGGGATGTTTCATAAAAGATGGGGCTACACTGGTTGGTAGTTATAAAATGAAAACATCAACAGATAGTCTCTATTTCATTAGTATCAGCCTCTCATCACCTACTGATAACTCCAAATCTTCTTTCTACACTTGAATTTCCAAACTTCCACCCAGATGTTCCACAGACAAAATACTGAGCATGTCCACAACTTTTCTTGCAAATCAGCCTCTGTACTTTCTATTGTATTTAATGGTCTATCTTTTAAAATATTGTTAATCTACATTCTGATCAAAGATTCTGTAGAACAATCCTGATCAAAAGGGGGATAATGGAGAACAGAACTCCTAATATGGAATTTAGACTCTCTGGAGCACTTGAAGCTAGAATGACCCCCAAAAACTGTTGCCCTGAGGTCATCTTTAAACCTTAAACCAAAAATATTCCCTGAAGTCTTCTTTAAACCAACAGTAAGTAATCTGTACCTTGACCAGGAGGCTGTCATTCGAACAGAACAAGGGGACACTACATGGTTTAATATCAAGAAGGGAGTG
>NW_006921813.1:3878492-3887028 GCF_000298275.1 Orycteropus afer afer | reverse complement strand
GTCTACTTTCTGTATATAACAAACAGCTTTGGGAATGGTCTCTAGCATATGGCATGCTTGGACCCTGCATGTAGCTTTGTTGTTGTTCAGCAGCCTACCATGCTCTGCAGACCTGGGGACTTACAATGGACTTGAATTAATGGCCTGCCATGTGGTTTGGTAACATTGGGACTGTGTCATTTTATTTGATGACCTTGGGCTTGTTAGCCTCAGCAGACAGAAGCTGCCTGAGTAAAGAGATGCCTCTGGCTTCAGTGGGCCAGGAGCAAGAGGAAGAGTTGAAGCCCAAGGTCGAGGGACTTTCACACAGCCCTTAAAGTCTGGCACTTTGAAGTTGGACTTAAAGCCTCCACACTGTGAGAGAATAAACTCCTGTTTGTTAAAAGCATCCCATTTGTGGTACATTCTTGTCAGAGCAGCACTAACGCAAAACACAACTACTGCCGTGGAGTCGGACCCGACTCATAGCAACCCCTCCTTGGGTTTCTGAGGCAGTATCACTATGGAAGTAGATTGCCCAATCTTCCTTCCAAGGACAGGCTGGTGAGTTTAACCACTAGCCTTCTGGTTAGAAGTCAAATGCCAAGGTCAAAAGCCATTTTCTCCATAAGGTTTTATCTGATCCATCTCTTCAGCCTTCCTCTAGCATCCCACATTTTATGCAACTCTGGCATTTCAGCCTGTCTTTTACAATTTACATGTTCACCTACCCTAGTAAACTAGTCTCCTAATTGGCTTCCCTGTCCCTGTCTCTCCATCAGATATTTTGTCCCACATGATCCCCAGCATTATCATTATAAAATGCAGAGCAAATTTGCTCTTTCCAGTCCTTTGCTAAAATCATTTTATGTTTTCCCATTCCCTACAGGATAAAAGCTAAATTTCTTAGAGTGGCAATCAAGGCCTTTTAGGATGTGGCCCAATCATGCACCCCGATACATCTCCGTCACTACTCCCCAAATGCTTTACCTTCTAGTTACTTGCCCCAAATGTTACCTACTTTTGTGCTCATGTTCACTCTTATAACCTTATTGCTTGCTTCCTCCTACCTGCACCTCGTATAATCTCACTCCGTGAGGCTGGCCCCACGCTACTTTTTCCCACCTCTCAGGGAATATTTCAAAGTGGCTCGAGAAGACAAAGTCAATTATTATAATGAAATGTACAAAGACCTGGAGTTAGAAAACCAAAAGGCAAGAACATGCTTGGCATTTCTCAAGCTGAAAGAATTGAAGAAAACATTTAAGCCTCGAATTGTAATACTGAAAGATTCCAGAACCAAAATAATGAATGATGCAGGAAGCATCCAAAGAAGATGGAAGGAATACAAAGAGTCACTGTACCAAAAAGAACTGGTCGATGTTTGTCCATTTCAGGAGGTGGCATATGATCAAGAACCAATGGTACTGATGGAGGAAGTTGAAGCTGCATAGAAGGAAGTGGTGAAAAACAAGGCTTCAGGAATTGACAGAATACCCATTGAGACGTTTCAACAAACGGATGCCACACTGGAGGCACATACTCAGCTATGCCAAGAGATTTGGAAGACAGCTACCTGGCCAACTGACTGGAAGAGATCCATATCTGTACCCATTCCAAAGAAAGGGGACCCCAGAGAATGTGGAAATTGTCAAACAATATCATTTATATTATACGCAAGTAAAATTTTACTGAAGACAATTAAAAAAATGGTTGCAGGAGTATATTGACAGAGAATTTCCAGAAGTGCAAGCTGGATTCAGAAGGGGATGTGGAGCGAGGGGTATCATAGCTGATGTCAGATGGATCTTGGCTGAAAGCAAAGAATACCAGAAAGATGTTTACTTGTGTTTTATTGACTATGCAAAGGCACTCAATTGTTTGTATCATAACAAATTGTGGATAACATCGAGAAAAATGGGAATTCCAGAACACTTAATTGTACTCATGAGAAACCTGTCCATGGGCCAGGAGGTTGTCATTTGAAAAGAACAAGGGGATACTGCATGGTTTAAAATCAGGAAGGGAGTGTGTCAGGGTTGTATCCTTTCACTATACTTATTCAGTCTGTATGCTGAGCAAAAAATCCAGGAAGCTGAACTATATGGAGAACATGGCATCAGGACTGGAGGAAAACTCATTAACAACCTGAGATATGCAGATGACACAACTTTGCTTGCTGAAAGTCAGGATGACTTGCACTTACTGATAAAGATTATGGACTGCAGTTTGCAGTACGGATTACACCTCAATATAAAGAAAACAAAGATCCTCACAACTGGACCAATAAGCAGCATCACGGTAAATGGAGAAAAGATTGAAGTTGTCAAGGACTTCATATTACTTGGTTCTACAATCAACACCAATGGAAGCAGCAGTCAAGACATCAAAAGACATATTGCATCGGGCAAATCTGTTGCAAAAGCCTCTTTTAAGTGCTGAAGAGCAAAGATATCTCCTTGAAGGCTAAGATGCACCTGACCCGAGCCATGGTATTTTCAATTACCTCATATGAATGTGAGATCTGGACAACGAATAAGGAAGACCGACGAGTTGATGCTTTTGAGTTGTGGTGTTGGCAAAGAATACTGAAAGTACATGGACTGCCAGAAGAATGACCAAATCTGTCCTGGAAGAAGTGCAGCTGGAATGCTCCTTGGAAGCAAAAATGGCCAGTCTTCATCTGACCTACTTTTGTCATGTTGTCAAAAGGGACCATTCCTTGGAGAAAGGTATCATGCTTGGTAACGTGGAGGGTCAATGAAAAAGGGGAAGCCCCTCAATGAGATGGATTGACACAGTGGCTGTAACAATGGGCTCAGGTATAGCAAGGACTGTAAGGCTGGCACCGGACCAGGCAGTGTTATGTTCTATTGTAAAAAGGGTTGCTATGAGTCAAAGCTGACTCGATGGCACCTAACAACAACAACAACAACATGATGGGTACATAAGGTATAGTATGTTACTGCTGTATGCTTGACTTTCCCTAAGTAAAGTGAAAATAAAATAGATGAAGCTTCCCCAAAGGCAGAAATGTGTCTGTTTTGAGTTCAGTTCTTAACTCTACCCCTGACTGTAACTTTGGGCACGTGTGTGAACTTCCATACTCTGCACTGATAAACAGAAACAGAATTACCATGTTTTAGCCATTGGGACTTTCTTTTTGCTCTCTGATTATGCAAAATTTTTTCTACCTCAGGCCCTTTGTGCTATCTCTTCCCTTTGCAGTAGGTCCCACTCTTCTGGTAGGGGGTGGAATGTTCTCCTCCACGAATAATGTACTGGTGTTTCCACCTTGTATTTAAATTACACATTTTATTTCCTTAGGACACCCCTTTCCCGGCTATGCTATTTGTACCGTCTCCCCACAGTGATCCCTATCAAACTATCCTTTTACATTTTCTTCATAGTACTTGGTGGTTTTTGTTGGGTGTCATCAAGTTGACTCCAACTCACAGCGACACCACATGACAGAATAGAAAAGTCTCATGGGGTTTTCTTGGCTGCAATCTTTCTGGAAGCAGATTGCCACATCTTTCTATGGTGGAGCTGCTGGGTGAGTCTGAACTACCAACCTTTTGTTTAGTAGTTGAACACTTAACCACTGTGCCACCAGCCTCCTTACTGTACTTGGTGCTGTCTGATGTTTTCATGTTTATGTACTTGTTTACTTGTTAATTGCTTGCCTTCCTCACTAGAGCATAAAGTATGTGAGAGAAAGGACATTATCTGCTTTGTTCACGAACAGTCTGGCTTGCTATATGTGCTCAATAAACATATGTTGAATGCATCAAAAACAGAATACATATATAGAGGCCCTCACAAAATGATGTGATAACTCTTTATATAAATAATTCTAAACTTAAGACCCTGATCGTAAGAACTGTAAAATTAATTACAGCTAACTGTCTACTAATACATGATAATCCATGTAATAGACCATTCTAAAACACTTTGTAAGAACAGTCGACCATAACCTGAAGAAAAAAAAAATTCTATAAAAAATATTTCAAAAGGTTAACTGAAAACCTCTTAAATCAAACTTTATATAAAAGGAAAGGCAGATAATAACAGGTGACACTTATCAATATGCCCTATGTACCTGGGAGCTCTGGTAGCATAGTGCCTAAGGCACTTGACTGCTAACCAGAAGGCTGGTGGTTCAAACCCAACAGCCACTCCTTGGAAGGAATGCTGGGCAATCTACTTCTGTAGTAATATCAGCTTGGAAACCCAAGGAGGGATTGCTATGAGTTGGGTCCAACTCAATGGCACATAACAACAACAACATGTACCTGGCACAAGGACAAGAGATTACCTCATTTAATCCTCAAAACAATTCCATGAGGTAGGGACATCTATATCTTCTTTTTACAGATGTGGAAACGGAAGTACAGGGATGATAAGTCATTTGTCCAGTGCAGAGAGCTGAGCCCACACTATCTAGGGACATATGTCTTTTTTCATACTGTCATTGAAGGATTTTTTTTTTTTTTTGTATCCTCTGGGTAGAACATTTCACTGCTATTCATTAGGTTTTCAGTGGCCAGTTTTTTTCAGAAGCAGACCACTATGTCCTTCTTCATAGTCTGGAAGCTCCATTGAAACCTGCCCACCATGGGCGGCCCTGCTGGTATTTGAAATAGAGGTGGCATAGCTTCCAGCCTCACAGCAACATGCAAGCCACCACAGTACAACAAGCCGACAAATGAGTGGTGGATAAATGGAGTAAAGACAGAAGTTGTCAAGGATTTCATTCACAATCAACATCCATGGAAGCAGCAGTCAAGAAATTGAACAAGGTACTACATTGGGCAAATCTGTTGCAAAAGACCTTTTTAAAGTGTTGAAAAGCGAAGATGTCACTTTGATGACTAAGGTGCACCTAACTCAAGCTATGGTATTCTCAATAGCCTCATATGCATGTGAAAGCTAGACAATGAATAAGGAAGACCAAATAAGAACTGATGTGTTTGAATGATGGTGTTGGCAAAGAATACTGAATACACCATCGACTGCCAGGAGAACAAACAAACCTGCCTCGGAAGAAGTACAGCCAGAATGCTCCTTGGAAGAGATGATGGTGAGACTTCTTTTGTACTTTGGTTATGTTATTAGGAGGGACCAATATCTGGAGAAGGATATCATGCTTGGTAAAGTAGAGGGTCAGCAAAAATGAGGAAGACCCTCAACAAGATGGACTGACACGGTGGCCACAATGATGGGCTCAAGCACAACAATGACTGTGAGAATGACACAGGCCAGGCAGTGTCCCAATCTGTTGTACATAGTATTGCTGAGTCACAACTGACTGGACGTCATCTAACAACAACTGGTAGAATAGAATGAAAGATGAGATCAGTTGGTTTTCACACATCAGTTAGTTTGATGAGTTTTCACCAGAAAAAAATCCTGTGCCATATCCCAACACTTCACTGCTTACCAAAAAATCTAAACTCACTGCCATCGAGTTGATTCTGACTCATAGTGAGCCCTGAAAACATACACAAATATATTGTACCTTCAGAGGCCTCACACTAGGAGCCACCAAAGGTCTCTCTTTTGTAGTTCCGCTCTAGGATTTAAGTAAAAATCCATCTAATTTAGCAATCATTTAGCCCTTTTCAAATTTCTGGGACACCAAACATTCTACAATGCCTTTCACACACTAATCTTGAGATGTTTATCATTTGGTTTCTAGATTCAAAGGACAAGGCTGGGGAAATCAGACAGGAGAGATTTTACTTCCCACTAGCAATGCCTGTGGGATGAAGAATGTAACCAAAACACTAGGCTGGACAATGACAAAGTGACTAGTCAGTGTCCCAGACGGGATAACCTAAAGCCTAGAATTTTCCTGGAAAAGGTCTTGCTTTTACTTTCCAAAAATTAGCAAGGACACTATATAATTTTATTTATTTTTTTCCTATCGACACTACTTGCTTATGGATCACATCAGAGACTAAGTGCCACAGTGTAGATTGTTCTGGTAGGTCAAAGGAAACCAGCACACCCTTCAGGGCTAGCTAAGAGAAGACAACCAACTAATATTGTGAATGCAGTATTATGCTGACAAAGACTGGGGCCATAAATGTAACTACTCTTCATATGGACTGCCCAGCTCTGGGAAGAAGCACATATATTTTCTTGGCTCAAACCCACCAGCCACTCCTCAAAAGGGAGATTGGGCAATCTACCATAGAGATGGTGCCTTGGAAACCCAAGAAGGGGTCGCTATGAGTCGGAATCCAGTCAATGGCAGTGAGTTTGATTTTTTTCAGTTTAGCCAATCAAAAAATAACATTTACATCCTGCTTAAATCAGGCACACCTCATCTTTAAACTCAGCTCTAAAGTTTTATGGCTAGAGGTGGGGAAAATGGAAATTATTCTTAAGTTTGTTGTTACCCAGTGGTTTGCGTTCACTTTAAAATATGAGAGGGTCAACTTTACCTCCCGAGAGGTTTGCCTATGTGGTAGAATGACAGTTTGGGCTGTAGGCTTCAAGCTGATGCAGCAACAAATAGACTTTCTGTGCCCTAAGGATACACTTTTTGTCCACCTCTTTTCAGAATTTTCCTGAAGTTATCTGTATTTCTTCCCTCTTTTAAAAAGTGTAATATATTTTTTCTAATTTTCGTACTGTTGAGAAGGAGTGGATGGGAGGAAAAGCTATTTTTAAGTTGTGCAATTCAGATAAAGACAGTTTTCTTCATAAATATGGGTCCTCCACAATTTAATTTTCAAAAATGTACTTATCTTCCTAAGAATTCATGCAGATAATATAGAATGACTCATGAATACAAAATAATTCTTTCCTAGATTCCCATTTGCTATATACATGAATCCTGAATAATTCATTTCCCCCCCTTTTTCCTAAAGCATTTAATTGTCACGTCCCACGGACTCATGTCAAAGAGATGAAGAGGTGCTCTGTGGCTCTCAACGATCTCCCAGACACTGCTCTCCGTCTACTTGAGAGGTCAAACCACTTGCCAACCTTTTATTTTTCCACATGCCATGCCATGCTTTCAACGCTGGTGCTTAATACGACGTTTGCGAATCTTTTTCATTTCTGTCCGGGTGGAAGGTAAACCGAACATCTAGGAGAGTATTACGCGAAAACAGTCCTCATTCCTCGGAGGAGCACGCTCTTAATTAATTTTCACTGCAGTCTCACGTGTGGTTCCTGTCATGTCGTATTTTGTGACATATACCTTGAAGCTGAAAGTGGTTCACTTTATCTGTAAATCCACATAGGATAATGATATTTCTAGAGAATATAGCGTGAAATGACTCCTTTAAAACACACACACACAGAACATAACCATATTGAGAAAATTTAAAAAGTAGACAAAAGGAAAAAAAATTCCCACTCTCATAGACTTAGGGTAAAAGACCTAGTTTTACCCTAAGTAAAGTGACCTTTGTCCTTGGATCCAGAGAAATAACCCTCAGAGTAACTGAGTTGCCTTGGTCTGAGACTTCCAGGCCACACCTGAGAATGTGTGCTGGTGCATGGGGGCTGGCTAGACCAGAAATGACTCGCTCGAGAGGCTAATATCAAGCAGCGCTGGGAGGCAAGATGAACTTGTCATGCAGGACTGGCTGATAAAAGCATGGAGGGCTTCCTGGAAGAGGAGAACATCTGCTCTGGGGATAATAATGCATCCTTTGGACATGAAGGCTTCATGCTGGGAACCCTCCCAGATCTTGCCCTGTGCATCTCTTCATTTGAATCCTTCGGGTTATAATAACTGTATAGTTCTAAGTGTGATACCCACAAAATGAATTCTGTGAGTCATTCCAGCAAATTATCAAATGCAAAGAGGTAGTAGGAACAAGCAGGTCAGAAAAGAAGGGTGTCACGTGGACTCCTGAGCTTGAGGATGGCATCTTGAACGAGTTGTGGGCAACCAGCACTAGATTTGTGGCCAGCAGGTGAGAAGGCTGGGTGTTGTATGGACTCCCCAAATTTGAGGCTAACATTTACTTACTGGCAATCTGAAGGATGGTGTCCTTTTAACCTGTGAGCTGTGACCTGGCTCCAGTGGCTAGGGTCAGAGAGAGAGCATGCCTGGGGGTGGCTGGTGCAAGGATGCAGCAGTGGGAACGTGAGGACTGGATCAGTCTCCACATTTTGGGGATTAGATTCAAACTGATCCTCACCGCACAACCACTAAAGGGCTTTGATGTTATTTCCTATTAATCTTTTTTCTATGCATCTGAATTTTAAATAAAATATACCACTGCTGTGTGTGGCACAAATGGTGAATACACTTGGCTGTTAACTGAAAGGTTGGAAGTTCAAATCCATCCAGAGGCACCTCAGAAGAAATGCCTGGCAATCTGCTTCTGAAAAATCATTGATTCAGAACCCCATGGAGCACAGTTCTATCTTTACCCATGTTGTTGTTGTGTTGTTAAGTGCCGTCGAGTCGTTTCCGACTCATAGCGACCCCATGCACAGCTGAACGAAACACTGCCCGATCCCGCACCAGCCCCACAATCCCTGCTATACCTGAGCCCATCATCGCAGCCACCGTGTCAATCCATCT